>NC_056737.1:94511940-94867841 GCF_019279795.1 Protopterus annectens
GTCACTGGAGCGTGTAGTTCTGATGGATATGGATTTCTTGAGGTGGAGCATGTCCATTAATTCTGGGTTGCACATGGCTTCATACGTCAGGCACAGAGCGCCTCTGAATAGGCGGTAAGCAACTGAGTAGAGCTGGAGTTTCTTTAGCCTAACTGCATAGGGCATCTGTTTGAGTCCCTTGATCCTCTTGGTGAGGTACTTTTGGGGTCTTTCTAGTTGTAGCAGGTGTTGGGTAAGGTACATCCCAAATGCGGCATTGTATTCAATTATGGGCCTGATGAGTGATGAGTAGAGGGGCACAATGACCTCTCTTGATCTAGATGTGAGCCCCTTCGTGATAAGGTGGGCTATATAGAATGTCTTTCTAACCACTTTGGCAATGTGATTGTCAAAGGAGAGATTGCAATCTACTTGGGTCCCCAAATCCCTAATTACTTCTTCCGTACTTAATGGATTACCACCTATGTGGTAATTTGTGGGCACTTTGTTTTTCCCAAAGGGGATGACTATGCACTTTTTGGCATTTAGCTTTAGGCCATGGCTCTGGCACCAGTTATCCGTCTCTGTGAGACCTTTTTGGAGGATGCTTATGTCAGCTGGCAAGTCAATTATGGCCCCCAGTTTGCAGTCATCTGCAAACTTTTTCAGCCATAGTCCTCCTGTGTTAGCCTGTACCTCTGCGAAATATATACCGAACAAGAGAGGTCCCAGGACTGAGCCTTGTGGGACGCCACTTGTAACTGGTTTAGAGTCTGACATGGCACCTGCAATTCTGACCATGTGGGTTCTATCCATAAGCCAGTTTGCAACCCATCTTGTGACATAGGGGTTGATATTTAAGCTGGTGAGCTTATTTATGATGCCCGAGTGGGATATTGTGTCGAAGGCTTTTGCAAGGTCAAGGTAGGCTGTGTGGACTACCTTCCCTTCGTCTATGGCCTTGGTGACTGTTTCAAAGAACTTGACCAGGTTCAAGAGGCAAGATCTGCCCTTAAGAAATCCGAATTGGGTAGGATCCAGTGTTTGGAGGTTCCCAATGTCTTTGTTTATGAGTTCCATGATGATACGCTCCATAGCTTTGCAGACCAGGCTAGTTAGGCTTATAGGGCGATAGTTTCCGGGGTCTGTTGTGGCACCACCTTTATGGAGTGGGACCACTGTTGCTGTACACCATTCTTTGGGTACATATCCTGATGTAAGGCTGAGAATGAACAGTGATTTTAAGTGAGGGTTCAGTTCTTCTTGGAGCTCATGTAAAACGCAGCCCGGGACACTGTCCGGTCCCATTGATGCTGTGTATTTTGCTTTGGAGAGGGCAGCTCTCACCTGTGCATCTGTGATGTCAGGGAGGCTACACTCTGTTGGGATAGTCATTTGCTCATTTGGGGGGAGGGGGGGAGTTTGCACTGAACCTGTCTGCCAGGATGTTGGCAATGTCTGTGGGTTCAGTGTATTTTTTGTCATTTTGCACATTTTTCATGTGTTTATCGGCTGTATGAATAATCATACGTAAAATACACACCATAACTTTCAGCCACTTATTGCAAGAAATCTGGACAAAGCCATTAATAAAACTCAGACAAAGGCCAAAGAGTAGGGACAATTTTTAAATATGAATGTATAGCCATACAGTGATTATAACAATTACACTCGTTTAACAAGAGAAAGTAAGTAAAGTAATATTAAGGTGTTTCAGAGCTGGAAAAAAAAAAAAACGTTTATAGGGCTATTAAACAAAATCTAGGAAACAGTCTTCATATATCTCAGGCCATTTATTATCTGTAATGCTTTAAAAGGACATTCTGATCGTAAAAGGAACAGTCCTACATAAAGAAAGTACAGTTGTGCATACTTACCATAAATGTAGATGTTCGAGTGTATTGACTGTTGCAGTCATCACCTGTGGGTTTATCCCTGCTGTGACAGCCCTTGGCCGGCCTGTATACCAGAGTCTAAGGTCAGGTCATCAGTGCTATAAAGCAAGGCAGTCGAGTCTAACGTCAGGTCATCAGTGCTATAAAGCAAGGCAGTCGACGTCATTACATCACTTTTCTTGCCCTAAGCCATCAGAAGCACAAGGAAATAAGGAAAAGTGGTCCTGGTGGCTAAAAGCCACCATGGGAAGCTTATGTCCCCTAGGGGAAGAGGATATAAGGGGGCTGGAGGGCGGGAAACCTGGACTGCAACAGTGAATACACTCCAACAGCTACATTTATGGTAAGTGTACACAACTGTACTATGTTCTTCGTGTTTCACTGTTGCAGTCATAACCTGTGGGAGGATTCCCAAAGCTGAGGAGAGGGGTGGAAGGATAGGTTAGAGCCCTAGGTATGAGTCAGCAAGCCCTGCAGAACTGCAGAGGCAAACCCTGCCCTACACTTAGAAAAAAGAGGTAGGTGGTAATGCTTTGTAAAGGTGGCAGCCTCCAAGATGTTCCTGGTGGGGACTCCTCTGAGGAAGGCTGTGGAAGTGGAGGCTGCCCTAGTGGAATGGGTACGAACAGACTTAGTGGGGGTTTCCAATGTAGTCGGTAGCAGAAATGGATAGAGTGTGATATCCATTTGGAAATGAAATCAACAAACAGGAAACCAAACCAGGATCCACAACGAAGTAAAAAGACAATTGTCCACAACAGCAAAATCAGGATGCAGGAACACCAAAGCACGAAATGAAGTCCTTTTATTCCAACAAGATCATACAGACTAAGCGCTTTCACCAGTAAACTGGTATCATCAGAGTCTTTTTGTCTTTTTACTCCATTTGGAAATGGTTTGCTTGGAAATGGGCTTCCCCTCTGCCCCTGGGGCAAAGCTGACAAGCAGCTGGTCTGATTTTCTGAAGGGTTTAGTACAGTCCAGATAGCATCTGAACCGTCTGTGCATAGCTAGAGAGTGTAGAATTCTTTCCCCCTTGTTTTGAGGGTTAGGAAAGAAAGTGGGTAGGTGTATGGCCTGGTTGAGGGTCACTTCTCAACTCAGGGACTTTTTCGAGAATGGGTATAAATGTCTAAAAGCTACAACTCACAAAATACGTACCTTTCTGGAAATAATGACAAACATTTGAGTTTCAAAGTTCATATATTTTTCGAAAACATATGCTATTGCAAAATCTACCAACCTTCTAACTCACGTGTTAATCACCAATCAATGTATGCATGATGCCACTGGCAAATCTGCATGGCATGCCAATTATTCATCATTTGCATACCACATCACAAGCATTAGGCCTGTGTGAAATGACAGGTGGGCCAGTAGAGTACAACAAAGCCCTTTTCTCTCTGGGCCTCTGCTGAAAACAGCCATTTTGGGCTCAGTCGAACACTCCTGGTAAACAAATGTAAAATAAATAATATGTAAAATAAATAATAAGTAAAATAAATCAATCACCCCATAAATAAATAAATGATATTAGGCTAAACTCAGGTCATTGGACCACAAGTAGCAGTATGACTCAGTCATAGTCCATCTGGGTGTAAATGACCTGAGATGTACCTCCCCCTACACTACAGGAAGAGAGACATCATGGTGTTTATAGAATATGTGTCCCAGGCTGATATCAGTCTAGCATTTAGCAGCATTTTACCTTCTCCAAGGATGAAGCCACAATACGAACAGAAGATGACTGACTTTAACAAATGGCTGAATTTCTGATGTCATTCCAAGGGGATGCAATATTTGTCAGCATGGAAGAAGATGGTTAACAGACCATGTTGCTCTGCCAGGGATGGTCTACAACTCTCCCCTCTAGGCTTTCATATATTAGCTAAAACACTGTTTACCCCCACAGTGCCTTTTTTAGGCAATGGCAAACTAAAAGTACTTCTGACATCAATCAAAACCAAGAAAATCTAAAGGTGTTACTGCTCAATGCTAGGAGTTTAAACAAGAAACTCCACTCCCTACAAGCTCTCCTCACCCTTGAGAATGCTCACATCTGTACACTCACTGAAATATGGTTTAAATCTCCAAATAGCACACAGGCAGTGCAAGGTTATAATACCTTCCACACATTTAGACCAGTTAACACACAGACAGGGACTAAAGACGGAGGTGTCTTGAAATGAATTACATCAAAAATAAATATACCTCAATGCTAATCAAACAGGACAATGCTCTTGAGCTTCTCCACATTCAAATCACCAACAGGCTAAATCCCATACCATTTCCTAGCAAGCTATGGGTCCCCTTCTATGACCCAGTAAACCCATCACATTTGTTTAAGCTTACTGGAAACAGCATCCAAACCAATAGCATATTTAAGGTTTCCTTTAATTACCCCACTATTAACTACGAATCATATATGACACCAAATATAGAGGCACTGAGATTCCTGGATTTTGTATACACAAACTCCATGGAACAAACTGTCAAAATGCTGACCAGGGGGGCAAATATGCTGGATATGGCCCTCACTAACATGGAAGGGTGCTGCACACCCCCCAGTGTAATGTCCTGTCTGGTATGATCAGACCAGACAACGGTCTCCTTTGAAGTAAAAATAAAATTGATTCTGACTTTCTCTCTTTAAATTGATAACAAAGCACTGCTTCACATGACATAATTCTTCACACTTCTCTGGTGTTCCCAGGGTAACAGAAAAGTACAGTTGTGTACACTTACCATAAATGTAGATGTTCAAGTGCATTCACTGTTGCAGTCATCACACTTGGGTAACCTGCCTGCAGAGCCGACACCATTACATCAGTTTTTCTCACCCCAAATGTCAGGAGCCCCCAAACAGGAAGGTAGTATATGGTGGGGAAAACACCACCAGTAAAAAGTAAATACCAATACTAGAAGGAATAGCCATATAGAGGAGAGATAAAAAGGTACAGAAAAACAGGGGGCTGGAGGGAGGGAAACCAGGACTGCAACAGTGAATGCACTCAAACATCTACATTTATGGTAAGTATACACAACTGTACTATGTTCTTCGTGTTTCACTGTTGCAGTCATCACACTTGGGTTAATTCCCAAAGCTGAGGAACGGTGGAGGCACTCAAGAAGAGTTAGGGCTGGCTAGTAGGCCTTGCAAGACTGCTGTAGCAAATCCTGCCCTGGATTTGGAAAAGATAAGCAGGTGGCAATGCTTGGTGAAGGTGTGTACAGAACTCCAGGTTGCAGCTTCCAGAATGTCCCGGGTAGGGACTTCCCTGAGAAATGCTGTAGAGGTAGAAGTAGCCCTAGTGGAATGTGTTCTGACCCCCTGAGGGGTTAGTTTTCCATGGTGCTTGTAGCAGAAATGGATGCAGTGTGCTATCCATTTGGAAATGGTTTGTTTAGAACTGCCCTTGCCCTCTGCCCCTGTTGCAAAGCTAACTAGCAGCTGGTCAGATTTTCAGAAAGGCTTAGTCCTATCAAGGTAGAACTGGAGCTGTCTGTGCACATCCAAAGAGTGCAGGATCCTTTCCCCTTTATTCTGAGGGTTAGGAAAGAAGGTTGGCAAATGGATAGATTGGTTGAGAGCCACACTGGACACCACTTTAGGCATAAAGGAAGGGCTAGTCCTAAGGGAACCCTTGTCAGCATGGAAAATAATGAAAGGTTCCACAGCCATCAGTGCTTGTAACTCACACACTCTTTTAGCTGAAGTGATGGCTAGAAGCAAGGCTGTTTTCCAAGAGAGGAATTTTAACTCTGCGGAAGCAGAAGGTTCAAAAGGGGGAAATGTCAGCTTTTCCAGTACAAACTTTAGGTCCCAAGCAGGGGTCTCTCAGGAACTTTTGATGACAGGGTGAGAGAATACAGGTGGCTCTGTACTGTAATGAGCGAAATGGCAGAGGCATGGATCTTAATGGAGGAGAAGGATAGGCCTCTGTGATGTAGTTCTGCTAGGTAATCCAGGATTAGAGGTAAGAAGGGCAGTGCTGCCTTTAGACTGAATCCAAGAACAATACCTTTTCCACTCTTCAGCATTGGATTTCCTAGTACTGGGCCTTCTGGCTTCAAGAATGAAGTCCAGCACCTGTTTGCTTATGGTTGCTGGTGGAGTATTTAAGGAATAAGCCAGGCTGCAAGATTTACGGTTTGCAATTGTGGATCCAAAATCTGTCCCTCCTGCTGAGAAAGCAGGGTAGGGGTCCAGTGTAGGTGCCAGGGTTGCACCATTGTCAGGCTGCACAGGAGTAGGTACCAGTGCTGGCGTGGCCAGTCCAGGGTAATCAGAATTGTCCTTGGCCTGTCTCATTTTATCTTGACTAATACTCTTGAGAGAAGGGGCAGAAGGGGAAAGGCATATATTGAGAGGTTTTCCCATTGAAAGGATAGGGCATCTACCTTCCAGGCCCTGCTGTGAGGGTTCTTGGTGCAGAATTTGCTTAAATGGTAGTTGTCGGGGGAGGCAGAGAGATCCACCTCTTTGGTCCCCCACCTCTGGATCAGAAGGCTGAAGGTGCTGGGCTCCAGTTACCACTCATGTGGGTCTAGGAGATTTCTGCTTACATCGTCTGCCAGTGAATTTTGATTGCATAGCAGGAACTGAGCTTGTAGATGAACTTGGGTTGTCCAAGGCCATGTTCCATAGGGCCATGGCTAACCTGCAGAGTGGGTAAGAATGGGTTCCCCCCCTGCTTGTTGATGTACCACATAACTGTGGTGTTATCTGTTTTTATCAGCAGTTGTCCTGGAAGGATTAGCTATCTGAAAAGCTGTCAGTGCATTCTGTACAGCTAGCATCTCTTTGGTTGATGGGCAGGAGAATTTGCCTTGGGCTCCAGTGGCCCTGAATACATTTGCCAGCCATGTGAGTCTCCCATGCATAGTCTGATGCATCTGTGGTCAGGGACTAGGCAGAAGGGGGTTGAGTGAAATGTAGTCCCTTGTTGTGGTTGCATGCTTTTGCCCACCAAAAGAACTTTGCCCTTAGACAAGGTATAATAGGAATGACTGTTTCCAGGTCCTGAGAATGTTGGCACCAAAGACTTTTTAAGTACCACTGAAGTTTCCTCATATGCAGTCTTGCATATGGAATTAGCAGAATACATGAGGTCATGAACCCTAGGGCTTGCAGTATTTTTCTTGCAGATAGCTGGGTTTTGGTGGCCATTTGTTTGGCATAGTCTGTCAGATAGACCTGTTTTTTCTGAAGTGAGGAATGCCATCTGGGAAGTTGTGTCCAAGCTTGCTCCCAGAAATACAATCTTTTGACTGGGTACCAGTGGTGATTTATTTTCATTGATGCTGTACCCCAATTAAGTGAGAAGGCTTTTTTTTTACAAATGCCAGGTGCTAACGCAGCAATTCCTGACTGTCCTTCTGAATCAGGCAGTCATCCAACTACGGATACATTTGGATATTTCTCTGCCTGCAGTATGCAATGGCTAGAGCCAGGCATTTTGTGAATACCCTGGGTGCAGTAGATAAGCCAAAGGGAAGTGCAGAGAACTGATAAGACCCTGCCCTGAAACGTCCATAATGGGAATGTGCAGACAGGCCTCTCTTAAGTCTAGGGTGACTAACCAGGCATCCTTGGCTAACATAGGGAGAAGCTGTTGCAGGGTAAGCATCTTGAATTTTGGTACCACCTGGAAGGTGTTGAGAATTGACAGATCCAGGACTGGGCACCAAGAGCCCTCTTTCTTGGGTACCATGAATAGTCTGGAGTAGAAACCTTGACCCCTCTGTTCTACTGGAACAGGCTGAATAGCTCTGATATTGAGCAGGGAAAGTACTTGGTTTTGAGGAAGGTCTGGAAACCCGCTTGGGGTTGACAGTGAATGGAAATAAAATTTGTACCCCTGGGATACAATGTTGAGGACCCATCAGTCCTGAGTGATGGACATCCAGTTTTTTGCATGATGGGCAAGTTTTCCTCCTAGGGGCACAAGCAATTGGGCAGGGCTAGTAAGTACAGTTGAGAAGTCATTGTGAACTTTTGCCATAAGGAGGTGGCTTACCACTCCCTGCTTTAGGGTTAGGAGCACTCCATTGCTTAGATCTCTGCATACCCTGAGACTGTAATCTGGGTGGTCTGTTTCCCCTTGGTCTTGTTTGGGAAGGCCTGGAAGGGCTGGAAAGGATCAGTGTTTCAAAGGACATAGCCTACTGAATCTAGGTGGTTGCACTTGTAGGAATTCTTTAACAGTTTGCATAGATTTAGCTTTTTCTTCCATCTTTTTAAGAACAACTTATGCTTTGGTGCCAAACAAACAGTCCTTATTTAAAGGAGTATAAAATAATTTAGATTTGACATGATCTGGCAAGGTCTGCTTCTTCAGCCAAGCATGTCTTCTCAGTACAGAATCAGTGACTGCTGCTCTGCAAGATGCTTCTAGGGCGTCAAAGCCACACTGCAAAGTATGCTTACTAACTTGGTTTGCAGAGTGCATAAGCTCTTGCAAATCTTAAATTTCTGCACGTTACCATTTTTTGTTTAATAAGTTCCATAATATGTTGCCGGTATTTCAGCACGTGAAACTGGCAATTCAATGCCCTAAGAGCAAGAGTTATATACCTTCTTACCCCATCTGTCCAAAGCTCTGGAATCCCTGTCCGAAGGGGTAGGATTTTTGGCTGTAGTAGCCTTAATACTTTTAGGTCCCTTGGAAATGATCTCTGGGTCAACAGTAGGATTCTTGAAAAGAAACTTGTGAGAATCAGGTACTCTGTAGTACCTGTCCGGTTTCCTAGAGGCTGGAGATAAAGTGTCTGGAGTAAGACTGGATTCCTTGAAAACATCATCCACAACATCCAGGACAGGGGGTATAGCTAAAGGCCTGTGCTGAGGCAACTCTAAAAATTCTCAGAGTCTCTTTTTGGACTGAGGATAGTCTTGGCATTCCCAATGGAAATGCTCTCAAAGTATGCAAGGTTTCACCAAAAGAAAAATTCTCTGGAGGGGAGGCAGAGGGAATGGATTCCTCTGCATCTGAATCCTCATAGGCGGATAAGGGCATGTCTTGATAATCTGAAAGGTCAGAGTCATCGGACTCCTGGTCTGTAGAATCTGAAGGAAACTGGATTCTTTGACTCTTAGCAGGAGAAGGCTGGCTTCCCCTAATCAATGTAATAAGGTCTTCAGCCATTCTAAGCATTTGTTTTCGTGGCATGGGTGCCTGACGATGCACTTTGGTCGTCGTTTTTTTAGGCGTTGTGCGTACTCTGGGCCTAAGAAACTTGGCAGTTTTGGCTAAAAATGAAGTTGGTTTAATTCGAACATCGGTAAGATGAAAAACTCCCTCAGAAGCTGGTGCCTGCACAGCGGCTCCGGATCCATCCAAGGTAGAGACATCCGCTGGTTCCATAGTCGAAGAAGCATCTCACGGCATATATCAGACTCCAAATGGGTCTCAGCAGAGGCCTGCAAATCCATAGAAGCGGGCATCACGAGCTGTAAAGGCGCCTCACTGAGTACTGGTGGACTGGTGACTAGCTTAACAGAAGCGTCGTCGCCAGTTTTGGACCTATGCGGTCTGTCTTTGTCTTTATCTTTATGTTTTATGTTTACATTTTTTTGGAAGATTGGTAGTCGGATGGCTTACCGAAGCCATTTCAGAATACGGAGATCGAGAGCAAAAGAATTTAGTGACAATGATAGCCCGACGATGAATGGTTCAGGAGTTAAACAAGGCACAAAACCGACAGCGAGGGACGTCGTGGCCTGGGCCTAAACAGATGACGCAGTAAGAATGAAAATCTCTGTGAGGTATTTGCTTTCCACAGGCAAGACAATTGTTAACTTTTTCTGACATCAGTTAGATCAAGAAAAAAGGATCCCCAATGGGGTACTTAGCTTTAGAAGACTTCAGGATCATCAACTCGCAAACGAAAAACTCAGGTAGAGGCCCACCTGCAATTGCAAACTGCTTCTGCTTTGGGCTCTTCCTCGGCAAGAAAGACTGAAATAATGGCGTCGGCTGCCTGTTTTTATACTCCTGATGACCTGACGTCATGGAAGAAGCGACAACATCTGATGCAGAAATACTAAGTCTCTGGTATTCGGGCTGACTGAGGGCTACCTGCAGGCACATAACCCAAGTGTGATGACTGCAACAGTGAAACACGAAGAACATCTACATTTACATTCATTACACCTGGTCAGAAACCAGAGCAATAAAGGACATTTAAACATGCAATTTCTAGCCATTAACTCTGGTCTTAAAATAGGCAGGATGCCTCCCTCTAGACATATCAGCTCTGAATTTTGACATCAAAGACAGTCATGAAATCCTTGACTTAGCTTTCTTACAGCAGACTGTACCGTTGCTACATTTTTGCAGTTCAATATCCATTGCAGTCTTTTCACATCTAAGAGAACAAGCCTGTGGTTTACATTGTTGTGTCTTTCGGCTTTTTTCCCAGTAAGGGGTCGCCACAGCGGAACTCCGGTCCGCTAATGATTGGGAGTTGACTTTTACGTGCTGAGCTACCAGCCCTGATGTACAACCTTCAAAGAAAGTACACCCATTCACGCATGTCTGCACGCAGAAAACACTCTAGCTGAGAATCGAACCGGACAGCGTCTTACTGTGAGGCGACAATGCTACCGCAGCACCACCACCGCGGGTAAGCCTGTGGCTTACATTAATGTTTACAAATGATAGAATTCTATCTGGCTAGGCTGGCAGCCTTCACCTATCTTCACAGGGTGTGAGAAGATAGGTGAAGCACTGTACAGACAAGCTGATACGGCAGATGCACGTACCTTAATGCTGGACTAGGAAAGGCCTGGTGTAAAGAGGTCTGACAGGTACTGCAAGACTGAGCTGATGTCTGCCTGAGCAGGGTAGTGTTATTGTTGTGACGCAAGGCAGAATATATTTTCCATTTGCCAGGTATGACTTCATGGAATTGGGCTTCCTTGCTTCCCTTAGAATGGAACGCACATCCTTGGTATCAAAATCCAATCCTTCAGGCTGTTAACTAGGGTGTGGAGAGCAGATCCTTTGACTTGGTTGAGAAGATCTACTTCATGAATTAGGGAGTGGAATGTCCCCTCACTGTCAGAAGGAGGGAGAACCAGTGTTGTCTCTGCCAGAAGGGGGCCACTAGGTGGGCCTGTCCACCCTGATTTCTGCCAGTACCCTGGAGATTAAGGTTAAGGGCAAGAAAGCATATACCAACCAGTTTTGTCCATGTTAAGTAGAATGCTCCTGTGTGTTGAGTTTTGGAGTAGAATTGCTATAGTTTGTTTAGGTGAAAGGCAAACAGGTCTACTGGGAGGATCCCCCAGGAAGACTTCCCTCTTCAGCATCCATTCATTGGGGTCTAGGAGGTCCTTGCTTAGAGGGTCTGCCACAGTACTGTTTTGTCCCGGAATGTAAGAAGCTATGAGAGTTAAACCTGTGCTTGAGCCAGCACCCTAATCTTCCTGAAATGGCTGCACAGAGGGTAGGACAGAGTTTTCCCTTGTTTGTTATGTACCACATCACTGTGTTACATAGTTCTGTTGGAAAGTTTTATGGCCTGGTAGACTGCTAGTAGCAATTTCTGATTTATATACAATTTTCTCTGCTTAGAAAACAAATGCTCTGCACTTTCAGTAACCTAACTGGACCCCACAAGCTATGTCTGAACTGTCTGTGGTAATGGATTTGTCTGCTTCTGGTAAAGAGAAATTCACCCTGGGTTCTGCTGTATGGTGTTCTTTCACCATAGGAGTTCATTTTTCAAGCATGGAAGGAGAGGCAATAGGTTTCCCGTGGTTGGGATTGCTTTTCCTAGTGTTGGGACTGCTGTTCCAAAGCATTTTTCAGGAACCACTGAAGTTTTCTCATGTGTAACCTTTTCAAGTGGAAATTATGAGAATACAGGATGCCATGTATCCCAGTACCCTAAGGAATTCCCTTGTTGGGATAAGTTGCTTTAGAAGGAGACTAGTCAGATAGCCTGTCAAGAAAGTAATGTTGTCCTGAGGAAGGAAAGCTTTCTGTTGGACCAGATCTATGAGGGTTCCCAGAAACAAGATCCTTGTTCGAGGAAGAGTTTGTGATTTTTGAAGATTTAACTTAAGACCTACCTTCTGAAAGCGGTCTTTGATGTGGATTTTCCCTGAAAGTGACAGTCACCTAAGTAGGGGTAAATATGGACCCCTGGAGTTCTACAATATGCTATAAGAGGAGATGAACATTTTGTGAAAACTCTGGGAACAGTAGACAGTGCAAATGGTAAAGCACAGAGCTGGAGGTGAGAACATGTTAATACAAACCACAGGTACTTTCTGTGGTGGTCTGCTATGAAGACATGAAGGTAAGTGTCATTCAGGTCCTGAGTGACCATGAAGGCATCATAGAAGATCACAGGCAGCACTTTTTGCAACATAAGCATGTTCAACTTGTAGATATTGAGAAAATAGTTTAGCTTTGACAGGTCCAACATGGGCCTCCAGGTGCCCTCCTATCTTAGAACTAGAAAAATCCTTGAATAGAAGCCTTCTTCCTTTTGCCCTGGAGGGACAGGATGGGTTGATCCTTGGAAGTAGTTCCCCAAGGATAGATGTTAAGAGGCTTTTCTGCTCTTTTTGTGGTTTTGTAATGCACAACGTGTGCAGTATTTCTCTGAAATGGATGTAGTATCCCTGCTCTATGATGCGGAGGACCCATTAGTCCCTGTGATAGTTTTTCACTGGGTTACGAAGATGGATAGTTCCCCACATACAGGCTTGGAGGGTAGATGGCGGGTAAGGATATGGGGAGGCTGGGGTTAAGCATAGTCACAAGTTGGTCTCTGTGTTGGGTGGGCTCTTTGTAGCTACCTGTTCGGTACAGTTTGTTCTTATCAGCACAAGAAGTCAGTTTCCACTACGTCTTCATGTCCTTTGTTTACTTGGCAGTTTGAACCAAGAAAAATTAATTAAGGATTGTTTCGGCAATGGAATTAGAACTACAATATTTTTTGTTAAGCTTCATTTTAAAAGGACAGATGTTATTTATACAAGCCCTAGGTAGTTAAATACACCCAAAGTACTTACTGGGAAAGAAAGAAATGAAGTAACATCAACAATGATTAGTGTTGACAAGGCTGCCTTAGCCAGGTAAGTGCTGTTTCTTCAAGGAAATTGTCTTTACTTGGTAACTTGGAGGTGTGTTTCCTTCAAGGTCTTTGATTGGCTGTAAACTCACTGCTTTAAAAAAAAGGTTTTGGCTTGGATTTAGCCATATGATTGGTGTTTCATTCATTTATCATAGGCCTGTGGAACCTGATTCTATATGATCTGAGAAAGGCTTTTAGCTGAAAGCGCTTATCACTTACAAATCAACAAGGGCTTTGTTTTATTGCTTCACATCTAATTTTAAGTCTTAACAATTAAAGTTTTTATTTTATTCTGAAGAGTATATTTTTAGTAGCCTGTGGTGGTGTTTCAGTTTTTACACAGACTTTTGCTTTGTTGGCTAGGGATGATGTAAAGATACTGGAAACTGATCCAGTTGCCAGCCTTCTGCATGACAGGAAGACCAAATAATCAGTATTGCAACACTGGCTATGAAAAACATATCTGATTTCCCAGGACTGCACAAGAGACAAGAACACTATGAGGGTGTTTACAGTACAACCCATTTCCATGACATCCTGGAAGCCACAGACTGTGCAAACACTGCCATCAAGACTTTGTATGGTGTACAGGGACTGAAACACATCAATAGGAAGGGCTTCCACTTCCTCAACTGCCAGGTGGTCCGCAATACCCAGTTCAATGCACCATCCTGGCAGTTCCTATGACTCACATACGATACATGCCAAACCCATACCAAAAGTTCACATGCAGTGGGAGGGGGGTCCCACAGTATCATCTAGTAAGTGTATGCACACAGGTTATTCAGGGCTGTACTCCCACACACCATCAAAACAAGCAGCAGCTCACAAATAATGGTGTGACTCCTATCTGTTGCAGGCAATGCCTGATATGCTTTGGCGCTCTGGATGATAACCTTCGTCTATAACCTTCATCTACAAACCCCAGACCACACACCATTACAGACAGGCATATAACATCCCCCATGCAGAAATGTGTGACATTACTGAGTGCATCTGTGTTAGGAAAACTGAATGGATGCTTTGGCTGCACTGACGTATCACAACACATACCAGACACCTGCAGCAAAATCTCTGTGATGTGTGCCATGCTACACAATATGGCACTACAGTAGTAGAACATCCTAGCAGGGCTCAGCACAGCAGTAGGACCAGCAGTGAAAGAGAAGGTTGATGAGACTGGGGATGAATGTGAGCCATAGGCAAATAGAATACACACTCAGGACTGGCAAACAGGAGGCACAAGATCGCATCCAGGCTATGCTAGTACATGAACTGATGACACTGAGTTAGGGGTAGGCACAATACCATTCACCATCACTTGCACAGGAGGTTGGTAGGTAGATTTGCAGATGACAGCAGAACTATCAATGAAGTACACATTTACTGTGCTAGCAGGCTGTGAAAAGTAAGAGATCAGATTATCCAGTAGTGGGGTATCCCTACAGTGCTGTGACCACTGTTGATGACTGCTATGGTAGCCTGTAGTCTCAGGGCTTGACATAATCTCTGGCAAAACAGGACTGTCTGTGTGAACCCTGATGGGGTGTCCAATCTTGGGAGCTTACAGTACTTTATGATGATCTGGACAATGGCCAAGAGCAGACATGGAAGTGCACGTGCCCACAGCTGATAATGAAGGTGCACAAATATGGTATATTCATAAGCAGCTCCAGAAGCATTGCACCCACAACCATTAGGCCACTAGCAGCCAGGTGTGGCCACAGCTGACAATTAAGCCATCTCAGCAGCTGTCTGTGTAGTATGAGTAGGAATGACATGTGCCTGGTCACCTTGCATCTGCATCTTCCCATGGTCAGGCACTGCACAGCTTGCAAAGGCAGACTACAGGACAGTTGTCATATTTTAACGAAACAGACCCAGAAAGGCCACATCTGCCCTAGAGACCTGAAAAGCAACATTCATTCCATATCCTTAAACTCCATGTCACTGTGCAGGCATAAAATGTCATCATGTAAGTTGTGACACCCCTGCACTGGCCTAGTAATCAAGGAGCCTCAATTCTCACCACTGGCAACAGTGGAGGCTGTACACAATGGGAGGATGACAAATACACGCACACAGTAAAGTGCAATTTCCCTTAACAGCACACAGAGATCACAGTACTTCTGGGCCTGGTTTCTCCCTCCTTCTCCAGATCCCCAATAAGAGTCCCCACTGGTACACCTATAAGGTTGAGATCTCAGCCAAGTGGCCAAGCTAAGACCTCCAGCACCCTCTGTCCAACCAGTGATTTGTGTCCATACCCAAGTAGCTGGTGCACACACACTTTGAGATTTGATTTATATACAAGCAGACACACACACATGGGAAAGGCTGGCACAGGCTTACTAGCTATCTCCCCTTTTACCCTGACTATAAGGTAGTTCCAGCCACCACCAGCCAACACAGGCTACCCAATCCTACTGTGTAATGTTACTAATAATCCAAATGGTAGTCTGACCAAGCAAGGCTATTTAGGAGTGGCCTGTACAGTGTCACAAAATAGATATGCAAGCACACTAAGAGCTTAAATATATTTGTCTCACAAATATCGGCCACAAAGGTAGGTTTAATAATAAAAGAACAAGAAAGCACTCAGTAAATCAGCACAGTAACTTCAGAGTTCAAAACCACAAGAAATATTTCAAAACAACATTGCAAAACAGTCTCAAATAAATAAGAAAACTTCTAAACTAATCTTTACTATATTTCTATCTATATTTAAAAGAGATACTATGCCCTAAATTTTACTTACAGCAAGGCAAGTGCAGATGGTGATGATGAGTGTATGTTCTTGCCAGGTCCAAGACAAAATACAAAATGCACAGTCTCTCTCTGAGAGAGTTCTTAAATCAATATCAAATATTACTGCTGGGTTAGCTTGGATGACATCACTTTTTGTCACCTGACTTCAGTTCCCAAGCTAAAACAGAAACTAACAAAATTTAACATCTGTGTTGTAAATACATGTCTCTCAGATGTTTGCAGATCTTGGCAGTCATAAAACAATAAAACACTTTTCATTTTAAACCTAGTAATTAATTATCTTCCAAGACAATAAAAAAAATCTAGCGCTAGACACTGTGTCTGCTACACTGAAACTGAGAGAGAACTTTTATAGCACAATTGTAAAGCAATAAATCGAAAAAGAGAGTGCTAGAGTAAAAGCTAAACTCAAGCGAGGTCTATGCAATTCGTTTATTAAATCCGCACAGTGCAGCCAATACACTACATAAACGCCTTTACACATCAAATTTGCGTTTTCGTCTCAATGGATAAGACTTCATCAGATGACCAGTGTATAAATCAATTAATCATTTATACTGAAGTTAATTAGTAAGGAACCAATGAATTTAAATAAGTGCATTTAAAAAAAAACAATGCTGTTTAAGGAAAGCCAATGAATGTTAAAACTTAATTTTTATTAAGATCTATTTATTGAAGGTTTAACATTTAATGAGAATGTACATATTATGTTGAAAGGGTTTTAAATGAAGTTTTAATATTCATTGGCTTTGCTTAAACATCATTGTTTTTTTAAATACACTTATTTAAATTCATTGGTTCCTTACTAATTAACTTCAGTATAAATGATTAATTGACTTATACACTGGTCATCTGATGAAGTCTTATCCATTGAGACGAAAACGCGAGTTTGATGTGTAAAGGCGTTTATGTAGTGTATCGGCTGCACTGTGTGGATTTAATAAATGAATTGCATATACCTCGCTCGAGTTTAGCTTTTACTCTAGCACTTTCTTTTTTTAATTATTGGTTACTTTTGAGTGCTTATCCACATCATTGTTGTTTTACAATCGTAAAGTAACTTAATTTAAACTTATTTTCTTGAAGTTTTGCAAATTAACTCTGTATGTCCCAGTTTCTACTATTAAAACATACATATGCACAGGTAAACAGTTTATATGTACTTCTGTTGAAGTCAGCAGAGCATGCTGTGGTTTATTTTAGCTCAGTACATAACATACATTTCTGTATGAATCATATTAATATTCACAAATGGCATAGAATTATTTACAAAATTCCAGATAGCTGGGCTGGCAGCGTGACATAAGTCATGAAGACCAACTCATAATATCCATAATTCTGTTAGCGGCTGTCTGCATCTGGATCAATGACCTGCACGTTCACTGATTACACTGGGTGGTGTACACTGATCAGGGACTAATCCGGAGTCATTACGGTGCAGCAAACCTCCCTCCGTTATCTGATGATGGATATGCACACATCACTGCATTATGAATGTCACAGACTGAGACAACTGAGGGCTTAGGGGAAACCAGGATGGGACTCAATGATACAGGAGAGCCACTCTGCAGTGTTGATGTTGTGAGGTCATCCTTTATCTCAACAGGATCCTGTGATGTAGGTCAGACCTCCCACAGCAGTGTTCCAGATACTACCACTGTCATCAGACTGCATCATACGCACTCTGCCATCACAGTCAAGCACAGCAGACCTGCTGGCATCAGGCATATGCCCTCTCACTGTGCTGTTCTCTCCACAATTAAAACCTGTGAAAATATAAACACATTAAACCTCTGGGAGCACTCATGCATATGCCTATATGACTTGCACACATACAGCATATGGTGACCCACATATTCTGACACCTGGCTAACTGCAGTTGTAGTCCACAGAGTTGATAGTGAACTGTTCTAGCTACTGACTCCTTTGGGGGATCATGGCAAGCCCTGTCCACCTACAGATAACACATGTCCATGAATGGGAATGCTACTTTGGGTAAGTCATACAGCTTTGGCCACTGGCTCCTTCTTCCCATTCTGATTTGGGTTAGCAAGACTCCGCACTGCTGTCCAACCACCCCACCCAGCAAGCATGGCCCTCCTACACCTCTTCCAGCATCTGCCTACTGGCCCCACGCAGTGGTGTGCACATCTTGTTACCCAGCTCTCCCTTACAGTACACTGGCCAGCCTACCCCTGTCTACAGAGGCCTTCATTTCCCTTGTGTCATGTCCCTCCCTAGGTACATGGTGCTGATAATATGCACTGCCAGTAAAGCTGGACATGAAAATTCCATGCCATTAGGATCACACATACCACAGGTGTTGAGTACGCTGCTGGGATACATGTACTTTTTGTATATCTGATTACAGACATTTAATATATAAAATCCTGTATTATACAAATGTTTGTCTGCAGAGTGATGGACATCTATCTGCTGAAGGTTGCCTTTAGGGATCACTGCTGGTATCTGTGGCCACTTCTCAGGAGGAGGCATATGATCCCCTTATGAAAGTGTCCTACAGGATTCTCTCATCATCTCCCAGTATCAATAGTGGTGGCTGGTGTCATCCAAGGGATAACAGCAGCTGGATACCTGCCTCTGCACTACAAAGCACCTCCTGTCACAACTCGCTGAGCTGCGTCCCTGGCAAGTGACCACTGGGCCACTAACGGTACAGCCTGGCCATGGCATCAAACACAAAGTTGACCAATGTTTAGGTGCTGCTTCTGCATAAGCAGTGGCCTCTGCACTATCCTTATCCTACTGTGTCATTACCAATACCTTGTTCACTGTCTAGTTAGTACTTCCTATCACAACTGTGCACTGTCAGTCTGTCCACCCACTGCTGTCTGTACCTTTTGTGCATATACGACCACAGTTTATCTGTGAAAACAAAATACCCTTAATCCCCATCTACCACAACTTAAGGTTACTCCTGATTGTTTCTACTACTTGCTTTCCTCTTTTGCACCTTTCTTATCTACCATCTTTCTCTCTATTTCACTGGTGAACTGGGTTGACAAATTGCCTCTGTAGGCTATACGGAGATGTGGCTGTGCAATGTTTCAGTGCACATATGGATGCAAAAATTGTGCCTCACTAGTCTGCCTTTTTGGTGATGTCCACTATGTCAAATATCCAGCCATCCATTGTTCCAGCTAAGCACTGCTCTTCCCTGTAACATGGCACCACTGTTTTCCAATGCAGTGTTCTAGTCAGTTTGCTAGTGTTATGCTCACCCTAACACATATCTGACTACTGGGCCATGTTGCAATATCTGCTTTATGCCGTTTAGTGCTGCACAAATCTGCAGCAGTTATCAATGAATCCAAACCTAAGTTATTGCTGTTTCAACTCCCCAAATGTTTATCTGTTTATATATATATCTTTAATTGTCCTGTTTATATGTTAACAAAAAAAGACAAATAAAAAGCAATTACCAAATATACTTTCAGATATGACTCAAGCAGAGGTTGTAGGAATCAAACCAAAGTGCGTAGCATGCAACTCAGAGTTAATTACACTACTTCAAGGTGTTCTAGTCACATTAGCAGCTGTTTTTTAGTTATGATGCAAGAGTTTGGTGGAGACAGTTAACAGTTCACAATGAAAATTAATTGCTTGCAGTCACAAGGAAAACAACAACCTAAACTTCTTAATTTCACAGCAGTATACTTTCTCTACTTGAATGAAAAAACACTACTGTTAAGGTTAAAGAGGTACTGACAGGAAAGCTGAAGGTTGTAATTTTATTATATTTGCACAAAGTTGCATACTAGGTTAAATTGGCAAAGTGTTTCTTTTAGGAAGTATTTTAACACTGCTTCCTAACATCATCTGTGTTTGATGTACAAACAGCAGATTTCTGTACTCTGACAAGCAAAGGAAGTCAAGAAAAATATCTTAAATTGTTCTTGTTGTCAGGCTGATTTGCTATCTCAAAAAAATCAATCAAATGATCGCTCGGAAAATGAAAACGATTAATGCCCTTAAACCATAAAGAACTGCAAAATGTGTGCACAGTACTGACCATTTCCCAAATCAGATGCATGCTGGTGTCTTATACTGTCAGTTACCAAAGGTCATGCTGTTGGAAAGACAAGCGATTTAAATGCATTTGCTTTGCTTCAGTATTGATGCAGAAATAATACTAAACAAACATGAGTCACCATGGTACTGTTTGGGAAAGCACAAAGAAACAGACTGATGTCCCACCACTACACATGGAAAATCAATGGTTACATGCATTAAAAAATTATTGTGCTGAAGATATTGCCATACCATTTTCTGACCTAGATCAGCTGTGCAATACGGAATGGATGGCAACTACCACCACCAACAGTTTTACAAGTTAGTTATTAGGCATGCAGTTCAAGAAATCATTAAGGAGCCTAGCCCAAATTCCCAGTTGCTCCAAAGCACTGTCTGGTTAGGTGGCTTGTTCAACAGCATACAGTAGATAAATGAAGGTGGAAAGATTTAAACCTTGCACCTTTGGCATACGAAGCAGCTCACTGGCAAGTGGGGTTTTGTCCTATGCAATAACTGCCAGACAGAGTAGCAGTTTTTAACTAAACATATAAAGCTTTTACAACACAAACTTGTAGAGAAGACTGTATATGCAGTAATATGAAACAATGGCTACATAATGGATGTTGAAGATCAGAGAGTTCTGATAATCACTCCAGACAATGCAGACTATATAACATGACAAATGCCCACCCCTCTGCAGTTTCTGGAGGCTATAGAGAAGGTACAGCAACAATATATTAGCACAATGCAGAATGATTAGACTGTATTACACAACCTAAGCCTATTAACAAATTAATTCATTCTCTAGTGCAATGAATAAAGCAAAACAATTAAAAACAATATAAACATTGCAGCAGCTTTTGTTCAACAGCTCACAAGTTATACAAAAATCAGAAATATTATTGCAAACAACATACTGTTACTTGAGGGGGCTTATATTCTTGCAGGACACTCTGCCTCATTCTACCTATGTCTTACATATCATCAAGAATAATTATCCCCTCTGACATCACTCAGCACAAGTTGGGCCGACCTGAATGGTTGTTAATGCCATATTGTTACAGCATGCACCTCCAGAGTCAACAGAGCTGGACTGCAGACAAATGGAGCCTTATTCAAGGTAATTAACCAACCCCCCCCCCCCCCCAGCAGCTGACTCTACCCAATTACCATAAAAATTGTTCAAACCGATCAGTATACATCTATCATCTTATTTACTTTTACAATTATCACAGAAATTTAAAAACTTTAATTTCAGATTTTACAGCAAAAATAGTAACAGCCATTTTCTAAACAAAACAGTATCACATTGAAAACAGGAACTCATATTTAGTGAAAATGTATATGGAAGCTATTAAACTGAAAGAGACACACTGGGATTCATACTCAAATAGCATAAAGTGACGTTCTAGTCATCAGCAGCTATGTGAAGGATGCAGAAATTCAAAAGACAAATGTGTAATGCATTTGCTACCAGCCAAATGGACACTAGCATCCACAGAAGACAAACCCTGTACCACAGGATGCCTCTCTTGAACAGCACATAGCCTTGCACATCTGCACTGTTGGACATACTGCTGCAGCCCAAATACAGAGTATTTCACACCATTTGTGCATGCAAAAGCAAGCTAAACTAAAAATGTACTCACAGATAAATATTCATGCTGTCTAATTTATTCACAGCTAAATAATAAACACACTATCAACATAACAAAGAAACCACAGATCACAAGCAGAGAACATGGCTCATATGATGATGCTCCTATTTACTATGATCAACTGCCTTCCTTTAAAGCACAACTACTCTGGTTCCTAGGTTGTCAGTATGCTTGCAGTCCAAAGGACTACTGAGGAACCTAGCACAAATTTCCAGTTGCCCAAAAACGCTGTTTGGTTAAGTGACTTTCTCAAAGTCACACAGTATGCAAATGAGGGCTGAGGGAATCAAACCCTGTACCTCAGGAACTACAGCTCACAGCCTTAACCCTCTGCACCGATTGTCAGATTAAAGTAAAAAGGAAGGGAAAGATTAAAATCTCACACTACTGACAAAGGAAACTACAGCATTAACTCACTATACAGTGAGTGGAGTAGTGGAATGCAAAAACCAAGTCTTTATAAAGGCACATACAGATGTGACCACAAATTACAACTTGCTCAAAGTCACACAGTAGGCAAATGGAAGTGAACAAGTTCAAACCCTGTGCATTTGACTACAGGAAGCAGTGCATTAATATTGCACAGTCTTAAGTACAAGACGACTCCAAACCACTTAAAGCATTAACAGAACTATAAATGCTGCATGGGCATGCATTTTCTGAAAAATAAAGCTACGAAACTATAATGACTGGCATTTCTAGCAGACTGTAATCCTTAGTAATATACCATTAAAAATGTGCTAATGAGGGACAGGGCATAAATATGAGGCAAAATCAGAGATGTTCTACAAAACTGGAGACAAATAAAAACAGACTACTCCAATTCACTTAGAAAAGTTAACAAAACAGGTTTCTGTATAAACCTGTATTTTGTGAACCATAAAAATGATGAAACTCTAATGACATGCATTACTGACAGACTGTAAACCACAGTGACTTTTAATCATCAGTGATTTGTCAGAAAATGAAGATGTTTGTGAATATCTAGCAGTTGTACAGGATTTCAAGGATGGAGGGATTGATTATTTCTTGCTTCATCTGCCTACTGTGTGATGCTCAGCAAATCATTCAGTGTTCCCTGTATTATAATACAAGCCTGTGTTAAAAATCTACCACAATCTTCTGGCTAGAAAGACACAAATAGGTTCATAGGTGTGTTCTAGACTAATGGCCCTGGAGACTTTACAAGCCTAACCCATAAGATAACCCTGGCATCGTGCCACCCAACCTTAGTTCCTAGTGCCTCTGTCGAGTAGAGCCACTGGAGTGATCCCAGGCGTGAATCCCATCCACTCATCAAGATTTCTCTTGAAGAGGGCCAGTGAGGAGCTCTGCTTGACATGTATGGGAAGTCTATTCCATAGCATGGGCAGTCTCTGGGTTATGAACCTGTCCCTCCAGCATGTTCTGTTGATTGTGAGGATGAGGTCTCTGGAGCTTGTGGTGCGGAGCGATTGGGATTTCTTTAGATGTGGCATTTCTAACAGAGCTGGGTCAGACATGGGCTTGTAAGTCAAGCAGAGATCGCCTCTAAGCAGGCGATATGAGACAGGGAATAGTTGGGGGGTTTTTTGAGTCTGTCCATATAGGACATGTGTTTAAGGCCTAGGATCCTCTTTGTGAGGTACTTTTACTGCCTCTCCAGTTGTTGCAGGTGTCTAGTGATGTACATGCCAAATGGGGCATTGTACTCGATGATTGGCCTAATGAGGGAAGGGTAGAGGGAGACAATGACCTCTTTCTTCCTAGATGCAAAACCATTTGTAATGAGATGTGCCACATTGACCACAGTGGCAACGTGGTGGTCAAAAGAGAGGTTGCTGTCAATCTGTGTTCCCAGATCTCTTACAACGCTTTGTGTGTTCAGTGGGGAATCAAACTTTGCTCCTTATGGATGACAGGCAAACACCTTAATCACTGAGCCACTTGGTACTCACACACACGTACACACACACACACACACACACACACACACACACACACGCACACGCACGCACACACACACACACACACACACACACACACACACACACACGCACACGCACACGCACACGCACACGCACACACACACACACACACACACACACACACACACACACACACACACTTGAGCAGCCCAACTTCCAGCAGCTATACTGAAGAAATTCCAGTAGAGATCTCTGCTAAATAAATGAACTGACCCTCTGATATGGCAGTGCAGATAGTCATCCCAGACCACAGCAGTGCAAATTTAAATCATGACTGAACTCCTGATCAACCCTCTCCTGCAGAACTCAAGTGCTACTGGCTAGCTATGGAAAGGGTGGAACCTGCTGCTACAAGTGTTATTGGCAGTACTATGGCTGTACCTCAACTATTTCCTGTGTTGTACATTGGGCCATGGAAATGGGAGACACTGTTCGAAATTTTACTCTACAGGAAATGCTATGTTCTAAATTTTACTCTGCAGGAAACGTTATAAGCACAAATGAGTTAAACTGTTTTGTTGCTGGCCATACCCCCCCATCTCCAAAGTTGTAGACCGTGCGCTGCCACCCAGTCTGCCCCTACTATAATCTGACGCTGTTTACAGGTAATCTTTTAGTAAGAATAAAGCTGACTCACAACACAAAAACAGATTGCAATTTTAATTTCAGAAAGCAATGAGAAATAGAAGTATGACACATGCAACTTCTTAAATACACACATTCTTTCACACACAAGGAAGCTACACTCTCACAGGTTTACTCTCACTTGACAGATGGAGATGGAGTTGGGTCCTGATGGAAAAATGAAGAGTAGTGCTGAAATTGAATTCATCCTCAAGTCTTGGTGAGTACCTTTGCGAGGTGGACCCTGTTTTTCACAAAATCTCACCAAGGCGACACTGATATATAGACTATATTTATACAGCATATATCGTGGACAGAAGCAAATCAAAAATAAAAACGATAGCTGGGTGCACAAGGCACAGGATAAAACAGTGCACAATCCTGGTAGGTGCACTGGTGCCAGGACGGGAAAAAATGACAGTGTACAATCCTCAAAACAAGGAAACAATCCTACAATGGGGCCAGGCCAGGCTCAGGGGGAGGATGGCCCCCTTGTTGTAGAAGGAAGTAGTAGTCCACAAAAATGACAAAAATTGATTGGCCAAAGAAGAGCCATAAAGACGACAGAGCGGACTACTGAGGATAAGAAAGAAATTATGTAATGTTACTATTATGTAAAAAGTCCAGAATTTCCAGACACAAGATATACAGAACGATTAAGAGAGAAATTAGAAGAAAGAAAAATACTTCCGCAAAAATAACTGTCACAAGTTTCAAATAAAAATTTACTTTCATTAATACAACAGATTTTTGAAAAATGCTATCTAGATTAAGAAACTTTGATCTCTTTGGAAAAAGAAGCCTCTGAGGAAGTGAGGAAATATAAACAACAAAACCTAGAGATATTTGAAAAATATAAAAAAGAAATATGGACATGGGAAAGAAAGAGAGATTTGATATGGTGTAATACTTATGCAATGGAGAAAGACAAGTTAACTAATATACAGAAGGCAGTTTCAAAGATATTTGAAGAAAAATACAGGCAAAGGCATCCAGATATGGAAAATTTCACAATAAAAACGACTAACAGCACAAAGATTTAATGTAAGAAAGACGATTAGTAAAGTACAAGTTGAAGTTATGGAGTGGCTGCGAAGTGAAGGATTTAATGTAGAAGGTCTAAAACAGACTACATCACAGCATGATGGAGTGAGTCCCCAGAATAAGGAAAAGCAAGAAGATTAGGAGACATGTGAAGAAGAAATATGGATGGGAAAAGAGATTTAATATGGTGTAATATTTATGCAAAGGAGAAAGCAAAACTAACGAATACAAAAAGAGCAGCACCAAAGATATTTGAAGAAAAATATAGGCAAAGGAATCCAGATATGGAAAACTTTACAGTACAAAAAATAAGAAGACAAAGAGGAAAAGTAGAAAAAGAGAACAGTAATGGAGAAGTCAATGAAAGAAATTGGGGTAATGGAACAGCTGCAAAGAGAAGGATTTAGTGTAGAAAATCAAATGCAGAAAGCACCACAACAGGATAGAGCAATGGATATCCAAATTAAGGGGAAACCAGTGGAACAGGAAGCAACAGGTCAGGTGCCATATCAAGATATTTTGCAGCCTTCCACAGGAAACCAGTATAAAAGTTCATTTGAAGCTAGACAGGAAGGAAAGGAACAGGAAACTGTGCAAACTCTGATGCAGTCAGTGTTGAGGAGTGATAGGCCAGTGAGTATCCATATGACAAAACAACAGATGACACAGGACGAAACTGAAGAGAATGTGCCACAAGAAGATGTAGAACTTTCTATAGAATGCCTGCAGGAAATGGAAAAGAAGGGATGTGCCCTCAGTATGGCAGAAAAGGAGTTAAGAGAAGAGTTGCTTTATTTAATACACAAAGACAGATATAACAAGATCAATGAGAGAAATAGACTGCAGAAGGTTAATAAAACCCCAAAAGTCAGAAGCTTGATAAAATGAACACAGTAATTAGGACTGTCCAAAGAGATACATGCGATATAACAGAAGTAAACAGACTATATTACTGTGCTGCTAAATTAATAACTGATAAAATTCTACCAAAGGAACATAGGGTAGCAAGGGAAAAGGGGGGGGAGCGAAAGCGAATACAATCATGGAAATATCGAATAGAGAAAACTATAAAGCAGCTAAGACAAGAAGTGTCATTGTTAGAAGAATATAGAAGAGGGAACAGATCAACAAAAATATTAAGAAAGATAGACGTGATAAAAGCAGTGCGCAGTATTACAACATACCAGGATCTATTATGCACTATTGGAGATAAACTAAAAATTTCAAAACAGGCGGAAAGACTCAGAAGATACAAAGATAAATATAAGGGAAAAGCACAAAATAAGCAATTTACTGATGAACCAACAAAGTTTTATAGAGAACTGGGAAATAAGGTAAAAGGAATTGATAGACCAGCGAAAAAAGAGGAAGTAGATAAATTTTGGAGAAGTATCTATGAAGATCCTGTGGAACATAACAAAGATGATAAATGGACAGGAGAAGTAAAGAAAGAATAAGTAGTTTAAAGGTACAGGATATAAAATGGGATGAAATAACAGCCAGAGAGATTGAAACAAAGTTGAGAAAAGCCTCTAATAGGAAAGCCCTAGGCCCAGATGCAGTATCTAACTTTTGGCTTAAAGTATTAACTTCTTTACACGAGGATCTAGCCATGAGTAAGGCTCCAGAGAGCACCCCTGAAATACCAAGCTACAACTCTTACCACACGTTTTGGCAACAAAACCAGGACAGAAACACTAAAGGTGGAGTAGTGTCAATATTCACCAAGGATATTCACACCACCAGGCTAGTTGCCCAACACAATGCGTCTGAAATTCTCCAGGTGCAACTAACATTAGGTAAGACTGCAATCCAAACTGTAGCTTGCTACTGATCCCCCACCATACCCTAAGATTCTCACTACACCTTTCTAAACATACTGGAAAATATTAAGATAGAACCAAACACCCTAATACTGGGTGATTTTACCTACCCTGCCATTAACTGGGAAAACTACTCATGTACCAACACCTTTGCCCAACGGTTCTTGGAATTCATAAATTCCAATGCCCTGGATCAACTAATCCATAGGGCTCCAATATCCTAGACCTGGTCATTACCAACATGGGAAATCGATGCTCCACACCTATGGTTACCCCCTCGTTAGTCAGGTCTGACCATAAGCTAATCACCATTAACATCCACATCCCACCCCCACCCCCCAGTAAGGAAACCTCCATAAAAAAACTTCTCCAAAGCCAACTTCATGCTACACAAGTCAGAAGTGACAAACTTAATGACACCCATGCAGGCGGGAACTGAAAGTTCAATTGCTGAATCCTACACTAAGGCACTGTACGAGCACATCCACTCATGCATGAATCGTGCCATCCCAAATAGAACCAAGATGCTCTCATCCAAAAAAAGGAAGCCAATCTGGTGGTCCCCTGCCATAAACAAACTTTACAACAAAAAGAAGAAACTGTTGCAGAAAAGAGGAAAATCCCAGGATGCAAAAAACTCCCTTACCAGCCTCAGTAAGAAACTGAGACCCTTCATAAAATCCTCCAAAGGCTAGTTACGAAAATAAAATTGCCAAAGATTCCAAAAGACAACCACAAGGCATTCTCTAACTATGTCAAGAATCTAAATGGCAATGCTCAGATCTGCTCTGAGCTAAAACAGAATGGCATTAAATATACTGATCCCAAGGATATTGGCAATATCCTGGCAAATCAATTCAGTGCCAATGTCACCCCCCTCTCACCCCCTAAATGGCCCATCTCAGTACCGGAAGATTACCAAATTCCGGTAATAACGACCACACAGGCAAAAAACTCACTCTCCAAAGCTAATACAGCATCCATGGGACCAGATGACATCCAGGGCTGGCACCTCACCTAAGTGTCATGTTTAATCATAGCCTCACCTCAGGTTTCATGCCCACTGAGTGGCACAGAGCTACAGTTATCCCACTCCACAACAGGGATCCACCTTGGATCCTGGAAACTACCGTCCCATCAGTCTGACGAGCCTTATCTGCAAGGCCATGGAGGATATTATCATGGAACTTATAAACAAAGAAATTGGCAACCTTCAAACACTGGACCCCACCCAGTTTGGGTTCGTGAAGGGCCGATCTTGTCTCCTGAACTTGACTGACTTCTTTGAATCAGTCTCCAGATCCATGGAGAAGGGTAAGGTGGTCCACACAGCCTATCTAGACCTTGCCAAGGCCTTTGACACCATCCTCCACTCTGAAATCATGCATAAACTTACTAAGCTGGGCATTAATCCCTACGTCACCCAATGGGTTGCTAACTGGCTTACTGATAGAACCCACACTGTAAAATTAGCCGACTCCAAATCCAGCTCCAGACAAGTGACAAGTGGAGTACCGCAGGGTTCAGTCCTGGGACCGCTCTTGTTTGGCATCTACTTCTCTGAAGTACAGGCCAACACTACGGGACTCTGGCTAACAAAGTTTGCAGATGATTGCAAACTGGGAGCCATTACTGAATCCCCAAATGATGTGGATACTCTACAAAAGGGCCTTACAGAAACAGATGCTTGGTGCCAGAGCCATGGGCTCAAGCTCAATGCCAAGAAATGTATAGTTATCCCCTTTGGGAAAAAACATGCACCCATGAATTACCATATAGGTGGCAGTACACTAAACACCGAAAGTGTGATAAGAGACTTAGGGACACAGGTGGACAGTGGTCTCACCTTCGATAACCACATCGCCACAATAGTCAGGAAATCCTTCTATGTGGCACACCTCATCACTAAGGGCTTTTCATTCAGAAAAAAGGAGGTCATTGTCCCACTGTACTCATCCCTCATTAGACCCATTATAGAATACAACGCCCCGTTTGGTATGTACCTCTCAAGACATCTGCAACAACTGGAAAGGCCGCAGAAATACCTCACTAAAAGAATCACAGGCCTAAAGCAGATGCCCTACGCTAGCCACCTTAAAAAACACCAGCTATACTCTCTCGCATATCGTCTACTCAGAGTCGATCTCTGCTTAACATACAAGGCCATGTCAAACCCAGAGCTGTTGGACATGCTACACTTAAAGAAATCCCAATCCCTCAAGCTGTCTGTGCACATCTAGAGAGTGCAGTATTCTTTCCCCCTTGTTTTGTGGGTTAGGGAAAAAGGTGGGAAAATGAATGGATTGATTGAGAGCCACACTGGACACCACTTTTGGCATGAAGGATGTGTTAGTCCTGAGGGAGACCCTGTCAGCATGGAAAATGATGAAGGGCTCTACAGCCATTAATGCTTGCAGCTCGGATACTCTTTTTGCTGAAGTAATTGCCAGAAGCAATGCTGTCTTTCATGAGAGGAGCTTTAATTCTGCTGAAGCTGTTGGTTCAAAGGGGGGAGCAGGGTGAGTTTCTCTAACACAAAGTTTAGGTCCCAAGCTGGGGTAGGTGCTCTTCTGGGTGGCCTCAAGTTGCTAGCCCCTCTGAAGAATTGTTTGATGAGTGTGTGTGAGAAAAGAGGTTGCTCAGTGCTGAAATGAGCAGAGATAGCAGATGCATGAATTTTAATAGAGGAAAAGGATAGACCACTGTGTAGTAGGTCAGCTAGGTAATCCAGGATGAGAGGTTGGGAGGGCTATGCCCTATCATCTCCCTTAGCCTGGATCCAGGTGCAGGACCTTTTCCATTTGACAGCATAAGTGCTAGGGCGTCTGGCCTCACGTATAACATCTAGAACCTATTTACCGAGATTGGCAGCTTGTACAGTGGTCAGGGAATAAGCCAGGCTGCTAAATTGAGGGTATGCCATTGGGGATGCATGAATTCTCCTTCCCTCTGGGTCAGGAGTGTTGGGATCTGAGGTGGATGCCATGGTGGCAGAGGGAACAGGCTGCGTAGCACTGGGTACCAGTGTGGCCAGTCTAGGGCAATCAGGATTGCCCTTGGTTTTTCCTCCTTTATTTTGAGCAGTACCTTGGTAATGAGAGGCAGTGGGGGAAATGCATAGGCTGAGAGGTTGACCCACTGGAAAAATAGAACATCCACTTTCCAGGTCCTGCAGTGAGGCTCTCTGGTGAAGAATTTGCGGAGCTGATGGTTGGAGTGGGAAGCAAAGAGGTCTACCTTCGGGGAGCCCCATTTCTGAGTTATAAGGGTGAAGGTTCTTTGGTTTAGCTGCCACTCATGTGGGTCCAGAAGATTTCTGCTTAAGTTGTCTGCCAAATAGTTTAGAGAGCCTGGCAGGAATTGTGCTAAAAGGTGTAGTTGCATGGGTGAGGCTGTGTGCCAAATGGTCATGGCGAGCCTGCATAGAGGGTAGGAATGAGTCCCTCCATGCTTGTTGATATACCACATCACTGTGGTGTTGTCTGTTTTGATCAGTAGAGCTCATGGGGAGAGAAGGGGTCTGAAAGCTGTCAATGCATGCTGGACAGCAAACATCTCTTTTTGGTTGATGTGCAGATGTATTTGATGTGGGCTCCATTGGCCCTGTATGCACCTGCTGTTCAGGTGTGCACCCCAGGCATAGACTGATGCATCTGTAGTGAGGGACTGGGTGGCGTGGGGTGGTGAGAAGGGTAGTCCCTTGTTGTGGTAGCATGCTGCTGCCCACCAAAGGAAATCTTTCCTTAGACAAGGTATCACTGGTATAAGAGTTTCCAGGTATTGAGAGTGTTGACACCAAAGGCTTTAGTTTCCTCATATGCAGTCTGGCATATGGAATGAGTAGAAGGCAAGATGCCATGAACCCCAGAGCGTGCAGGATTTTCCTTGTGGATAACTGGGGTCTGGTGGCTAGTTGAGAGAAATAGGCTGTCAGGTAAGTTTGCGTTTCTGGTGTAAGTAATGCCATCTGGGATACTGTGTCCAGGCTTGCTCCCAGGAATATAATTTTTTGGGGTGGGTACTAGTTTGAATTTCCTTTCGTTGATAGTACCCTAGGGAGGTCAGTAGGTACTTTACAAAGGCCAGGTGCTTGAGCAGCTTCTCCTTATGTCTGCCTGAATTAGGCGGTTGTCTAAGTATGGGTACATTTGAATATTTCTTTGCTTGCAAAAAGTAATGGAGGGAGCCAGGCATTTTGTGAAAACTCGGACAGCAGTAGATAAGCCAAAGGGAAGTGCACAGAACTGAAAGTGCAGAGATCCTGCCCTGAAACATCGATATTTCCTGCATGATTCCCTCATTGGGATGTGTAGGTAAGCCTCTTTTAGGTCTAGGGTGGCTAGCCAGGCATTCTTGGAGAGTATGGGTAGTAGTTGCTGAAGGGTGAGCATTTTGAAGTTTGGTATCACCAGGAAGGTGTTTAGAATGGATAAATCGAGGATGGGGTGCCAGGTGCCCACTTTTCTGGGTACCAGGAAGAGCCTGGAGTAGAAACCTTGGCCTATCTGTTCTGCAGGAACGTGCTCTATTGCCTCATGAAGAGCAGGGAAAGGACTTGGTTTTTGGCCTCTGCCCACTGGTTTGGAGGTAGATCTGGGAACCCTTTTGGGGTTGGCAGAGTGTGGAAAGAAAATTTGTATCCCTGGGGCACTATGTTGAAGATCCAGCAGTCGTTGGTAATGGTGGCCCAGGTGCTTGCATAGAAGGAGAGTTTTCCTCCCAGGGGCAAGTGCAGGTGGGCAGAGGGAGGGGGTGGAAGGTGAGAGTCATTGTGAGTTCTTACCATGAGGGGGTGGCTTTGCACTCCCTAGTTTAAAAGTGGTGGTACTCCATTGCTTTGATCTCTGCATTCCCTGTGGATGTTGTCTGGGGGGGGGGTCTGCTTCCCTGGGGTTTGGGCTGAACCGACCAGGAGGGGGCAGTTAAGGACCAGTGTTTGGAGGGGCAATGCCTACTGAACCTGGGTGGCTGGAGATGCAGGAAATCCTTGACTGACTGCATAGATTTGGCTTTTTCTTTTATCTTTTTTAAGACCTCCTCTGCCTTGGTGCCAAGTAAGTTGTCTTTGTCCAAGGGTGCATCCAATAGTTTAGATTTGACATGGTCTGGCAAGGGCTGTTTCTTAATCCAAGCATGCCTTCTAAAGACAGAACCAGTGACTGCTGCCCTGCAAGATGCTTCCAGGGCATCAAAACCACAGTGTAAGGTATGCTTAGTTACTTGACTTGCAGAATGCATTAGGTCTTGCAACTCTATTTTCTACACAAGCAGGAAAAGTTGATATTTTTTGTTTGAGAAGTTCCATGATATGCTGCTGGAATTTTAACATATGGAAATGACAATTTAGTGCTCTAATAGTAAGAGTAGCAGAGGTGTATACTTTTTTATCTGTCTAATGCTCGGGAATCTCTATCTGAGGTGGTGGGATTCTTAGCAGAAGTTGCTTTAATTCCTTTAGGCCCTTGGGAGATAACCTCAGGGTCAGCAGTAGGATTTTTGAAAAGAAAATTGTGAGAGTCAGGGACTCTGTAATACCGGTCAGGTTTCCTGGGAGCAGGAGGGAGGGTGTCAGGAGTTAAACTAGATTCCATGAGAACATCATCCACTACATCCAGGACAGGAGGACTAGCCAGGGATCTGTGCTGTGGAAGATCTAAAAATTCCCTGGGTCTCTTTTTAAATTGAGGGTAGTCCTGGCATTCTCACTGGAAATGCTCCCTTAAAGTATGAAGTGTTTCTCCAAAAGAAAAATCTTTGGGTGGAGAGGCTGAAGGAATGGATTCCTCTGAATTAGAATCCTAATAAGCAGAGAGGATTTGCATATCTTCATATTCAGAGGCACCAAAGTCATCAGACTCCTGTTCAGATAAGACTACTGGGGACAAATCTCTTTCTTTTGGAAGGGGTAGCTTGGCTTCCCCGTCAACATTATAAAGTCTTCCACCATTTTAAGTATTTGAGACTGAGGCAAGGAAGCAGGTGCCTGAGATGGGTCATCGGTTTCTTGGGTGTGGTTTGTACCCTGGGCTTTAGAAACTCGGCAGTTTTAGAAAGAATAGAAGACAGGAAAGAAATCGTCGGTTTGAGTCGAGAATCGGTAGTGCAAAGTACTTCCTCGGAAACCGATGCCTGCTCAGCACCTCCGGACCCATCCAAGGTAGAGACAACCGCAGGATCCTTACTCGATGAAGAGTTTTGCGGCATACCAGACTCCGAAAGGGTCTCGATAGTGGCCTGTGAATCCACAGAAGCGGGCATCAGGGGCTGCAAAAGCGCCTTACTGAGGACTGGAGAACTGACGACTTTTAATGGAAGCATCGTCAGTAGGTTTGGACCTGTGCGGTCTGTCTCTGTCTTTATCCTTATGTCTTTTCGAAAGATCTGATGTCAGATGGCTTACCAAAAGCCATATCAGAAAACAAGGACTGAGAGCAAAAATATCTAGATACAATAAGGGCCCGACGACATATAGTTCTGGGATTGAACAAAGCACAAAAGTGACAGCGGAGGACGTCGTGGTCTGGGCCTAAGCAAGTGATGCAGTAAGAATGAAAGTTTCGGTGTGGTATTTGCTTTCCACAGGCGAGACGATTGTTAACTTTTTCTGACATCGCTTACAGCAAGAAAAAAGGATCCCCAGTGGGGTACCTAGCTTTAGAAGTCTTCAACTTCAACTCGGAAAACAAAATTCAGGTAGTGGCAGACCGACACTCGTGTAAACTGCTTCTGCTTCAGGCAGGCTCCACAGCAAGAAAGACTGATGTAATGGCATCAGCTGCCTTACTTTATACTACTGATGACCTGAAGTGACTACAACTGACGCAGAAATACCAAGCCTCTGGTATTCAGGCCGACTGATGGCTTCCCTGGCAGGGATAACCCAAATGTGATAACTGCAACAGTGAAACACGAAGAACATAGTCAAGATACAAAGAAATGTGAAATGAAATGTTATACATGTAATAAGGTTGTTCACTTAAGGATGGATTTTATTCATTAGTTACAGGTTACAGAGACAGACGCAAGTAATAAAAAAAGAAGAACAAGTTCAAATACACCAAGAAAAGGAACTAAGAGAAGAAAATGAACATAAAGAAAGGGAAGATATAGAAGAAATTAATAAAGGGAAGGATAGTATAGATAAGTCTGAAATAAGTGATGAGGAAGATATTAGTTAGCATATAAGAAAAGAAAGACAAAGAACTCTATTGGTACAAGGGCTAGAAAAAGAAATTTTATAGGGGTTTGTATGAAAGAAAAGAAAGGGAAAGGATGAGAACATTTTACACTTACTTAAAAGTACACTTAATAGGAAATGCAATAATTGTAGAACAGTAGCAATAAATGTTAATAGTATAAAAAGTTTGGTGAGAAGATTAGGTGTCTTAGAATGGTGTAAATATTTGGATATAGATAAAACAATAATCATAATAATAATAATAGATAATATAATATTTTTAACAGAAAAAGAATGCAAACAGAAGAATTATGGGGAAATACTGTTTGAATTTGGGAAAGATACATGTTCAGAAACAGCTATATTATGCAAGAAATCAATTAAAATATGGGATGAGACTTTATTATTAATTACTTTAGATATAAGATGACACAAATCAGTTGTACAGATTATCTGCATTATATGCATACGTAATAATTAAAGAAAAAGAGAACATGTTTAACAGAATGATAGACTTCAACTGCAATTTAAGAAGAAAGAGAAATAAGGATAAAGATGTAAAAAAAAGTATTAGATGTTATTAAATGTGACCAATTTTAAATATATGGAATACGATGGAATGGACATATAGTAGAGGAAAGTATAAGATGGAACTAGACTATTTCATAACTTCATTAGGCATATTGTTAGTAGAAGAAGGACTTATAGATGCAGGTTTTTCAGATCATCGTGCTATCTGGATTGGGAAACAAGGAAATAAAAATCATATGAAATTAGGAAAAGGAATAAAAAGAATTAATGAACAAGGATTGAGAAGGGAAAGAGTATAATGATTGAATTATGGGAAGATCATTAGACAATTTTATCAAACTGATCAGAATGGTGGATTGCTTTTAAAAGAAAGTATAAGAAATGTTTGGAATGGGAAATAAATATGAGAAAAGAAAAAAATGAAAGATATAAAAAAAATTAAGTGAAGATGCTTTTGCAGACTAAGAGAGAAATGATAAAAAGTATTTTATTATGGAACAGGAGATTTTTAAGTTGAATAAAAAATACTGTTAAAGCAAAGATATTTTTACAGGGAAAGAAATAAGACATTGATCCTTATTTAAGTAAATTAGCAGGAGGAAATAATGGAGATTATAATGGAACACATGAGGGATGTATTTAAAAAAAAGACATAGAAAGTGAAACTCTTTTCAGAAGTAGCCAAAGAAGATTTGGAAAAAATATAACCCTAGAAGAGTTAAACAGAATACTGAGTATGGCAAATGTGAATTTAGCAGCAGGGCAGGGTGGGACAAAATATCAGATGTATAAAAATATGACAATATTACAAGAGAAATATTTTGAGTGGTTAAATGAAGGATTTGTCTACAGCAGATGTCTGTTTAAGATGAATATGTCCCAAAGTGATTTGGAAGGTAGAGACGTTGCCCAGTATGCTTCTGCCAATGCAGAAATATCTTAAAAAGTAATCAAAGAAATATCTGAAGAGATGACACAAGAGACATTTGCAGAGATGGTTGCTAGACCAGCACATCCATCTAAATTGTCATTAGAGTCACCTAAAGATAAGATTCCAAATATTTCAGCATCAACTAATGAAGATCCAGAATGTGTGGTTAAATGAAGGATTTAAATATGATGTAATGGTACAGTTAAAACTTGTATGGAAAAAAGGAAACAAAAAAACAAATTCAAAATTGGAGACCTACAGTTTTGAACAAAAAGAAGTGATGTTCTTACCATAACGTTCCATCTGTGTTGTCGATCTTCATTCATTCTTGACGGTTGGGTTTCGGTTCCTTCCTCGGAACCAACTCGGCTGACATAACAAGCTTGCGCCAGCCAAAAAACTCTCAAGCTAAGGTTACCCATAGTGCCTCTCTCTCTCTCTCCCTTCCCTTCAGATCAAGTTTGCCCGTAAGTTGCAAGAAATTAGAGATGTAAAAGTGCTCAAAACTATCCAAACCTATAAATTCCACAAATGAGCACCTTTGAAGGCCACCAACAGTCTAAGTCTTTTAAGCTCAAAAGTTTATTTAACCAACACAGTAAAATGACAAAACAAATGTACACACATTAATGCTTAACATGTTCACCGCGTTTTTGCCCATAAGTTAATAAAGTGGAGGCTTTGTCTGAGCAAATGCCCTATTACATAACCAGGATCAGTTCCAAACCTCCAGGAGTCTTTGGAGGGGGTTAGTAGGGTGGGATGTCAAGAATGAATGAAGACTGACAACAGATATGGAACTTTATGGTAAGAACATAACTTCTTTATCTGATGTTGTCAAGCTTCATTCATTCATGACGGTTGGGACAGAGTCCCTAGCTACATCATGTCCTGGGAAGCCCTATGGAAGGATATTCCTGAGCACCATTGAGCCAAAGGATGCTCACCCTGGAGACCATGTCCAATTTGTAATAAGTGATAAAGGTATGAGGGGTAGCCCAAGTAGCTGCTGCACAAATGTCATGCATAGAGGCTCTTGAATGAAAGGCTACTGAAGTGGAAACTGACCTGGTGGAATGAGCCTTGACTTTAGCTGATAAACTCATTTGATTCTGTTGATAAACAAAGGTGATGCAGTCTCTCAACCATTTTGACAAAGTGACTTTAGAAACTGACTTGCCCTGTTTAGGCCCTGAAAAGGATAGGAACAATTGGTCCGATTTCCTGAATGATTTAGTCCCGTCGAAGTAAAAACTTAATTGTCTATGTACATCCAACAAATGCAAACAGTATTCTCCTTTGTTTAAAAAATTTGGAAAAAAAACAGACAGGTCAATAGACTGACTAATGTTTGAATCCGAGACAACTTTGGGCAGAAAGGAGGGGCTAGTCTGAAAGGATACTCTCTCTGTAAAAAATTATGTATGGGCGCCTTGCACACAAGGCCTGTAATTCAGATATTCTTTTGGCTGATGTGACAGCTACCAGGAATAAGGTCTTCCAAGACAAGAATTTTATATCACAGGTGGCTGCTGGATCAAAGGGTTGGTGAATCAAAGTTTGAAGGGCTAACGTCAAACTCCAAGGTTCAACAAGTTCTTTAAAGGGTGGTTTGAAATGCATGACTCCCTTTAAAAAGGTTTTACACAGATGGTGAGAAATTAAAGAAAAATCATCAAAGCCATTATGGAAATTGGAAATAGCTACTAATGGACTCTAATTGCAGAAGGTGAGGCTCCTGAATGGAGTATGGTTGGCAAACATTCCAACAATTTTTAATTGGGGCTGAAAAAGGGTCAAGTCTTTGTTCTTGAGAACAGATCACAAATCTGTTCCACTTACTATGATAATGTTTCCTGTTGGTTTATGGGAAGTCAGAAGTATCTTTTGTACTGGGGAAGATAGATTATTCTGCCTGGCAATTACCAGAAGTTGAGATTCCAAGCGGTCAGCTTGAGACTTGGTAGTTTGGGATGGACCAGCCCCTGTAAATGAGACAGCAGTCCCAGGTTTGGGTCCAGAGTCCACTGGGGTGAACTAGGTGAAGCCAAAAAAGGGGAAACAGATTTGACAGGGCCAATAAGGTGCAATGAGGATTATTTTGTTTCTCAACCATTGCACTTTTCTTCAAAAACTGTGGTTTCAGGGGAAAGGGAGGAAATGCGTAAACCAGTCCTGGGGGCCAATTGTGTATCAGAATGCCCCTTGGTGATGATTAGGGTGAAGCAGCTGCTGCATTTGTGGTTCATGGGAGATGCAAACAGATCACAGCAAGGCTGACCCCAACAATGAAAAATCTCTGTTGCTACTATGGGATTGAGGGACCACTCATGAGGAAGGAGGATGTTTCTGCTCAGTTTCTCTGCAATCATGCTGGAATTCTCAGGAATGTGCATGTCCATCAGAAAGCGGTTGGAGGTTATCACCCACTGCCATGCTCTTAGAGCTTCCTGACATAAGGATAGGATCTGGTTCCTCCCTGTTTGTTGATGTACCAGACAACCGACATGTTGTCTGATTGGATGGCAATTGTCCCCGAAGGAAGGGCAGATTGGAATTCTTGCAATGCTAGAAGCACCACCATCAGTTCTAGAACAATGATATGCAGATTGGCCTCTAAGGGGGACCAAGTGCCTTTGACTGTTTTTCCCCTGAAAATGCCCCCCCACCCCATCAGGGATGCGTCCGTGGTCACTACGACCTTGGGTTGAGGGGGTGATAGAGGGCAACTCCATAACACCTGTTCTGGCTTCATCCACCAATTCAGATCTTGTTTGCAACGCTTTATGCGGATTGGGTAAGACACTGGGTGGGTTAATAGAGACCACTGTGACCCTAGGAGCCACTGAAGCAGCCTCATGTGGAACCTCGCCAGGGGAACTAGGGTGATACAACTGTAAGACGAGCTTGGACTATGTCCTGAGAGAGTATCGCTTGGAGCCGGGATCTTAACCTTTATAATCTGTGATGAGGTAGAGCAACCAGACAGGATCTCTTATCGAATGTTGCTCTGATGAATTTTAAACTTTGAGTGGGTGCTAGTTTTGACTTCTCCTTGTTTATTGAGATGCCTAAGGTCTCTAACAGTTCTAGAGTGTAGTGTAAGGCGTGAAGCAGTAGACGCTAGGTGGGGGTGGTAAGGAGCCAATAGTCTAAATATGGAAACACCCGGAATCCTTGCAGTTTCAACTGAGCTGTTACTACTGCCATACATTTGGTGAACACCCTGGGGGCTGTAATGAGACCAAAGGGCAGTGCCTGAAATTGGTAATGATTGGCTCCCAGCCGGAAGTGGAGATATCTTCTGGAGCATTTGTCCATTTATATGTGGTAATATGCATCTTGAAGGTCTATCAAGCACATCCAATCATCTTTTTCCAGAAATGGGAGGACAGACTGAACCGTGACCATCTGGAATTTTGCCTGCCTGACAAACTTGTTCAAGATACTGAGGTCCAGAATTATCCTCCAGTCCCGTCTTTTTTGGCACTAAAAAGAACCTTGAGTAAAATCCGGATCCTATTTGTTCTGGTGGGACTGTCTGGATGACACTTTTTTTCGAGCAGCTTTAGAATTTCTTGAGCTACTGTCTCCCTCTTGACTTTGCAGCCTCAGATAAAGATTGAAGGGGATATGGTAACCTCTGGTAATTATCGTCTGCACCCAGGAATCTGATGTTACTGAATGCCAGGCTAAGTGGTGCAGACAGAATTGTCCCCCAACTGCTTCCAGAGGCAAGCAATCAGGCCACTCTTCAGGAACGCTGATAGGGCAGCCCAGCGAAGGAATCCTTAGAGCCCTGGTTATGCAGGTCCCCTCTGCCATGGGAGGGTGTCTTCCTGATGAGTTCCCCCCTTGAAAACTCACTGTGTGTCACGAAAAGGCCCTTGGGACTTCCTGAACCACATCTTTCCACTCCTCTGATTCCTGACATAGGATCGTTGAGGAGTGGAAAAAAATGCGTCCTTCTCACACCTGGCTAATGAGTCTTTAGCTTTTGGGTCAAACAGAGAAGAAGCGTCAATGGCAGCACTAACAAAGGAAGACTTGAAAGGGTCTGCAAAGTCGCACAAGCATATCCAGGCATGATGTCTCATGACAACGCCTACACCCACTGCTCTGGCTGCCTCTTCGGTTGTATGTGCAATCAACCATATGGACAAGTTAGAGATGGATTCTAGGGTGGCAAGCTGGGAGGAAACCTTGTCTCATACCTCATAAGACACTGCTCCTGCTAAGGTTCCTGAGAGTTCAGTGATAAGGTCCCTTTGAAGACAGGTAAAATGTGCCAAACAGTTCAATGACCATATGGAAAATGTTGTTGAAGCATAAACCCGCTTCCCTAATCTGTCCAACGTTCGAGACTCTCAGTTTGGAGGGTGGACAGTAGGACTCTCCTCTGTAAGTTTCTTCTTTGTGGCTGCCGCCACACCATAGCATCTACTGCCAAACCCTTGGACCAGTGGGGTTAATCCTTTGGGGGGGGTATTTTGTCAGGTCTCTGGGGGATTGGCTCACTGGTGTAAGGGGCCTTCCAATCACATTGCATGATGAGCCTGACTAACTCATCTGCAGGTGGGGTCACCCAGGAAGTAGAGGGTCAGGCATGAAAAACCTGCAAGAATACAGATTCCTCAGAGGAAGGGTTGGTGGGCTTTCAGTCACCCCTCTGTTTTAAGATCTTTAGTATGTCTCCAAAGGAGACATCTTCAGGGGTGACCATGGGAATCCTTCCCCTTCATCGTAATCCGTATTTTCTGTGTGGAATTCCTCTGGTGAATTGACGTGCTTCCTCTTGCACGATTTCTTATGGGGTGGTTCATCAGGGTGAAGTCTGAAGAGGATTCCGAAGAGAGGGTGCCCTGCAGTAGGGTGTCTTTTGCTGATCCCGTGTTCACTGCCCCAGTGTAGTAGACTGTGACAGCTGCGAGCCAGAGGACACACATAAATGACATTCTGGCACAGAGGGTGCCAAATGTGGGCCTGCTGAGGTGAGCACTCTCTCCATAATCTGGAAGGCAGGCCTGCCTGAAGAGGGATGGGAGCCCAGAAGTGAGAAAGACAACCTCAGAATCTGGGTCACAGCCCATGTCCAGAGAATGAGCCATGACAGGACTCAAAGAAGTCAAAGCAACCAGAACTGTAGATCGCACTGTGGAAAGAATCAGTGCCATGCTAGGATTCCGGTGCTGGCAGCCAAGGGTCCCGTGAGTGGGTCTGCTCTGACTGAGTCGAGGTCCACAGAGTAGGTTCCAGAACCATGGTGAGATCCACCAACAGTAGAAAAGAAGCTAGCACTGGGAGGGACGTCAGCATCAAGGGCTCCATATCTTGCAGGGAGGTTGAAGGAGGAAGATTAGTTGGAGTCTGTGGAGAAAAAACTTCGGCTCCGGGTGGGAGCGAGGTGCTAGATGGGGTTGGAATTCCTCTAGTCACTAAGAGCTGGTCCACACGTCTCACTACATCAAGCTCCGAAAGGTTCCTGGTGGAACGAATGGTTAGCCCTGATGGAGATTCTGGCCGGTCCATAAAGGGACTGAGCAGCAGTCCAAGAAAGGGGTCAATGGACAGGGAATACCGAGTTGTGACTAAGGTTTCGACCGTTGGCACTGTGGTCGAATGATCAGAAGGCTGTGATGGAGGGGGAGTGACCAATTTCAAAGGAGAAGCTATTGTTGGTGCCAAGAGGGTCTGCGGTACAATGGAAGGGGTGGTACCGTGGCGATTGTCATAGTCGGTTCCGTGGTCAAGGACGGCACCATGGAGAGGGTCTTAGGCTCCGGTGCCGAGACAGATGTTGGTGCCAATTTAGGTTTAGTCTTTGGTTCAGTATGAACCTGGCCTTCAGATGTTTTTTGGTGCAAGAGAGTTAGTAGACGCTGGGACCAAGTGGCTCCTTCTTTTCTGTCTCTTTCTTAGGAGGTTGTGACACCTCTGCCTCAAATAAAGCCTCCGAAAAAGGGGTTTTTAATAAAACCCTTAAAATTATTTTTTTCTTATGCTCTACTAAAGTGTGGGCACTGAAGCCCTTGCAGAGCTCACACAGAAGTTGAACCTGCAAGTGTGGGACTCCTAAACAATATACACAGGAGAGATGTCCATCAGAATTGGCCATCTTCGTGCCACATTTGTCACACTGTTTAAAGCCAGTAGTGCATTTTTGTCCACAATTTTAACAAAGTACTAGACAGTGTCTCATGTGATCACAGAAACACACACATGCACACACTAATAGAGGAAGAAGATTTTTTTTTTTTTTTTTTTACTACCAACGATGGTAATACAGGTATGCCCAGAGGGGTAAGAGAGAGACAGAAAGAGGAAGGGAAGGATACCAATAATGGTATTACAGATTACCTAGAGGTAAAAAGGAAGGGAGGGGCCTGGTATGAAGAAATAGCCAAAAAAGGGTAATAAGAAGAAAAAACACACACACACCGAAATAAACTGTATGTATGTATGTGTATATATATATATATATATATATATATATATATATATATATATATACACACACACACATGCTTGACTAAGAAAACAAGGGGTTTTAGAAAGAGAAGTAGCACATTTTTTAGCAAATAGTGAAAAAAATATAACACTTAGCTTGAGAGCAGGCCTGATGTGTCTTGAAACTCTACGTGGCAAGCGAGATCTGAAGGGAAGGGAGAGAGGCACTATAGGTAACCTAAGTTTGAGAGTTTTTGGCTGGCATGAGCTTGTTATATTGGCCGAGTTGGTTCCGAGAATGGAACCAAAACCCAACCATCATGAATGAATGAAGACTGACAAAATCAGATCAAAGATTATAACATCTTTATGAAACATGTACAGAAGAGAACTGTATAAAGTTATAAGGGTTGTACTGTAGTGTAAAAGGTAGATGTCAAGAGTTGTTAATTTTGATTACAGAATTGGTGAATGATATCATAAAGAATATAGAAAACATTAAATTATAATAAGTGATTTTAAATAAAGCATTTGATATTTCAGCACTTTGTAACATTAGTAGTAAAATAAAGAAGGTTTGTCTAACTGCATATAATCATAATAAAATAAAAGTTGTGGTGAATGGGTGGTTAAGTAAAGAAATGCATATAAAGAGAGGGATTACACAGGGCTGTCTCCTGAGCAGTATTTTCTTCATGTTAATAATGAATTTAATAATAAGTGATGTAAATTATAACATGAAGACAGCAAGATATACTACAAAGGATGGTATAGATATTTATATTAGTTTATCCTAATGATATTGTGATATATAGTAAGGATATAAAAAGTATGGAATCGGTACTGTGTTATTTGAATGAAAGTTTGAAGGACATGGCCTTAATTTGAATAGGGAAAAGAGTAAAGGATTAGAATGCAATTGTAAAATGAAAGGAAATTAATTTAATGCAGAGGAGATAATATTAGTAGGTATAAAATTTGTAACTCAAGAAATTAGTTACAGTGGGGGAAAATACTGGAGAAAATAAAGAATACTTGAAATTTCTGGAAATGTTTCATACTATATTTTAGGAATAAAATATATGTGATAAATAAACAGACAGCTACACTGGTCTACCCTAAATAACAAACTTGACGAAGGTATTATCTCTTCTCACGGCTCCCACCCTGAAAGGCTCGCACAGTCAGAAGGTCTGCATCCAGTTGGGAATTTTTTTAAAAAGAAAAATAAAATGGACAGCCACACTGGTCTACTCTCAATAACAAACTTAACTAAGGTATTATCTCTTCTCACGGCTCCTACCCTGAAAGGCTCACACAGTTAGAAGGTCTGCATCCAGTTGGGAATTATTTAAAAAAATAAATAAAATGGACAGCCACACTGATCTACCCTCAATAACAAACTTAACTAAGGTTACTACTTTTTCTAAAGTCTTTCTGCATAAACTGTTTAATTCAGCCATACTGGGTCAACAGCACCAAACTTCCCAGCCCTTAAATAAGGCTCCTAATGCTAAAATGTTCCACCAAATTGTACTGTTTAAGTTGCTGTATGGGTTTAAAAACAGAACATAGATTAGAATTTAAAGAAAGTATTATATACTGCTGAACTGGGTCTAAAGGCACCTTTTAGGATGTCCCCCACAGTATTGTTAAAATGAGCTAGTTTGCCCTAGTATCTTCTTTCTTACACCTAAAATAATACCCTGAACACAGTAATTTCACTCTGCTCTCCCTGAAAATTATACCCTGCAGCTATAAAATTAACCTGCAAGTGTATAAAATACAGATTAAACATAGTCTATAAATTGGTGCAAGAAACAAATTAAAAATACATATAACAGTAGAATAATAACCAGTAGGCAAAACCAGCCCCGTTGTAAAAAACCAAACAGCCAAACGAACAACAGCAACGGTAAAGTGAAGCATGGCTTAAAACACCATCCAAGACCATAAAACTGTCAGATGTAAAAACTTTTTATTTTAAATAGGTGAGCACTTTCACCATGTATAGTGTCTTCTTCAGACCATTAATACAGACTAAAAATAAGAAGAACAATGTAGTTAAGTACTCACATTTAACACTCAAATCATTCAAAACTCCAACCACAGCTAACTTCCGTTTCAGCATTCATTCTAGGCGGACGTCATCACTCAATTCAAAACCATTTAAGGTTACAGCTCTATACAAATTAATTTATGTTTAAGACTCATGATTTCAACCCACTAAAGTAACAAAATATGTCACATCTTAGCTTCCTCATCAGAAAACACATATTTTCATATAAAATAAAGAATGATAAACTCATTCCATCATTCGGTTTTGACATAACCTCTCCTTGAACAGCTGAAAGCTTTCTGTGCTTTTCAACACACACACACTCATTTCATAACCACATAAACACATGGTTAAATGGAGCTTTTTTAAAAATGCTTATCAATAAAAATTTAAATACCTGAAGCTACTATGCTTCAAACACAAATAAACAACAATAAAATGTTGTTCATCGTAAATTATTACCAAATAAAATGATTTTAATTAAAATAGAGCTAAAGCCTCAACTACATGATTATCCAGATTCCAATATAGCATCAGCTACTACATATTAACATAGTATGTTCATGGAATATGCGATCGCTAGAAATCTAGTATAAGAATAATAAACACAAAGGTAAAAACTCTCTATAATGTGAGCTTGAAACAGCTGATCATAAAATATGCAGTCGCTAGAAGTTTAGCATAAAAAACCGCAAGGCTGTAAAACCTCTGTGCTTACAGGCTTAAAGCAACCCATCACTCTAACTCACTGTATCATTAATAATACAACAGCCAAATTCTTATATTATATCTTACATGCAGCTAACCGATTATCCATATGCATAACTGGTTATCAAATAGCATTCTCTTAATAGCTAAGACCTTAATGGGTTGACAAATACATTATCGAACTATCCCATTAAGTCACCCGATCAGAACATAATAACAATAACATTATCAGCAGTTTCTCTAGGTTAGCCATTTTTAAGTCAAAATTTCATATATCCCTATTATAAAATATAACGAAAAATAGCCAGCCATTGTAACACACAATATGCCAAGTGATATCTTAATATAGTATATATCCTTACTGATTGAACCCATGTGTAATACTATTTGTATTACATAATACTAAATCATGCCTGAATATAACTTTATCCTAAAATTATGCATGTATATATAAGCAAAATACTAATTATAATATCACCCACTAAAATCTAATAGTAATCCAGCACAACAATAAATGTTAGAGATATATAGGCCAACAATGGAACACTAAACTAGGATCTAATAGACCTAAAAAATTATCTAAATATATGTGCACAGCTAGTATGCACGGCACTTATACTAATACAAACTTGTGCATAATACTACAATATAGAAACTAACATACATATGCAACATAAAATACATAAGTACCTAAGTAATAACAAAAACTGATAATGCAGCATAAACAAACATACTAAAACTATATCTATATTACTGTGCAGGCCCCTTATTATTTTACATAGAAATAATTGCTTATAATAAGCCAACAAGAACAATACCAAAAGACTAGATAAAAATCATTATCAAGAACATATATATCTACTTGTACTATTGTACAGCTTTATGCATTATTTAATAATAATAAAAATATGCCTACCTAGTTCATATAATAATACGTCATCATACTATCAGCTATAAAAAACGCATTATTGTAACTTAACCAATGCACATCTGATGAATAATTTCCCATTCAAACCAAACTCTTTCTCCACTCTTAATTTTAATATCCATCGTAATTCACTATTTTCCATCAAATTCTTAACATTGCCCATTCTTGGGCCAATAGCTATATGTTCCAATCCAATAAACCTGAAATGATGATATTGATTACTAATTTCAATATATTTAGGTAGAGCACTTATTGAGTCTCTATTCTTAATGCTGTTAATATGTTCCCTTATTCTCATGAAATGTTCTACTGGTTTTCCCAACATAGAAATGTACCAGGGTGTATAAATACATTAGTTTGTTTAATATGTTGACAAACACTACAGTGACCACATATCTTAGTTCCTACCCTTACACTGGTATTATGTAACACTGGTTATTATTCTACTGTTATACGGTTTTCTACTTGTTATAATCAGTGGGAGCATGGCAGAAAGGAATGGCTCTTGTGATACAGAACTTGACTTTAATCCATTAAGGTTTAAAGACAGTAGCAAGCAGGTAGGCTTCTCAGGTATGATTAATGTTATTGAAAATCCTCTTATGATGGAAATTGCTTCGGATGAAGAAACATCACATGGGGAAGCTGCTAATGTGGACTATTATAAACTAAGAATGCTAACAAATCACATAGAAAGTGATGCTTTTAAACTTAAACGTCTACAATTGCAAAGATTTAATTTTGAAGCTTGCTTACACCACCAGGTAGTGCCACGTGGGCTTAGACTGCTTAAAATGCCCACTTATGGCACTCAGTATCCTGAGCTACTGAGCCGCTGGCAAAAGATTAACCTAGAAGCCAGCTACAGCTATCTTAAACTAATGAACAAATTTTTTAAACCGCAAGAAGAAGTGTTGGTACAAGGAATAGAGCAACAACAAGAGACAATTTATTTACAATTTCCAGCTGCGGTTGCAGATAAAATGAGTGCTGCAGCCGACAATGTTAGCATATATGAACGCAAGCTGATACAACAAAAAAAGAAGAACCTTGATAGAGATATTGCAGATTTTAAGAAAGGACATGTTTTTTCATGGCCCAAACCAAAAAGGAATACTAGAACTGAGCATAACACTAACTTGCCATCTGGCATACATAATACAGCCGATAATGAAGCTTATAATGAGGTAAGAGGAAGCTTGCAAGGTGTTAATAATTTATTAGATCAAGATAAGAGACCAACAGATTTAAATGTTGTTGGAGCAGCAAGTCATGCAGGCCCATCAGAGAATGGAACATCACAAAATGATATACAAACTATGGGCCAACCGAGTCCTACTGTGAAATCTCTAAGTGAGATACCACCAGGACAAGCAGTGGTAAACAGGAAAGATGCAGGACATAACACTGGACAAATACATCTATTTTTTCCATTGCCCATTCGACAAGAGAGGGGATGGGAGCAGTTTTGATTCAGGATTCAAGGACGAAGGAACAACTGGACAACACAGAATATCCCACACTGAAAAAGACGTGGAATCAACAATGAATACATCTATTGTTTGAAACATATCAGAAAGAAACCTGACCCAAGAAGAGTTAGCCGTCTTACAGAAAGGCCTCTCATTTATTTCTGTGCATATGGCAGATCCACCAGATACTATAGTGGATCCTAAACGGTTTCTTAGGAATGTGATGTCAAAGATAACATTCCCCACAGATACATCTAAAGAGACTAAAAACTTTAAAAAGCTAAGCAATTTTATGCCGGTCAATCGTCCTATCCTGGAGGCATTTGGTAAAATCTGCGAAGATGAATTATATAGTACACTGGGGAGTAAAACCCATGGTAAGAGGTATGTTAATCTTACAAAACAGGAACATGAAGCCTTAATTAACCTGAAAGAGGACACTCAAATAGTTATAAGGCTTGTGGACAAAGGAGGTATGACAGTCGTTATGGATAGAGACTTTTATTTTGAGTCACTGTGTTCAACGCTGTCAGATGACAATGTTTATAAAACTATTACTGTGAATGATATACAAGATATGAAACAACTTATTAGGATTAAAATTAGTGATTATATGGTTAGTTATGGCCCATCTAAGGAATTGATTCAGTTTCTTACAGTTGATGATCCAGTTATTCCCTCCTTCCAGGGACAATCGAAAATACACAAGCATCTGTATAAGCCAACATTTAGGCCTATAGTAACAGGCAGAGGGTGGCAAACTGTTCTCAATATTTGTTGAAAGGAATATACATCCAGTTTTAGATGCAGTTATATTGAAAGATTCTAAGCAGTTTCTAGAGAGTTTATTTGAGTCTAAGGAAGAGATATACAACTACAATGAATATTATTTGGTAACACTTGATGTTACTTCCCTGTTTACTTCAATCCCAAATGTAGAAGGGATTAATCTATTGAGGAATCTTCTCAGAGAAAGAAGTGATTATGGAGGAACCCTTATAGATGTAATATGTAAGTTTATGGAGATAGTCCTGACACATAAAGCATCTGTGTTTGATGGCACTTTTTACTTACAGAGGAAGGGCGTAGCTATGGGGACATGTGGTGCCAATAGCTACCCCAATGCAGTTATGGCACAATGAAAAAACTGAATATATGTTTCCCATGAATCTATATAAGGACAACGTTAAGTTCTACCATCATTTTGTAGATGACATTTTCTTTATTTGGCTAGGGACCCCTGTTTTGCTACAAGAATTTGTACATACGATAGAAGAGACAACTAATTTTCTTAAATTCACATTGAACTATTCAACTGAAGGGATACCATTTTTGGACATATAAGTGTCCAAAAATGGGGAGAACCTTTTAGAGACAAAAGTCTATAGGAAGGAATGTTATAGGAATACTTTCCTACACAGGTTGAGTATGCACCCTAAACATACTTTTAAAAATGTAATTAAAGGACATGGAATGAGTGTTTCACATCTAAGTAACAAAGAACACATGTTTAGAAAAGGCTTAAATCAATTAGAAAGTAACCTATATCAATGAGGCTATAAGGTCAATGAAGTAGTTCCTAAAATGGAGTTAGTAAAACTGAGGAATAATAGAGCTAAGCCATATTTTTCCTCTAAACTAGTTAACACAGCAATGGATACTCAAAAGGTAGTTAGTGTATCTATATCATATACAAGCGATGTTAATAAAGGCAAAGATATTTTCCATAAACATTGTCCATTACTTATGACTGACAGGAAAATCAAAGATATAGTAGGAGACTATCCTAGTTTCTGATTTAAAAACAGAAAGAACCTTAGAAGAATGTTATGCTATCCTAAAGATACAGTGTTACATAATACCAACGTAAGCGTAGGAACTAAGATATGTGGTCACTGTAGTGTTTGTCAACATATTAAACAAACTAATGTATTTATACACCCTGGTACAGGGGTGTTATATAAGTTAAAAACTGATATTGATTGTAATAGTCGAAATGTTATCTATTTAGCACAACGTGATTGTTGTCTACACTTCTATGTTGAGAAAACCAATAGAACGTTTCGTGAAAGAATAAGGGAGCATATTAACAGCATTAAGAATAGAGACTCAATAAGTGCTCTATCTAAATATACTGAAATTAGTAATCAATATAATCATTTCAAGTTTATTGGATTGGAACATACAGCTATTGGCCCAAGAATGGGCAATGTTAAGAATTTGACAGAAAATAGTGAATTACGATGGATATTAAAATTAAGAGCAGAGAAAGAGTTTGGTTTGAATGAGAAATTATCCATCAAATGTGCATTGGAGGCATGGGGATTACCCAGAAAATGACTGTATATTAAGCCACAATGATGGCTTTCATAGCTGATGGTATGACAATGTACTATTATATGAACTAGGTAGGCATATTTATATTATTATTAAATAATGCATGAAGCTGTACAATAGTGCAAGTAGATATATATGTTCTTGATAATGATTTTTAACTATTCTTTTGATATTGTTCTTGTTGGCTTATTATAAGCAATTATTTCTATGTAAAATAATAAGGGTCCTGCACAGTAATATAGATATAGTTTTAGTATGTTTGTTTATGCTACATTATTAGTTTTTATTATTACTTAGGTACTTATGTATTTTATATATATATATATATATATATATATATATATATATATATATATATATATATATATATTAGTTTCTATATTGCACTATTATGCACAAGTTTATTAAACCCGAGTTTAGTGTTCCATTGTTGGTGTATATATCTCTAACATTTATTGTTGTGCTCGATTACTATTAGATTTTAGTGGGTGATGATATAATTAGTATTTTGCCTATATATAGGATTATAGATCATAGATTAGGATCATATATTAGCATATACATGCATAATTTTAGGATAAATGCATACTACTTGGTAGTTAAATTCAGGCATGATTTAGTATTATGTAACACAGATAGTATTACACATGGGCTTAATCAGTAAGGATATATACTATATTAAGATATCACTTAGCTTATTGTGTGTTACAATGGCTAGCTATTTTTTGTTATATTTTATAATAGGGATATATGAAATTTTGACTTAAAAATGGCTAACCTATAGAAACTGCTGATAATGTTACTGTTATTATGTTCTGATCGGGTGACTTAACGGGATAGTTTGATAATGTATCCGTCAACCCATTAAGATCTTAGCTATTAGGAGAATGCTATTTGATAACCGGCCATGCATATAGATAATCGGTTAGCTGCATGTAAGATATAAGAATTTGTTGTATTATTAATGGGAGTCAGAGTGATGGGTTGCTTTAAGCCTGTAAGCACAGAGGTTTTACAGCCTTGCAGTTGTTTTTTATGCTAAACTTCTAGCGATCGCATATTTTATGATCGGCTGTTTCAAGCTCACAATATAGAGAGTTTTTACCTTTGTGTTTATTATTCTTATACTAGATTTCTAGCGATCGGATATTCCATGAACATATTATGTTAATATGTAGTAGCTGATGCTATATTGGAATCTGAATAACCATGTAGTTGAGCCTTTAGCTCTATTTTAATTAAAATCATTTTATTTGGTAATAATGTATGATGAACAACTTTTTGTTGTTTATTTGTGTTTGAAGCATAGTAGCTTCAGGTATTTAAACTTTTTATTGATAAGCATTTTAAAAAGCTCCATTTAACCATGTATTTACGTGGTTATGAAACGTGTGTGCATTGTAAAGCACAGAATGCTTTCAGCTGTTCAAGGAGAGGTTTTGTCAAAACTGAATGACGGAATGAGTTTATCATTCTTTATTTTATATGAAAATATGTGTTTTCTGATGAAGCTAAGATGTGACACATTTTTTTACTTTAGTGGGTTGAAATCATGAGTCTGAAACATAAATTAATTTGTATAGAGCTGTAACCTTAAATGGTTTTGAATACAGTGATGGAAGTCAGCCTAGAATGCTGAAACAGAAGTTAGCTAACTGTGGTTGGAGAGTTTTGAATGAACTGAGCATTAAATGTGAGTACTTAACTACATTGTTCTTCTTATTTTTAGTCTGTATTAATGGTCTGAAGAAGCCACTTTACATGGTGAAAGCGCTCACCTATTTAAAATAAAACATTTTTAAATAAACGACTAAAAAAAACCAAATAACTGAAAATCGACCAGAGAAAAGTAAAGGCTGTGGCCGAGGCGCTAGAGAAGTTGGATTGTGTTTATTAAATTTTACGAAAGTAGAGCTGTTACTCACTGATTTTTCTTTGGTCGTTTTTCAGTTAAAACATTTTTAAGTTTGACAGTTTTATGGTCTTGGATGGTGTTTTAAGCTGTGCTTCACTTCACCGTTGCTGTTGTTCGTTTGGAAATAAAAAATACAACCAAACATAAAACCAAGCCTCTTACTGTTGCTGTGTGTGTTTAAAAACAGAACATAGATTAGAATCTGAAGCAAGTACAAAAGCAAGAAAAAAGCCTCTTACTTTAATCACAGCCTCTGAGGATTCCTCTGATGTGGTTAGCCCCTTACATGTATCCCTCCCCCTGCCTTGCTAACAATCCAAGGTTACTTAACCACCTCAATTAACCTCCATTTTTCAAACTCCCCAGTGCTCCTGACCCAGACGGCTGTCCTACTGTAAACTTGGTATGTAATTTTGTGTTACTGACTCTTTGATTAAATACAACTGTAGATTTAATAATAAGAGAAATGCTATGCTGACTCTGAATGTTTAAAAGTGCATTAATAAATGAGACTGACGAATGGTTTGGGTAATTTATTTTGTGCTTTCTTGCTGCTGCTAAACTGAAGTGATTGTTGGTGGATCAGTGTAACTTTCTTGAATGCAATGGGCAACTGATTTTGTGCTTTCTTGTTGCTGCTAAACTGAAGTGATTGTTTGTGGATCAGTGTAACTTTGTTGCAGTATTTAGTCTACTTCTTACATCCTAGACTCTGTAGAAACAGCCCACTTTTCAATGGTAGTAGCATTTGGGCTTTATTTTCAGGCTAAAGTGGATCAGTGTAACTTTGCTGCAGTATTTAGTCTACATCTTAAATCCTAGACTCTGTACAAACAGCCTACTTTAATGGTAGTAGCATTTGGGCTTTATTTTCAGGCTAAAGATACAAGATGCTGTATGCAGAATAGTGTGACCCTGATTAGCGTTTCATCTTATATGTGCTGCATCCTGCTTACTTGTTTTATTTAGCTACCAAATACTTGAAACTGCTTCTTAGGAAAGTGCAGTGTATTACTAATGTAAGGATTATGCTTTTTCTCTCAGTCATTGTGTTATATATATGGCATGAAACACTGTTCAATCAACTTTTTTTGCTATAGTTCTATTTCTGCTGATGAACTAACACTAAATATCTATTATTAGGTATTACCTCTTCTCACGGCTATCACCCTGAAAGGCTTGCACAGTTAGAAGGTCTGCATCCAGTTGGAAATTTTTTTAAAAAGAAAAATAAAATGGACAGCCACACTGGTCTTCCTTCAAAAACAAACTTAACTAAGGTTACTACTTTTTCTAAAGTCTTTCTGCTTAAACTGTTTAATTCAGCTGTACTGGGTCAACAGCACCACACTTCCCAGCCCTTAAATAAGGCTCCTAATGCTACAAAGTTCCACCAAATTGTACTGTTAAAGTTGCTGTCTGTGTTTAAAAACAGAACATAGATTAGAATTTAAAGCAAGTACTGTATACTATTGACCTGGGTCTAAAGGCACCTTTTAGGCTGTCCCCCACAGTAATTTGGCTCTCTCCATATTGTTAAAATTAACTAGTTTGCCCCTGGTATCTTCTTTCTTACACCTAAAATAATATCCTGAACACAGTAATTTCACTCTGCTCTCCCTCACATAGCCCTGACAATTATATCCTGCAGCTATAAAATTAACCTGCAAGTATATAAAATACAGCTTAAACATAGTCTATAAATTGGGGCAAAAACAAAATTAAAAATACAGCCAAACATACAACCATACATACCAAAAGTCTAAGCCTAAGGAAATACTGGGAGTCAGTGATAGTCCCGCTGCATTCAGGCTTGCTCTGCTCCCCTCCCTGCTACCAATTCCCACCTGTCTCCACTAGTGCTACATTTAAACTAAATTTAGCCACTCCCCTCATGCTAAGTACCCATTAGTGCCTCATACATCACTGAACAGCCCTCCCCCTTAACCCATTTCCTTCTCTTCCATTCTTCCACACAGTGTTAGCACACTCAACCATCAAAATTGGCCCATCCCCCCCAACAAAATGCAAACAAGTAAAAAAATACTAATTACCCTACTGCCTATACTATTTCTATTTTACCATCTTACTGCCTACGAACAAAAACTTGACCATACTATTCACTACCCAAATGGTGAAACAGCCACCCACGACTTCACACACGACACCAAACACTTTACCATCCCCAGCACACTGAATCTACCACCCTCAACAAAATATCACCCCTGTAAAGCCACAAAACATAATCCTAAAGACAAAGACTATATAACACTTATAAAACTCCTGAAGATTAGAGAATTCTGTTACTATAACCTTATAACACATGGGGACATCCATCCCAACCCTGACGCACCCACACCGAATAACCATCACTCCCCTAACACAACCCCCACAGTCAAGCTACCCATTTCTACTCACACTAGTTCCCTCCTGGCATTTCACCTAAATATTAGAAACATTAACAATAAGATTCCCAACCTACATGCCCACCTAGCAACCCGCTCCCCAGACATTATGTGTCTTATGGAAACCTGGCTAAAATCTAGTACTACTGATAATGAGATACTACCTCCAGGGTATAATATTCACTGGTTAGACCGTACTACAAGGAAAGGAGGTAGGATAGCAGTCCTTTACAAAAATACTCCATTAATAGAGACACCATTCAACCATCCCAATTCAATAATGCAGAACTCCTCATAACCAAACTACAGATTAACCAGAACAAATGCTTGAACATTGTCTATGCTTACATTCCACCAGGCAACAACTTAAATACCCTAGAGGATATCCTATACTGGTTATCCACTACCTATCCCCAAGAAACCATAGTTCTTGGTGACTTCAATACCGACTGGCACCCCTGCTCCTCCGAACCCCCCCTCTCCCCTATAAACTTATTTGGGTTTAAATACATCATAACTTCTCCCACTATGATAAACAAACCAACCAATAGGGAAAGTATCCTAGACAGGATCCTAGTTAATAACCAACCCCAACTGTACACACCTGGCACTCTCCCTGATGACCTTAGCGACCATTTACTAAGCTATATCATAAAACATAAGGCAGGAAACCCTCACCAGACCAAATAGAAAACACTTAGAAACAGGAAAAACTTTGACACTGCTATACTCCTAAATGAACTAAAAGCAGTTTTCTGGTCAAAACTAAAAAATCTACCGTTAGAAGAGGCTATATATAGCTCACTTTAACACTAAATTTCTAAGTATCCTTGATTCCCATGCTCCAGCATGTACAATAAAATCTACATCAAACACAGCACCATGGCTCACAAAAGATACCAAATCTAAATTCAAAACTAGAAACAGAGCTTGGGCCAGCTGGAGAATAACTAAAGCCTCACTTGACCATCTAAAATATTGTCAACTCAGGAATGATACAAAAAAAATCTATTTTACTAGATAAAAAAAGCTTCTACCAAAATCTATAAAAACACCAAAACAACCCTCAAAAGTTCTGGACAGGCTTAAATCAACTAATTCATCCAGGTCATTCTACCACCCTAACCCCGGCTAACCACACCCATAGTTCCCCAGAGACCATAGCTGGCACTTATAACTTTTTCACTGAAACAATCCAATCCCTAGCAAATCAACTAACCCCCACAAACTTAAACCACACCCCTAATCAACCTACTAATCACCCCCAATTTAGCTTCCAACAGATATCCACTAGTTTTATCAAAACACTTATAAAAAAACTAAAACCTACCACCCTCGCTGCTGACCTTCTCCCTGCAGAGTACCTACAAATAGCTGCAGATGCCATTGCATATCCCACATCTATCCTTATCAACAGAACCTTATCTGAAAACGCTATCCCTCCCTCTGGAAAATATCTCACGTCATCCCACTCCATAAAGGTGGTAGCTCCTCAGACATATCCAACTATAGACCCATTGCCATTCTTTCCCCACAAGCCAAAATAATGGAGAAATGTGTACACAAATAACTAATGCAATACTTTACACAGAATAACTTACTATCCAACCCCCAGCACGGTTTCAGGCCATATGACAGCACCACCTTAGCCCTCCTTTCCTTTACTAATGCCATAAACCAAAACAGGAATGACAATAGGCTATCCTCTGCCCTGTTTCTTGACCTATCAAAAGCCTTTGACATGATAAACCACAAACTTCTCATTCTTTCTCTAAAATCTATTTCCCTCAATACGCACGCAGTCCAGTGGATCCAGTCCTACCCAACTGGTAGACAACAGGCAGTACTATGGCGGGGCAAATTCTCCAGTCAGCTACCTCCCATTCTTGGTGTCCCTCAAGGCTCCGTAAGAGGCCCACTACTCTTCTCTATTTTTATCAATAACCTTCACACTGCTATCCCTAAAGCTACCTGTATTCAATATGCAGATGATTCCACTCTGATCTGCTCAGCCACCTCCCCATCCGAACTGCAAATCCTAACCCAAAATACATTTAACACTATTGAGAACTGGCTCGCCACCCAACACCTACTGCTGAACCCCAATAAAACTAAATTTCTACTCTTCACCCCCACTAGTAGATCTGCCACACTTTAATTCTTTGTCACATCCTCCCCAGATCAACACACTAAACCTCTAGGGGTTATCATAGACAATAATCTCAAATTTAACCTACAGGTCAACAAAACCATACAGACCATCAATAAGAAGCTTGGATCACTGTATAGAAACAAGACATTTTTAATCCCACTGGCTATGACTGCAATTGCCTGGTCACACCTACTCTCTACTCTTTTATATGCCTCACCTGTACTCTCAAACCTCAACAAATCCAAATTAGGTAAGCTGTCCCACAGCTACAACCATATTGCCAGATTCGCCACTGGCTTCACCTATAGAACCCACCACTGCCAGAACCTGAAACAACATGGGTGGCTAGAACTGCCCAGCTTAATTCAATTCAATCAGCTCTTAATAGCGCACAAAATTCTGTACCACTCTGAGGATACCTCCTCACTTATAAATATTATTAAGCCATATAGCAACATGAGATCCCGACGGTCAGCCAAAAAACTACTGGTCCAAACCCACAAAGCTAATAACTCTGCTGGTGAATCCCTGTTTGCCAACTTTGTTGAAAAACCTGGAATTCATTGACAAACTATATAACCCTACAATCTTCCAAAAGTCTCTTCAAAAAAAAAACCTCAAACAGTATCACAAAGTGAACTGGCTTTGCCCATGTAGCAACTCTGATTAAGTTATAAACTGAAAGCATAATCTGTAAATATCATAACATACAACTGTGTCACCAAGGTCTACATCCAATCTGACGTCTCTTGCTTTTAATTGTGTCTGTCCATGAGAATTGTGAGTCCTTATTAGGGAACACTACTAAGCCATTGTACATAATCACTTTGTTTTATATTTTCTAATGTTATCCAACTTCTTGTGTAATCTATGTAAGTTTGTCTATTTGGAGCTTTTCTCCTCGGGCCTCCACTGAAAATGGACATGTATCCAGTCGGACTATCCCGGTAAACAAATGTAAAATAAATAAACTCTGTTAGGAAAACTGGCCTATATGGCTGGGGTATTTAATTTAGCATACAGTTTTGGAAAAGCGATAATTTATATAGTATTTACCTTATATGGGGTTTCAGGTTAAACACTGTTAAAAGAGGTGTAATATATAATATTAAAAAAGGAAGAGGTCTGGGATTAATATATGTATGTATGCAGCATCACTGCAGTTATACAAAATACTTAAGTGGTTGAAAGAAAAGTAAGCTTAACTAATAATGAAAATATTGTATCAGAAAAATGTGTATAAATGAAAAATTTAAAGCATATCCGAAGAAAATAGTATTATGGAAAATAAAATCAGAAGAGTTGGAGAATGAAAGAAGGGTATTATATGAAAATATAATGATAAAATATTCTGTGTACCCCCTAAAGATTTAAATGAAGAGATGATTAAAGCCATAAAAGAGAGAGAAAAAAGATGTAAAGAAATGGCAGAATGTCATGATTTTTTATGGATGTTATCTATAAAAAAACTAACTGTCAAGGCAAATATTCCATACAAAAAGAAATGTCAAAAGGTTATGAAAGTGAGGAAGGAATTAGGGGACAAATTATTTTGAGGATATAAAGGGAGTTGAGGATTTATGTATGAATAATACTGAATATGTTTTTTGAAAACAAAAGGAAACGTAGATAAAACAGATTTTATGGAATCAAAGACTTTCAGAAATTATGTACAATGTCAAATGGGATTTGGCTATTATTTTGGAGAAAATAAAATTTTGGTTGTGGTAGAAAGAGGAGGGGTTAGTAATTATAGAAAATATGTTTGATTGTAGAAACAATGATGGATATTATATATATATTGCATATAAATCCTGTATAAAGAGTAAATTGTAAAGAAGTTCTTAATAAAGAACGCCAACTCTTTTTGATTGGTGTCATGGGATATTTTACAGCCACCTAAGCTACCATCAACTCAAGCACATGGGAACTTGGTTTAACATCTCATATGATAGACAACACACACAGAGTCCAGCACATCCCGAACACTGCACTGCAATGTCAGCAATCTGATCACCTCGAGTGGAAACAGAATCGGCAGCCTTCTGGTCTTCCAGCACCAAAAGTGAGTGTGCGATCTGATGTTCCACTGACACAATGTGACACAATGGCATGAAGGACTTTAGAACAAACTTATACTACATGTCAAGCAGATTTGTATCCCTGCCACCTTCAAGGTAAACCTAATTAATTGGAAGGCCAGCCTCAAAATCTGTTGTGGCCTACCTTGTTTTGCCCTCCAGTAGGCTGGAGAAAACTACTAAATAGGGATTTATGGGCAAACTTGTAATAGTCCGCAAACTGACTGCCTAAGACTTAACCTATGAAATTATGACCCTATGAAACTAACCAAATCAAAACAGGGCAGCTCAAGTGTGGTGCTGTTCAATGCAAGAAGCATAAATTAGAAATTGCCTTCCTTAGAACCCACCTTAACTTAAGAATATATTGACATCTGCATCACTGCTGAAACATGGTTCCAGTGATGTGGGAACAGACTTTCTTTTTAATGACAGAATGTTCATTAGTCTGATCTTCCACTGAGACCACCTCTGTAATCACTGGTGGCATGCCCATTTAACTCCAAAACTCCTTCACCTCTAGACTAATAACAGCTAGACAATGAACACAAACTTCTTCACATCCTTTTAACCATAAATAAGATCTTTTGCTACTTTCTGGTCAACTACAGAACTCCCTCAATGACTTCGTCAACAAATTAAGCATATCTAAATGAACTGGAGTCCCTTACAATCGACACTTGCATTATACAAACAAGTATGCTCAACACTTCTTAGACTTCATTAATGAAAAATCATTAGAAATTGTACATACTTCCAGAAGAAGACCAAATATACTGGAGCGGATTTATTTTTATTTACTGACATCTGTTTACTGGGATAGTCAGACATACCCATTTTCAATGGAGGCCTGTGAAGAAAAACTCACAATGCATTACAATTTTATAAAACATAACTTTAAAAAAACACACAGTACATCACGTTACAAGCAGATAGCAGCAGAAACACAGTATTAAAATATTAAGATCTATAAATCTAAGAAGTACATCTAGACCCAAATTTGAAAAGTATATCTGCACCGAAGAGATGCGTTAGGCTATGTGAGTAAAAGTTCTAGGGTACTATTAGAGGTGTGGTAAATTACTACTACAACAGGAAACAGGTTTGGAAAACAGAGGGTAGAGAAAACAGAGTGCACAGAAAGGAAGGACAAGGCTGTGAAGGGGAGACAAGGTCAGATGTAAAATGAGAGGGAGTTGGAAGGGTTGAACTTAGGCATTGAAGGTATATAAGAGTGAAAAAGAAGGGGATTTGGATACTAATGTAAAAGTGTATAAAAACAATAACTGAGGTGGACAGGTAGACAAGGATGAAGGAGTTTAACCTGAATTACAGCATGAAGAGATCCAGGATTTGGATATAAAGCCTTTTAGAGAATATTTAAAGGTTGAGAGATTAATATTTGTTTTAATGGCTAGAGGTTGGGAGTTCAATTTTATTTATTTATTTATTAATTTTGCTACAGAATAGGAGTAAAGGCTATGTCCAGATAATTTAGGTTTATGTAATGAGAGAAGTTGTTCATTACAAGCAAGGGTTTACTACATTCCAGGTCTATAATCTCACCCTCCTTTGATAAGTTCAACCATCACGCAGTGGCCCTCAATATTATAACTCAATTCAAAACACCCACAGACACTGCCACCTTCAGCAAGTTCTCTAAAACTAATCTACTCCAACTAAATGATGACCTGGAGAAAGTCAATGGTCACCCTCTCCTGAAAGACCAAAATGCAAACACTGCTGCATTTATGGAGGTTCATCTTCCCACCTCACCAGCTGTACCAAGACATTGGTCTGAAACAAATATAGTAACAAGTGTAGACCTAAACGCAACCCCTTTGGTGGAACCCTAACATGACTGAGAACTTTTGCCTTTAATAACAAACTAAATTCCCTACATCTCAAAAATATAACTTAAAAAAGGCAAAACAAAGTGCTTAGAAAACAAATCAGATCTTCCAAGGCAGGTATGACCTCAAAAATGCCTTCTTTATGAGACAATCACAATTGCTTCTTCAGTTATATCAGGAACTCTGGAAACAGTAAACCAGCACTGCACTCAGTCGATACATAAAGGTTCTTCCTATTCTGCCCATGAAGACAAAGCTGACCCACTGGCAGACACATTTAGTTCAAACTTCTTCCCAATCACCACATACCAACCTTGATATGCTGGACCACTTATCAGCCTCAACACAAAACATAATCTCTGAGCATGTCCTAAAGGCTCTTTCTGAAATTAAAACACTAATTCAATGGGTCATGACAATGTGCATTTTTTCCCTTGATATCTTAAAGCAGTGTCTTAAGGACCTGTTCCACAATCTGTTCAATCTCAGCCTTTAGTCAAGCTTTGTAACTGTGTCTTGGGAAATGCAGTGATCATTCCCCCTACATAAAGGTGACCCCTATGACCAGACCCATAAGCCTCAAATGTTTAACCTGTAAGACAAAGGAACAAATCACTGTGAACCTCATAAACATGGACAGTAGCAGCCTAAAGTCATTCAACTGAAATCCATTGGAAGTTGTTAAGGGTAGATCTTGTTTTATTAACTTGGTCAACTTTGTTGAAAAAGTCAATGAAGCCCTGGAGGACAGCAAGTCAGTACAGACAACTCCCCTTGCCCTGGCCAAAGCCTTCAATACCATGAGTCACTCAGGCTATCATGAGATATTAACCTAAAAGTAAAACCTTATGTCATCCAATGGATAGTGGGCCGACTCACAGACAGAATCCAATTACCTCAAAGAATGTTTAAATTCTAAAAGAAAAAGATAAACTCTGAAGTTTGCATACAGAGGTAACCGATCCACGGCTGATGCCATATCAGTAGTACTACACATCTCCCTTGAGAATTTAGAGGGCAAAGACAACTATGTGAGGATGCTATTCATAGACTTCAGCTCTGCATTTAATGCGGTGGTACCAATGCAGCTGATAGAAAAACTGGCACATTTAGTAATCAGTAAACATTTCTGTAACTGGATCCTGGACTTCCTGATTGAGAGAACACAGAGGGTGTGTTCAGGTAAGAACACATCAAAGTGTATTACTATTAACATTGGGGTTCCATAGACCTATGTTCTCAGACCACTGTTATTCACCATCCTGACCCACGACTGCTATGCTAAACACAAGTCCAACCATATCATCAAGTTTGCTGATGACACCACAATTGTGCGGCTCATCACAAAGAAGGAGAAAAGGCTGTACAGAGAGGAGGTGGCATCTCTGATATGTTGGTTTGAGGGGTACAACCCTGACCTGACTGTAAGCAAGGAAGTACAGTTGTGTACACTTACCATAAATGTAGATGTTCGAGTGTATTTGCAGTCATCACACTTGGGTTATCTGCCTGCAGGTAACCCTCAGTCGGCCCGAATACCAGAGTCTTGGGATTTCTGTGTCGGATGTTGTCGTCTCTTCCATGATGTCAGGTCATCAGGGGTATAAAACATGCAGCCGATGCCATTACATCAGTTTTTCTTTCCCCAGATGTCAGCAGCCCCCAAAATAGGAAGCAATTTCTTGGTGTGGAACACCTCCAGTAAAAAGTAAACACCATTGCCATAAAATATGGCCAAAAAAGAGGATAGGTAAAATGTATAGATAAGTTAGGTGGCTGGAGGGAGGATAACCAGGACTGCAACAGTGAATACACTCGAACATCTACATTTATGATAAGTGCACACAACTGTACTATGTTCTTCGTGTTTCACTGTTGCAGTCATCACACTTGGGTTGATTCCCAAAGCTGAGGAAGGGTGGAGGCAGTCAAGACATATTAGGGCTGGCTAGCAGTTCTTGTAAGACTGCTGTAGCAAATCCGGCTCTGGATTTAGAAAAAATAGGTAAGTGGTAATACTTGGTGAAGGTGTGTACAGAACTCCAGGTTGCAGCTTCCACGATGTCCCTGGTAGGGACTTCCCTGAGAAAAGCTGTAGAGGTTGAGATAGCCCTAGTGGAATGGGTTCTGATCCCCTGTGGGGTAGGTTTTCCATGGTGTCTGTAGCAGAAATGGATGCAGTGTGCTATCCATTTGGAGATGGTTTGCTTTGAAATGGCCTTGCCCTCTGCCCCTGTAGCAAAGCTGACTAAGCTGGTCAGATTGTCTGAAAGGTTTAGTCCTGTCAAGGTAGAACCTAAGCTGTCTGTGCACGTCCAAGGAGTGCAGGATCCTTTCCCCTTTATTCTGAGGATTAGGAAAAAAGGTGGGTAAATGGATGGATTGGTTTAATGCCACACTGGATACCACCTTGGGCATAAATGATGGGTTAGTCCTGAGGGAAACCCTGTCCACAAGGAAGATAATGACGGGTTCCACAGCCATAAGGGCCTGCAACTCAGATATTCTTCTTGCTGAAGTGATGACCAGACATAAGGCTGTTTTCCAAGAGAGGAATTTTAACTCTGCTGTAGCAGCAGGCTCAAAAGGGGGAAGTGTGGGCTTCTCTAGTACAAAGTTAAGGTCCCAGGTAGGAGTGGGAGCTCTTCTTAGGGGTCTTAAATTGTTAGGTCCTCCCAGGAACTGTTTGACCAGAGGGTGAGAAAAGAGGGGTGGCTCAGTATTGAAATGAGCTGAGATGGCAGAGGCATGAATCTTAACAGAACAGAAGGATAGGCCTTTGTGAAGCAGCTCTGCTAGGTAATCTAGGATTTGAGGTAAGGAGGTCACAGTTACATCCTTAACCTGAGACTGGAACTCAGAGCAGTATCTTTTCCACTTTTCTGAATAGGATTTCCTAGTACTAGGCCTCCTGGCCTCAAGGATGACATCCAGCACCTGTTTGCTAATGGTTGGTGGCGATGCATTCAGGGAATAAGCCAGGCTGCTAGGTTCAGGGTTTGTAGCCGAGGATGCGAAGTCTGGCCCTCCTGCTGGGACAGCAGAGAGGGGGTCTGATGCAAGTGCCAGGGTGGCACTGCTGTCAAGACTACATAAAAGTGGGTACCAGTGCTGGTGTGGCTAGTCTGATGCAATCAGGATTGGCCTTGGCCTGTCCTGTTTGATCTTGAGTAGTACTAGATTGAGAGGTTTTCCCATGTAAAGGACAGGGCATCCACTTTCCATGCTTGGCTGTGGGGAGTTCTGGTGCAAAATTTGCTCAATTGGTGGTTCTGGGGGGAAGCAAAGAGGTCCACCTCTGATGTTCCCCACCTGTGGATTAGAAGCTTGAATGTGTTGGGTTCCAGTTTCCACTCATGTGCGTCCATTAGATTTCTGCTTAAGTTGTCTGCCAGTGAATTTTCTTTGCCTGGAAGGACTTGAGCTTGAAGGTGCACTTGATTGCTCAAAGCTGTGTTCCACAGAGCCATGGCTAACCTGCAGAGTGGATAGGAGTGAGTCCCCCCCTGCTTATGTACCACATAACTGTGGTGTTGTCTCTCTTTATTAAGAGTTGTCCTGGAAGGATAAGGTATTTGAAGGCTGTCAGTGCATTCTGCACAGCTAACATTTCTTTTTGATTGCTATACAGATGCATTTGTCCTGGGCTCCATTTGCCTGCCATGTGAGCTCCCCATGCATAGTCTGATGTGTCTGTTGTCAGGGTTTGGGCGGCAGGGGGTTGACTGAAAGGTAGTCCCTCGTTGTGGTAGCAGGCCTCTGATAGGACTCACTGTTCCCAGGTCCTGAGAATGTTGACACCAGAGACTTTTTAAGTACCACTGAAGTTTCCTCATACACAGTCTTGCATATGGAATTAGGAGAATGCATGAGGCCATGAACCCTAGGGCTTGCAGTATTTTTCTTGCAGATAGTTTAAACTGGTTTAGGTGGCCAGTAGTTTGAAGTAATTTGTCAAATAAACCTGCTTTTCTGGAGTAAGGAATGACATATGGGAAGTTGTGTTCATGCTTGCTCCCAGGAATACAATTTTTTGCCCAACGGGGTACTTAGCTTTAGAAGACTTCAGGTTTGAAACTCGAATAAAAAGAAGTTATGTTCTTACCATAACGTTCCATGTGAATTGTTCATCTCGCCTTTGTTCTTAAACACGGGTTCCGAGTCGGCCGCTTCACAAGCTCTGCATCTAAGAGAAAGCTCGAGGCACAGTCTATATCCCATGATCCTCCTCTACCATCCCTCAGATCTAGTTTGCAAGAACCAGAACGCACTACTAACCACTGCGTCTAACGCTCACGCAATCACACACTTAAGACTGAACAATACTAGAACCAACCACAGATAGGAAAATAGCTAATAAGCAACTTACTGAAGAATAGGTAGAGAAGGCAACCTAGAGAATACCAACCATGCACTAGTCGTACCCGTTCTTCCAGAACGTGGTGGGGGAAGGAGGGAGGGGATGTAAGAACAAAGGCGAGATGAACAATTCACATGGAACGTTATGGTACGAACATAACTTCTTTATGTGAAATTGTTCGATCTCGCCGTTTGTTCTTACACATGGGTAGCGTCCCTAGCTCCGTTACCCTGGGTGACTTATGGAAGAACGTTCCTGAGTACAGTGGAACCAAAGGACGCCCTGTCCTTGGAGGACCTGTTTACTTTGTAGTGAGTGACAAACGTATGAGGTTTTGCCCACATAGCCGCTGCACAAATAGTATCCAACGGAAGAAGAGCGGCATGGGCTGAAGAAGTAGAAATGGCCCTGGTAGAATGAGCCTTAGGCTTGAATGGAAGTGGTTGCTTTGAAGCTGAATAAACAAAATTTATGCAGTCCGAAAGCCATTTGGATAATGTCCGTTTAGTTACTGCCATGCCCTTCTTATTATCTGCGAATGACATGAACAGCTGATCCGACTTTCTGTAATCCTTTGTTCTGTCCAGATAAAATCTCAGTTGTCTATGTACATCCAACTTGTGTAGCATGTATTCCAATTTGTTTGAATGGTTTTTGAAAAATGTGGGGAGTTCAATAGACTGGTTAATGTTAAGCACAGAGCATACCTTCTGGAGAAATGACGGATTGGCACGCAAGGAGACTCTGTCTGGGTGAAAAACCAAGTATGGCAGTCTGACTGACAATGCCTGTAGCTCTGATATTCTAAGAGCTGAGGTAACAGCAATGAGGAAAAGGGTCTTCCATGACAAACACTTAAGTGAGCAGGTTGAAGCTGGTTTGAATGGTGGCAGCATAAGCTGAGACATCAAATTCAAATTCCATGGAAAAACTGGCTCGCGGATGGGTGGCCGAAGGAGAAAGGTACCCTTCATGAAGGCCCTACAAATCCTGTGAGACATAACCGAAGAACCTCCTTCACCTACATGGAAGTTCGATATGGCCGCTAATTGCACTCTTATCATAGAAGTAGAGGCCCCTTCGTGAAACAGTGTGGATAAAAATTCTAGTATTTTGTGTATCGGGGCCACCAAGGGCAAGTTTCCATTTGCTTTTGTATAGTTTTCTGGTAGAGGGTTTGTGGGAAGAAACTAAAATGTGTTGTACTGTAGGAGACAAAAACTTTGACCTGGCTAAATTGGGAAGTGGAGCAGCCAAGTTTGAGGGACTGAAGGGATGGATGAGGAACTCCCGACGAGTGAGTCAATAGATCTGGCTCCGGGTCCAGAATCCATGGTTCCTCCATCAGGTGGGCACGAAGGAAGGGAAACCAGATCTGTCGAGGCCAGACTGGTGCTATGAGTATGATCGTCCTTTCCAGATTCCTGGATTTCTGTAGAAATTTGGGAATCAAAGGGACAGGTGGAAAAGCATACAGGAGACCCAGGGGCCAATCGTGTACCAGTGCGTCCCTGGGGGCACCCCCCCAGAGGGGGAAGAAGGGCAAAGTAGCTTCTGCATTTGGCATTCAAGGGGGATGCAAAAAGATCGCAGCAAGGCTGGCCCCATTTGCAGAAAATTCTTTCCATTACTTGACTGTTCAGGGACCACTTGTGAGGCAACAGGATGGCTCTGCTCAACCTCTCCGCAATGACGTTGGATGACCCCGGGATGTGCGTTGCTATCAGAAAACGACCTGTGGACGCCGCCCATTGCCAAATTCTCAGGGCCTCTCTGCATAGTGGATAAGATCTGGTTCCACCCTGCTTGTTTATGTACCGGACCACTGATATATTGTCCGTCTGAACTGCCACTGTTCCTAGAGGTAGAGATTCGTGAAAGTGTTGCAACGCTAGGAACACCGCTCTCAGCTCCAGAACATTGATATGCAGATTGTACTCTATCTTGGACCACTCTCCTTGGACTGTTCTCCCCTGGAAAAGCCCCCCCCACCCCCCACCCCATCAGGGAAGCTTCTGTGGTTACTGTGGCTGTAGGGCTGGGTAATACAAACGGACGACCCATCGTCAGATCCTGGCTGTTCAGCCACCATCGAAGATCCCGCTTGCAAGATTCCGTGATCGACATGTGGTGTGACAGAGGGAGCTGTTGGAATGACCATTGTGCGAAGAGCAGCCACTGGAGGATCCTCATGTGCATTCGGCCCAGAGGAACTGCAATCAGCGTGGCTGCCATCATGCCTAGAACTTTCAGCACTTGTGCCGCAGAAACTTTTCTGTTCCGAATAAGAATAGCAACCTGGTCTCTGAGGGCTGATACTCTTGTTTGTGGGAGTTTGATCAGCATTGTGGTAGTATCTAACTCCGCCCCTATGAATGAGATATGCTGTGAGGATGATAAGGCAGGTTTTTCAAAACTGACCCAGATCCCTAAATGGGAACAAAGGTTGATTGTGTACTCCATGGATTGTACAAGGCAATGCTTGGTGGTGGCGGTGAGGAGCCAGTCATCCAGATACGGAAACACCCAGAATCCTATCCGCCTCAGGTGAGATGCCACTACTGCCATGCATTTGGTGAACACCCTGGGGAGCTGAGGTGAGACCAAAGGGCAGAGCTCGAAATTGGAAATGACTGGCTCCCAGCCAGAAGCGCAGATGATCCCGGGATGCTTTGGCCATTTTGATGTGGTAGTAAGCGTCCCTGAGATCTATACAACACATCCAATCGTCCTTCTGCAGGAAGGGAAGAATCGACTGTAGCGTGACCATCTGGAATTTTTCCTTCCTTACGAAGGTACTGAGTTTGCTGAGGTCCAAAATTGGCCTCCAGTCCCCTGTTTTCTTTGGAACTAAAAAGAACCTTGAGTAAGTTCCGGATCCTATCTGGTCCACCGGGACTCGTTGGATGACTCTTTTTTTTGAGCAGCTTTCTTATTTCTATGGCTGCTTGATCTCGCAGACTGGGTGGAACATCTGGAAATCTCTTTTGTTCGGGGGGGCGTGGTTATAAATAGGATGTTGTATCCTCTAGTTACTACGCTTTTTACCCAGGAATCCACAGTAAGATTTAGCCAGGCCTCTGGGTATAAAGCTAAGCGACCCCCGACTGCCTCCAGAGTATGACAGTCGGGCCTCCCCTCAGGTGTGCTGGAAGGGCTTCCCAGGGATGCTATCCCTGTCGCCCTGGTTCTGCAGACCCCCTCTGCCGCCTGGGCGGCGTCTTCCATTCCTGCCTCATCCTTTGCCTCTGGAGGAGGCGTCACTCTGTGTGGACTGGAAAGATCCCCAAGTCTTTCTGAACCACATTTTTCCGCCTCTTTGCCCTTTGGGGTACGGTCTGGTCGGGGCGGAAAAACAGACCCCTATGGCAGACAGGGTCTTACCTTCTTGCTCACACTGAGTGAGAGTCTCCTTCACTTTGGGACCAAACAGGGTGGCACCTTCAAAGGGGGCATTGGTAAAGCAAGACTTGAAGGCTTTCGCAAAGGCGCATCCAGGATTGCCTCCGTAGAGCGATCGCTGAAGCTGCAGCACTACTCAAACCCTCGGCCGCATACGAGATGAGCCTCATGGACGAGTTTACTACCAAACTGAGGGTGTTAAGTTGTGCTGTTACCTTTTCGGAGACAGCAGCATCTGTGTTACCCTGGAGAATATCTCCCAACTCCTTAATGAGATCTCTCTGAAGTCGCGAAAAATGCGTGAGGTAGTTCAGCGAACGCATGGAAAAAGTCACTGAACTGAAAATGCGCTTTCCGTACATGTCCATAGTCCTGGAATCCTTATTAGGAGGATAAACAGAGGAAGATGACTCAGACATTTCCTTCTTTGTGGCTGCCGCTACCACCATAGCATCCACTGGGACTCCTTTTGTAAGATAAGCTTTGTCTCGGGGGCAGTAATATACTTATTTGGCCTCCTACGGACTGGTTCCACTGTATCCAGAGTCTCCCACGCCCTTCGAGCTATTAGGTCCATTAGCTCATTGAAGGGCGGGGTCACCCAGGAGGTAGAAGGTTGAGCCCCAAATGCCTTCAGCAACACCGATTCGTCCTCAGTGGGGGCAAGGGTCTGCTAATCACCCCTCTGTTTCAAGATCTCCAAGATGTCAGCAAACGAGACATCCTCTGAGGGGGACCGTGGGGACCCCTCCGACTCATCCAAATCGGTATCCGATGTCAGTGATTCTTGTGGAGAATCAATGTGCCTCCTCTTGCACAATTTCTTCCTCGGGACTTCATCAGAGGGGGCATCTGGTGAAGCTTCCGAGGAACAGGGAACACCCTCTGGGGGTGGCGGAGGCATTGGGTCTCTACACTTGGGAGGGATCGCTGGTACAGAAACAGAATGCGGCCCTTTGGGGGAAGGAGAAGACGATTCAGATGAAGTGAATGTCTTTTCAGACAAAACCTTTCTCATGACGTCGAATGCACCCGAGCTCCGGGCCGAGGATTCCACCGGATCCGAAGAGCACGGCAGTTTCCCCGAGACCGGGACCATGGGCTCCGACCCCGAGGACAGAGCCGAACTAATCTGTGCCGAGGCTCCGAGGGGGAAGAGTCGGTACCAAAAGCTCGGTTCGACTCTCGGCCCCGGAACCAATGAGAGACCGTCGGCTTCGTGACTCCTCGATGGGCTCTGAGGGAGTCGAGGTCAGTGGCGCCGATTGCACAAAGGTAGGCTTTGGCACCGAGGGTTCAACAATCATCGGTTCCTCTTCTCCCGGCTCCGAAAACTCAAAGGGTCTCGAAGGAGGATCTGCTGGAGATACAGGAAGGGCTTCCAGTTTCGAAACCAACTGGGATGAAACCGCAATTAGTTTGGACAGAGCCATATTCTCCATGAGCTTCTGTACCACTCGATCCACGTCAGTATCAGATAACAGCCTGGAAGAACGGGTCGAAAGGGCCGAAGATGTCACCGACCGAAGGATCGAGGGTGGAGGCACCTCTGACACCGGCTCTAAGACCTGAGGCTCGATGAGAGATAATCGCTCGGTGCTCGGCCCCGAGGTCTGTGGCGCCAGCGACTGAACCTTAGACGAGGTGCTCGGAGCCGATGACCTGGGCTCCGATACCTTCAAATTCTTCGACCCCTTCGTAGACTTAGACGCCTGATCAGCCTTTTCCAAGGCTTCTTGAAAGTCAGGCTTTAATAAGCCCCTTTCTATCAGCTTCCTGCGCCTTTCCATCATGACCCTTCCACTGAAAGAGTGACAAATAGAGCAGTCCTCCTGCAGGTGGACAGGGCCAAGACAGTAGACGCAGGAAGCATGATTGTCAGTAATGGACATCTTCTGTCCACACTGACATCTTTTGAACCCTGATTTAGCTTTTTCAGCCATGACTGACAGGGAACAAACTTTATCAACAAAGGCTAGCTAGCTTATCAAGAGTATAAACACTAACTTAACTATGTACTATGAGAAGCTAAGTAATCTTAGCAACAGTCACTAATTTAACTAATATGAATATACACTACACTATATAAGAGTATATATATATATATATATATATATATATATATATATATATATATATATATATATATATGTGTGTGTGTGTGTGTGTGTGAACAAGTAAATATATAGCAAAAAAAAACACTGCACACAAATGCTATACTGCTAAATATTAGGAAGAAAATCTAACTAAGCTTATACGCAAACTACTAAAGCTGTCACAGCCCTGACAGTACTAAATAGGCCTAAGCCCTAAGATTATATCTATATCACTATATAGAAATGCAAACTCCTAGGTAAAAGAGCACACACACACACACTACCGCTATAAATGCTACTAGAAAAAAGAAAACAATTTAAACAGCTCTAAAATTGAAAAAAAAATACAAAAGTTTTAACTGGCCCGAGCTCTCCTCAATGCGATCTGCTGCAGCGGCAAACTACATCTGAGGGATGGTAGAGGAGGATTATGGGATATAGACTGTGCCTCGAGATTTCTCTTAGATGCAGAGCTTGTGAAGCAGCCGACTCGGAGCTGAGGATCGTCTCCGAACCCGTGTGTAAGAACAAATGGCGAGCTCGAACAATTTCACATTGAAAATTTCAGGTAGTGGCCGACCGGCACTTGCGAAGTGCTTCTGCTTCGGGCTCCGCTCTGCAAGAAAAGCTGATGTAATGGCATCGGCTGCATGTTTTATACCCCTGATGACCTGACATTATGGAAGAGGTGACAGCATCCGACACAGAAATCCCAAGACTCTGGTATTTGGGCTGACTGAGGGCTACCTGCAGGCAGATAACCCAAGTGTGATGACTGCAACAGTGAAACACGAAGAACATCAAAGAGATTATCATCGACTTCAGGAAAAGGAGAACAAAAAACCCAGTGTTGAGGATCAACGGCGAGTGTGTGGAGAGGGTTAAGAGTACGAAACTCCTGGATGTACACATATCAGAGGATCTCTCATGGAGCAGAAACACTAGCCAGCAGGTCAAGAAAGCGGACCAACGCCTCCACTTTTTAAGAAGGCTGAAAAAAGCTAAGCTTCCTCCTCATATTCTCACTCACTCAAGTACAATATTGGACAAATAACTTAGGCATTTCAATCTGTAGTGTGTATTACTTTAAATAGGGTAGTTAATTTAACTCAGGGGAGGGTATTCTTTTTGTATATTAGTGTTGGTATATGCCTCTGCTCTTTCTTGCATGTGTTGGGAGTAGCATTGTATTTGTTAGTTATGTTTATTCCTCTACTTGTATGTGTTGTTTCACTTTCCTTTGTAATCTCAAGAATTGAGCTGATGCACAAAATTTTGTTTAGGCTACATGTGTGTAGTTCTAAATGACAATAAAGTTTTCTTTGCTTTTGACTTTGACTAAAAGATTTACATCCAGAATACATACATATATATATATATATATATATATATATATACATATATATATATATATATATATTTATGTATATATAAGCTACTTTTAAAAATGTACTTGTGCACATTTAAAATGTAGTTGTTAAGGTTATCTAGACTGACTTGCAGTAGTGTATCTAAAAGCAATATCTACAGACAAAGGGAATACTATTAAGACTATGTAGCCTATCAATGAAAAAGTTAACAGAAAGAGAAGTAAACATGATGCACCTACTTTGATAGGTCTGAATGAGGATCAGAACAATGGGACAGCTCAAAAGAACAGCAGCAAATGTAACTCAATGGTCTTGGGATACACTGTGGATAAGTCTGCTATTATAAAAATAATCAGAATAATATTAAAGCCAATATACATCTCTGTGAAGTGGTAGGCCATGAATCTGCATACATATATTGAAATAGTAGATATTTAACATCATTGTTAGAGACTGAGACTACAAAAACAAAAGCAAAGTCACACAGAAACAGGAGACATTTTTTTCTCCTTATGTTTTTTTGGGTAAGATACTGGCCAAAGCTGAAGACTAAGAAGAAGCGGAGGGAAGTGGGTCTGAGGACTCCATGTTGGCTGTGAGGGCTTCGGCCCTATGTTTAAACATCTGAACTCTAAACCTAGCTCAATCCTGGCAACTGGAAACGTTATGCTGAGGCTCCAGACAAAGGGAATGAAAATCTTTATGTGGGATCTGTTTCCTACACTTTAAGCAATTATTAACTTTTTTAAAAATAGATCAGAAGAAAGGTTTCCCCAACAGTGTACTTAGCTGAAGGTAGAGGAGAACCCTCTGGATAGAATGAGCTGAACAGTCAGAAAATATCTGAGAAGACAGCAGTAGTACATCAGACTAAATGGTTATAAAGAACTGAAGATTGTGCAGACAGATGAGAATGGAGTAGTACATTGGACTGCATTGCTAGAAAAAACTGAAGATAGTGCAGACAGATGCCCCTCTTATACCCTGACATCCAGATGTTGCTCTTTGGATGTCCGTTGGCTGAGGTTGATGAAAAAACTTTAAAAACTGGTCCAGTCACTGGCTTCTGCATTGCAGCAAGAGCCAAGAATCAGTACTGCACCACTGACTACAATGAACAGATATATGTGTATTTACACACAAACACATACGCTTCACCTTAGAAATTAATATGTAGTACTGGTATATATTTGTACTATTTTCTCATTTATACACTTTAATCTTTTTTTTTGCATGATTACACCAGATAACAATCACTGAAAAGGCACCAGTGAATACTTTCATTAACAGCAGGCTTTTTAACAACTCTTCCCACATCCTGAGAACTTTGAGGATGGGACACAAATTCTGGGGTTTCATTAGATGATGATGACTTGGAATCTTATCTTTAGGTGACTCTAATGACAATTTAAACGGATGTTCTGGTCTTGCAACCATTTTTACAAATGTTTCTTGCATCACCTCCTCAGATATTTCTTCGGTTACTTATTAAGATATTTCTGCACTGGCAAAAGCATACTGGACAAAGTCTCTACCTCCCAAAGTCACACAGGGACATATTAAATAGATATCTCCTGTTTCTTGTGTAGTAGTTTAAACGACAAATGGTCTTGTTTGTTTGCACCTCTTCAAACAACTGCTTCTGGCTGCTTCAGACCAGGAGTATGCTTAATTGTCACGTTATTTGTTTCCTTTAAATCAGAAAGAGGTCTAGCATGTTTATTACAGTAGAATTTTAATCTTCAACTTATCTCTTTCATATGTCGATACTTTGATAGGTACTTGCTAAGCTATTGACCTATGTGGATCTGAAGTAGACTAGCCTTGCATTCCCATGGTAGTTTTTAGCATTTATATTTTGCATACAAATAACCTACAGATGGGCACAGAAAGGATATGTTGGGACATTTACTTATTGCCCCTATCAATTTGTCATTTGTGGAGATTAAATAAAAGGATTTATTAGCATCTTTTCTTTTTGTGGTGCTACTCCTTCTGTTAGTTCTGGATTGTTTGGGGCCATGTAGACATTTGGTTGAACTCCGTGCAGATTCTGTTTGTGATGAATTTGTTGTTTATCATCCATTTGTCAAAATCCATTTTCACTATTGAGTGGAATACTTTTCCATATAAGAGGCATTCTCTGATATAAATACTCATCCCACCAACATATTTGTTGTAAAAGAGATTGAGATCACTTGATCAGGGGATTTATGCTACCACTGGACATGCAAATGTGTAATACGTCTGAAAGGATTAAGTCTGCTGAGTCTCTATATGCAAACAGAGGTCACCTCCTAGGCTACTAAGGTGAGGCACAGGTTGCCTCTTAGTAGCCTGTATTATACAGACAAGAGGGAGAAGCCTTTGAAACTGTCTGCAAAGTTTTTGTGATTTAGGTCCCTGATTTTTTTGGTGAAAAAGCATTGTAGTTGCACCAATTCTGACAAGTGTTTGGACAGGTACATACCAAATAGGGAATAATATACAATGATTAGCCTGATGACAGCAAAGTACAGTGGAATGATATACCTCTGGACCTGGATGCCATACCTTCAGACATAAGCTGTGCAATAAAAAAGGCCTTCCTTACAACAGTGGATACATGGAAACTCACTGCAGTTATAGGATTCCAGATCCCTGACTACAGGATGAATGTTCAAGGATGTGTTGTAAATGTGACAGTTAAAAAGGAAGTCATGCTTGATGAAGGATAAGATTATACATTTCTTGGCATTTAGTTTTAATTCTTTCCTTCAATCAGAAAAGTCTAACCTGTTCCTTACACTCGAATCTTGGTCTTTATTGATCCATCTTTAGTAACTTTTGAACCTGATTTTGGTTTTCACAATTCAATAACGCAACCTAGAAGTAACTTACAGACCAATACCTTGCACAGGAGTATTTCTATATTCCAAAAAAGCTAAATGAGAATCAGTTTAACAGATATTGTTTCCATTCTGTATCTTCTTCTTCATGAACAGCTTGAAGGGGAACAGGAATTTCACCCCTGGTTTGGCAGCTATGTCTCTAATGGACACAGGCAGCCTGCAAATGTTTCATCTCCCAAGCCCCTGCTTACACTTATCAAGGGTACCAGAACTTGTCAAGAGAATTGGGATGCATGGCTAGACTTAAAAAGGACCTTCTGGTCGAGTAAACACCTAAGAACTTAAGTGCTTTACAATGTGTACTTCAACTGCTCTTGTCGGCTGATCACTAGAATGGGGAGTTGGGATTGGATGAAATTGTCAATGCTCAGAAAATTTCTTATACTTGCTGTTTGTGTATGGTGGGCCATTATGTGATGATAACCACATCTTGAAAACCATGCCTCAAGCATACTTAAGTGCTCTGAGCATATCTCTACTTGTAATATCAGTTATCATCATGACATCTGGAAACATCAGGGAGCAGCTAACATAGATCACACAGAAATTCTTTTCAAAAGAAAATCAAATTTGTCTTGACATTGCTTCACTCTCTTTTAATTTCTCCAAATATTTTGGGTTTCTAATACTATGTTGGGAATGGACCCTATTCCTAAGTCAAAGTAAGATTAAAGTTCATGAAATTAGTATTGTTTCAATCTTTGATGTCAGCCAAAAGTGCTCTTCGCAGCACTCACAATGTGCCCAGTAATGACTCCTCCTGCAATTCGTACGGGGTTACATGGATTGGTAACATATCTAAATACGATTGTAAATTCTTTTTTATAACACCCATTGCTCCATCTTCTATTGGAACTGTCTAGGAATCTTTATTCCATATTGCTCTCGTTTCCACCTGCAGATCCTGATATTTGATGACTTTGTGTCTCCCTCTGTACGCAAGGCACCGTAGTCACTGGGTGTAGCAATGTCAATGATCACTGCTACTTTTGTCTTCTTTTCTTGGACCACTACATCCGGTTTTCTAGCATCTGTCTTTTGAACTGTTGGTAATGGGTGATCCCATGTGATATAAACTTCATAATTTTCTATGATGCTTTGTGGCTCATGTTTCCAGTGTTTTTCATCTACTTCAATACCATAATGTTTGCGCCATCTCCAGTGCAACAGTCTTGCCACATTATTATGCCTTTCAGTATAAAGTCTTTCTGCCATTAGTATGTCCCACTCAGCAATGAGGTGTGCGACTGTTTCCAACTCAGTTTTACAAAATCTACATTTGTCTGTTTCTCCCACATGTTCAATGGACTTTGTAAACCAGCTTGTATGTAGCCTACTATCTTGGGCTGCCAGTATTAACCTTTCATCGCTTGGTTTGAATTCACCTCTCCTTAACCATTCCTGTGTTCATTCCTGATCAACATGAGGTTCTTCCAGAAGTTTTCTATACTTGCAACTATATTTATGTTTCTTCCACATTTCTTGCCTTCTCATCTGGTCCTTCACCTTACATTCTTTCTTTTGTTTTTTGGCACATTCAGTTGCTACATGATTTTTATCTACTTCTGGTTTAATTTCCATTCCTGCTTGACGTCGATATGCTTCTGTTAAATTAAGCAGAGAAGTCATCTTAGATTTACTCTCCTCATGTTTCAAGACTTTCACTACATTTGGGTCTTGTGAGGTCAGTAGATAGTCCCACAATTGCAGAGCTTTACATGTAATCAGTTTCAAGGAAGCCCATCCCTCCTTCGGAAGGGGAATATATAATCTTGGTATACATTGATTTTTATAAATCATTTGGTGAGCATGAAGCATCCTTCTTGTTTTCATTTCTAATCTACCCAACACATTTTGGGGCCAGTCAATCACTCTAAAACTGTAAGTTAGGACAGGAAGAACAAACTGGTTTATAGCTCGGATTTTGTTCCTAGATTCTAACGCAGTTTTCAGAATTAAAGTCTTCTAAAGTATTCCTTAATAAGTTTTATTTGCATTTGTTCATGTTTTATTGTTGATCCTTCAATTCCCAAATATCTATACACTCCCTCTTGCTCAAGTTCTTTTATATCACATTCTTGTCCTACACTGATGTTTTCCTGCTTTAAAGGTTGCTTTTGCACACTTATATCATCTGAAAAAGTTTTGACAACCTGCAGCTGTGCTTTCAGTTCCTCATCTGATGAGCTATACATTTTTAAATCATCGACAAAGAGAAGATGAGAAGTCTTTACACTTTGTTGTTTTTTTAAGAGCCAAATTGTAGCCATGGCCTAAGTTGTTAAGTAAACAGCTTAATGGGTAAATGAATGGCAAGGCAGGATAGCAACGGTGAGAGAGTGTCACCCTGGAATATTCCCCTTTGAATTTTTATCCCTAGGATAATAATCTGACCTTTACCATGGTTTAATTGCAAAGTGGTCTGCCACTGTTTCATGGTCATTGTAATGTAGTTGACCAGTATAGGGTGTATCTTATACATTTTTAAGCACTCTTTTATTCATCAATGCGGGATACTATCAAATGCTTTTTTATGGTCAATTCATGCCAAACTTAAATTCTTCCCCTTTTTACAGTTCTCCAGTATGACTTTACTTATAGGTTCATAGGTTGGTACTAGACTATCTGCCATTTATAAGCCTAGCCAGAAAGTGTTGGCTTTCACTGCCCCCTTAGATTAGTTCCCTGTGCCTCTGTCTAGCAGAGCCACTGAAGTGATCCCCGAGGTAAACTTTCTGTTTCCCATCCACTCGTCAAGGTTTCTTTTGAAGACTGTTAGTGAGGAGCTCTGCCTAATGTGGATTAGGATCTTGTTCCAAAGCATGGGAAGATTCTGGGACAGGAATCTGTCCTTCCAGCATGTCCTATTTATTGTTGTGGTGAGGATTAGATCCCTAGAGCATGTAGCTCGAGGGAATAAGGTTTTCTTTAGGTGGAGCATGTCCATCAATTCTGGGTTGGACATGGCCTTGTATGTCAGGCAGAGATCACCTATGAGTAGGCGGTATGCAACCGAGTACAAATGGAGTTTCTTCAGTCGAGCTGCATTGGGCATCTGTTTGAGGCCAGTGATCCTCTTGGTGAGGTACTTCTGTGGTCTTTCCAGCTGTTGCAGGTGTCTTGTATGGTACATCCCAAATGGGGCATTGTACTCTATGATGGGTCTGATGAGTGATGAGTAGAGGGGCACAATGACATCTTTTGATCTGGATGCGAACCCTTTTGTGATTAGGTGGGCCACGTAGAAGGATTTTCTAACACTTTGGCAATGTGATTATCAAAGTTGAGATTACTATCTACTTGGGTCCCCAGATCCCTTATTACGTCTTCCATATTTAGGGGACTACCACCTATGTGGTAGTTTGCAGGTACTTTGTTTTTTCCAAAGGGGATGACTTTGCACTTTTTGGCATTTAGCTTGAGGCCATGATTTTGACACCAGGTATCCGCCTCAGTGAGACCCTTTTGGAGGATGTCTGTGTCAGCCGGAGAGTCAATTATAGCCCCTAGTTTGCAGTCGTCTGTGAACTTGGTCAGCCATAGTCCTCATGTGCTTGCCTGTACCTCTGAGAAGTATATGCCCAACAGGAGGAGTCCTAGGACTGAGCCCTGGGGAATGCCACTTGTAACTGGTTTAGAGTCGGACCTAGCTCCCGCAACTCTAACCATATGGGTTATGTCCATGAGCCAGTTGGCAACCCATCTTGTGATGTAGGAGTTTATGTTCAGGCTGGTGAGCTTGACTGTAAAACCAGAATGGGGAATGGTGTCAAAGGCTTTAGCGAGGTCTAGGTAGGCTGTGTGTACCATCTTTCCCTCATCTATAGCCTTGGTAACTGTCTCAAAGAAGTCCACCAGGTTTAGGAGGCATGATCTACCCTTAACAAAGCCAAACTGGGTAGGGTCCAGTGTTTGGAGGTTCCCAATGTCTCTGTTAATGAGTTCCATGATGATGTGCTCCATAGCCTTGCAGACCAAGCTAGTCAGGCTTATAGGGCGATAGTTCTCGGGGTCTGTTGTGGCTCCACCTTTGTGGAGCGGAATAACCATTGCTGTGTGCCACTCTATGGGTATGTAGCCTGTGGAGAGGTCGAGTTTGAACAGTGTGTTTAGGTGAGGGGTTAATTCGTCTTTGTGCTCATGTAGGACGCAGCCTGGGACACGTCCGGTCCCACTGATGCTGTGTTTCTGGCTTTGGAGAGGGCTGTTTTAACTTGAGTGTCTGTGATTTCAGGGACTCTACATTCTTCTGATATGGTTATGGGCTCTTTTGGGGGTGAAGTTTGCGATGAACCTGTCTGCCAGGATGTTGGCGATATCAGTCGGTTCAGTGTATTTTGTACCATTCTGCACTAACTCTGAGCAGATCTGAGCATTGCCACTTAGATTCTTGATATAGCTAAAGAATGCCTTGTGGTTATCTTTGGTGTCCTTGGCAATTTTTTTTTCAAAGCTCGCCTTGGATGACTTTATGGGGGATCGTAGTTTCTTGCTGATACTGATCAGGGATGTCTTCCCTTCTTGAGATTTTACTCTTTTCTGTACTAGTTTCCTCCTTCTATTGTATAGCTTGTTTATGGCAAGAGTCCACTAGACTGGTTTCCTTTTCTTGGAGGAGTGAGTGACTTAACAACAAATGATCCTGTGCTCCATATGACTTTCTTTTATTGCCCTTTTGTTCTACTGCCATAATTGAGTTTTCTTCTAAATGACTAAACTCTGTCAGCATCAATTCCCATGTATAGTTTACACGTCGTCGGAAGGCAAGTTATTGGTCAATAATTTTTAGGGTAGCTTGCAGGTTCACTCTTAAGAAGGAGCACTGTTTTGCCTGTTGATAGCCAGGTTGGTGTCTGTTCGTGGTGCGCATATAAATAGTTCTTACTCATGGCTAAATCCTCGTGCAAAGATGTTAATACTTTTAACCAAAAGTTAGGTACTGTATCTGGGTCTGTGGTTTTCCAATTAGAGGCTTTTCTTAACTTTGTCTCAATCTCTCTGGCTGTTACTTCATCCCATTTCATATCCTGTACCTTTAAACTTCTTCTCTCTCTAACTTCTTCTATCCATTTAGCATCTTTGTTATGTTCCACAGGATCTTCATAAGTACGTCTCCAAAATGTATCTACTTCCTCTTTTTGGTGGCCTTTCAATTCCTTTTACCTTACTTACTAATTCTCTATAACACTTTTTGGGTCATAAATAAATTGCTTATTTTGCAGCTGACTGACACGACCACTTCTTCAAAGACCATACAATGCAACACTGACGAAATGTTTTTGAAGGAGGCAAGTTTTCTGCAACCCTCATTTTCTTGAACTGGGTTCATTCCCATGCCTATCTCCTTACAGCTGCTACCTTCACAGCTACATAACTGTGAGACAAAAAGAAACATCTTAAATGGATGAACCCCCTATATACAGTGACCCTAATTCACAGACTAAGCAATTTAATAGCAAACATAACTAGGGCAAGTTAACAATCTGGAATCAAGATCAGTGATTTAACCAATGACCACATTTTCTTGCCAATATTTATCTCCTTAAATGATAAAATCAATATCAGCTCATCTGCTGTAAATACAAATTATTTTATTAAACTAATTTTTTCTTCAAAAGGAAAATATGGATGGCTATATTTCCTTCCTCATAGCAGTGTCCTGATAGCCAACCTTTTATGTTGACTTCTTTAAGTGTTTGTATTCCTGGATGATTCAGAAAACCTAATCTATAAGCCTTTTATTGGGTCAAGGATAAATGTGTTAACCAGTTAACTTCCACTATCTCCAAGCAAATACTCTTGCTTCTCTGACAAGCATTAAAACTCAGCATGATGGCCATAAGCATCTCTTTTCCTGGCGTATAACTCATTCTCTAGAAACAGTTATGTAAATACAATAGTATATTTGTAAGCTGGTGGTGCCTTGTGAAATACCTTCTTTAATACACTCTGTACTGGCCTAAATCACTTTCTAGTACACTTCTTTATTATAGAGATATGCATTAAACCGTTTACAATTGTACACTATAACTAACAGTTCTTCTTTGATCTGAACATATCTTTTCTAATGATCTGTAAACACTTTTGTCCTACAGGCAATTGTTTCTCCTCTTGCAAAACAAATGCACAAATTCCAGTCTGGTTTACATCTACCTGCAATAGACTGGCTTACCCATTCAAAAGTACCGGCCATTTTTGTTACTAACTGCTTCAGCAATTTAAAAAAAAAAAAATTCTCTTGCTCTTTACTCTTCTAGCATGTCATATCTTTTTTTAATGATTTACTTAATGGTACGCTTACTTTTGAATAATCAGAAAAAAACGTCTAAAGATACTGTATCATACCCAAAAACCTCCTTAGTATTTGTTCAACTTCTGGTAGATGCTTCTGTACCAAAGCTCTAAGTTTCAAGCCTATGTGGCACAGTGGGGCATCAGTTAGTGTTGCACCGCAAAGCCAAAAGTTCTCTTGTTTGGGTCTGAAATCTGAATGCCTTCCCTGTACCCCATGTTTTCCTGGTTTCTCCAGTTTCCTCAAACATCTCAAAGACATGCGATAAATGAACTGGTGTTGCTTCACAATGCCTGTAGTTATACAAGCACTGTGAACCTGGGTGTGCATGTGTCTTGCAATGGACTGACATCCTGTGCAGAATTACTTCTCTGCCATATGCTTGCTGACTGCTGGGATTTGCTGTAGCTTCCCTATAATCTAAACAGGATAAAACCTGTAATGGACGATGAATAAATGAATGGCTTCAATTCATCTACAGTGAAAACTGCAAATGTTTCTCATCTCAATTCAGTTATTCTGACTTTATACTTCTGGATATATATATATAGGTTCACTTCTAAATCCTGAAACCAAAATCTTGAAAGTTCAAAATACTAAAAACTCAAAATATTGAATCTCATAATACTGAAAACACACAGGATACCAACACTTACTATATTCCAGCACAAGTACATACAGAAACAAATAAAAGACAAACCATATTACTCTTCTCCAAGTATAAGCAGGGGGGCAAGCCCCCCTGCACCCCACATCCCCTGTTACTTAAATATACCAACTCAGAGATTGCACTTAGTGTAGTGAAGTGCAATCTCGGAATTGATATATTTAAGTAGCAGGGGGTGTGGGTGGGGAGGGTACAGGGGGGCTTGCCCCCCTGCTTATCGTTGAAGGGTAATATGTTTCTGTATGTACTTGTGCTGGAATATAGTAAGTGTAGATATTCTGTGTGTTTTCAGTATTATGAGATTCACTATTCTGAGTTTTCAGTATTTTGAACTTTCAATATTTTGGTCTCAGGATTTTGGGTTTCAGGATTTAGAAGTGAACTCATATATATATATATATATATATATATATATATATATATATATATATATATATATATATGTTTTAAAGCACTGGGATCTCAAGCAATGTTGGGACACCAGCTTACAGAAATCTTCTCTGAGCAGCATGTGTGAACAATCTTTTATGTGAATGCCAGTGACATAAAAAGCTGCATGGAAATGCAATGGCTGGCTAAAAGAGCATCAGCCAAGGTAAGATAGTGCTTATGAATAATTCCTCTCTTTATCAAGGCATAATTATTAATATAAGCAAATATTTATGCTGAAAATAATTCCTCTAATAATCAAATGTCAGACAACAGATGCAAGTTAGCTATAAGACTTCGTAGTGTTTTTTTTTTAGAATTGTTAGCTCAGCTACTTGTTATGAAAAAAAATAGAATGGAAAGGTCACAGCAGCCTGAAACAAGGGTCTCACAATGATTTATTGTAACAGCAGGAATGGCTCTTCTATTAGAAGTTGTATAAAACATGTATTAATCAGTACTTTTCTATTTCTAACAAACAGTCCTAAACTTTATGTGTAGTCCTTCAAAACCTACACCACCAAAACACACACCTACATTCGTGGAGGCTCTCAAAAAAAATCTAACCAAGCAACAGGGACCTCCAAAGCAGAAATGCAAGCATCCTCCACCCCCCAACACAACCCAAATGAGACACAGCCCACAAACTCAGTGTACCACTCAACGACGGCCCATAAGTCATAACAATGTACCCAACACTCTAATCATAGGTGACTCTATAGTCAGGCACACTGATGTTCCACTCTCCAGGATAAACAAGGAGAAAGTTACTGTCAGCTGCCTGTCAGGTGCCAGGATCCACCACATAACATATGCACTCAGGTCACTCCACAACAAGTACAAATATGACTATGTCATTGTCCATGTTGGTGTGAATAACCTGAGACGTACCTCCCTGGACTACATGGAAAGAGACATGCAGGAGCTGTCCGATCTTGCAGCCAAGGCAGGTATGACCCTAGCCCTGAGTAGCATCTTGCCATCACCCAGAATGATACCACAGTACAAGGACAAAATGATTGACTTCAACAATTGGCTAAGCTTCTGGTGTCATTCTAAGGGGATCCAGTATCTGTCTGCCTGGGATGACATGATCGACAACCCACGATTTTTTGCCAGAGATGGCCTGCACCTGTCGCCCTTGGGATTCCAGATACTGGCTAAGGTTCTTGCCACCCCTGCAGTGCCTTTTTTAGGCAAGATTCAAATGGCAAATTCACCACCGTAACAGGTAGCAAAATCTGAGGGTTCTTTTTTTTTCGTTCTTATTTCGGCTTTTCCCAGTTAGGGGTCGCCAAAGCGGAACTCCGGTCCGCTAATGATTGGCAGTAGATTTTTACGGTGCCAAGGTGCCAGCTCGACACCCAACCTTCAACGAAGGCATGCCCATTTGCACATGCCTTCGAATGCCAGTCGACCGCGGGGAGGACATGCAGACTCCACACAGAAGGTGCTCCAGCCGAGAATCGAACGGGAGAACCTCTTGCTGTGTTGCATCACCGCGGCTTAATGCTAGAAGTCTAAACCTCAAAATGCACTCATTCGAGGCACTCTTTAATATGGAGAACATCGAGATCTGTGACAGAGACCTGGTTCAAGGCTCCAGAGAGCACCCCTGCATTACCAGGCTATAATTCATACCACACCTTTCAACCACCTAACCTGGACCGAAGCACTAAAGGCAGAGGCGTGTCAATATTGATTAAGGATATCCACACCTCCAGGCTAGTTGCTCAGCATAATGCATCCGAGATTATCCAAGTGCAACTAACTCTGGGCAAGACCGCAATCCAAATTGTAGCTTGCTACAGATCCCCCACCATGCCCCAGGACTCCCACTCCTCATTTCCCGATACACTGGAAAATATTAGGGTACAACCTAACACCCTAATAATGGGCGATTTCAACTACCCCATCATTAACTGGGAAAACTACTCTTGTGCTCAACGTTTTCTGGAATTCATAAATTCCAATGCCTTGGATCAACTTATCCACACCCCCACCCAGGGGCAGCAATCCTAGACCTGCTCATTACCAACATGGGCAACCGGTGTTCCACACCAGAGGTCAATTCCTTGTTGATCAGATCCGACCACAAGCAAATCACCCTAGACATTCACATCCCATCCCCCACCCCCAATTATGGAAACCACTGTAAAAAATTTCTCCAAAGCCAACTTCACACTTCTTAAGACAGAAGTGGCAAACTCCACGACACCCATGCTGACAGACAATAGAGGTACGACTGCTGAATCCTTTACAATTGCACTTTATAAGCAATTACACGAGTAGATGGATCGGCAATCCCTAACAGAACCAAGATGCTATCCTCCAAAAAAAGGACGCCAATCTGGTGGTCCCCTGCCATAAACAAACTCTACAACAGAAGAAAGAAACTGTTGCAAAAAAGAGTAAAATCCCATGACTGGAGGAACTCCTTGGTCAGCCTCAGTATGAAGCTGTGATCCCTCATAAAATCCTCCAAAGCTAGTTACGAAAACAAAATCGCCACTGATTCTAAAGACAACCACAAAGCATTCTATAGCTATGTCAAGAATCTCAATGGCAACACTCAGATCTGTTCTGAGTTACGACACAATGGCACTAAATATACAGAACCAACTGATATTGCCAACATCCTGGCAGATAGGTTCAGTGCTAACTTTACCCGTCTCTCATCCCCTAAAGGGGCCATCTCTATATCGGAAGAATGCAAAGTTCCTGTAATCATGGCTGCACAGGTAAAAAACACACTCTCCAAAGCCAAGAACACAGCATCCATGGGACCTGACAACATCCCAGGCTGCGTTCTACATGAACTACAGAACGAACTGGCACCCCATCTAAGTACCATGTTCAATCATAGCATCACCTCAGGCTTTGTGCCCACTGAATGGTGCACAGCAAAGGTTATCCCACTCCACAAAGGGGAAGCCACCATGGAACCCTACCACCAAATTAGCCTGATGAGCCTGGTCTGCAAGGCTATGGAATGTATCATCATGGAACTTGTACACAATGACATTGGTAATCTCCAAACTCTGGACCCTACCCAGTTCGGGTTTGTAAAAGGCAGATCATGTCTCCTAAACCTGATAGACTTCTTTGAAACGGGTCATCAAAGCCATAGATGAGGGTAAGGTGGTTCACATAGCCTATCTAGATCTCGCCAAGGCTTTTGACACCATCCCCCACTCTGGAATTATAGATAAACTCTCTAAACTAGGTATAAATCCCTATGTCACAAGATGGGTTGCCAACTGGCTCACTGACAGAACCCACACTGTGAAAGTAGCAGACTCTAAATCCAACTTCAGACCAATGACAAATGGAGTACCATAGGGTTCAGTCCTAGGTCCTCTCCTGTTTGGTATCTACTTCTCTGAAGTACAGGCTAACACAGAAGGTCTTTGGCTAACAAAGTTTGCAGATGACTGCAAACTAGGAGCCATAATCTAAACTCCTAACAATGTGGACATCCTACAAAAAAGCCTCAATGAGACAGATGCCTGGTGTCAAAGCCATGGCCTCAAGCTCAATGCCAAAAGGTGCACTGACATCCCTTTTGGTAAAAACTCTGTCCCCTTGAACTACCACAAAGGTGGTAGTCTACTTAACACCGAACGTGTGATAAGAGACCTTGGGACACAGGTGGACAGTAGTCTCTCCTTTGATAATCACATCGCCACAGTAGTCAAGAAGTCCTTTCTACATGGCACACCTCATCACAAAATGTTTCTCATCCAGGAAAAAAAGAGGTAAAAAGGTCATTGTTCCCCTCTACTCATCACTCATTAGACCCATTATAGAGTACAACGCCCCTTTTGGTATGTACCTCACAAGACATCTACAACAACTGGAAAGGCCAAAGAAATACCTCACAAAGAGGATTACCGGCCTGAAGCAGATGCCCTATGCAGACCATCTCAAAAACTCCAGCTTTACTCTGTCGCATATCGCCTACCCAGAGGTGATCTCTGCCTAACATACAAAGCCATGTCAAACCCAGAGCTGTTGGACATGCTCCACTTAAAGAAATCCCAATCCATCCGAGCTACACGCGCTAGGGGACCTAAACCTTGTCACCACAATAAACAGAACAAGCTGGAGGGATAGATTCCTGTCCCAGAGACTTCCCATACTCTGGAACAAACTATCTATCTATATCAAACAAAGCTCTTCATTAGCACTCTTCAAAAAAATTCTTGATGATTGGATGGGAGATAGGAAATTCACCCCAGGGATAACTTCTGTGGCTCTGCTTGACAGGGGCACAGGAAAATAATTTTCTTGGGTGGCAAAAGCAAGGGTACCGTTTGGCGAGGCTTATATAGGCCCAAGGTCCAATAGCGTAGTACCTACCTATGAACCTATAAAGAATGCGAATAATGTAAAATACATGATTTGTAAAATGTACATATATGCCATAAACATCAAAGAATCAGGAAATGTATATTACTCTGTTTCATCCATTGTCTACAGAATGAATGACAGGAGCAGTTGTGCCTTGCATATACACACTGCAGATTTTATATTAAGTTTTTATTAAGCTTTTGTATTGTATTACTTTACATTTTCATTAATTCTGAATTATTCAACAGTAGCAATAATGTAAACTGCAGCTGTAACAATAATAAAAACTATTTCTCATTAGAAATGTTATGATAAGACAATTAAGCAGTAAGAACATATGATGACAAAGCAAGCCGAGGCAAGACATGATTACTCTGTACTTGTATACCAAAAAAGGAAAACTTGTTGTATAGCAATTCTACAGAAATAGTCTAACAGCACTTTTAAAATAACTTGTAATAGTTGCATGACCAACTTAGGACACAATATATAAGTTAATCAGACAAATTTGCTAGTCAAGAAATAACAAAACCTGTACCTACCCTGGGATGTCTTGCTTTGCTGATCATTTATTTTTCTTGTTCTTCTAACTGCCTGTATCTTTTCCTCATAGGAGTAGTGCTTGTAGATACATTTACAATATATATATATATATATATATATATATATATATATGTATGTATGTATATGTACCATCTTGTTCAGATTCAAGATGTACTGTCTCACATTATTAAGTAACTGAATTAACCTTCTGTCATGCTTTTCTCTGGTCACATGCCATGCCAGTACATCATCAGTATGTATATATATACATATATATATATATATATATATATATATATATATATATACACTCTTAGATAGATATATATATATGGGTTCCGGACGTTTGCATAAATGAGCAAATGACCGAAACCCAAACGGCAGGGCATACTTACGCGAAAGTGCTTTTCAACGAAGAAGCACTTTCGCGTAAGCATGCCTGTTGCCAAGGCTGTACTATGGTGTGGCTAAGTGAAAATTCCCTTTTCCGCACTGTAGTGTGGTCTCGGAGGGAGAATATTAAAGTAGGGGGGTAAAATTTTTTTTTTTTTTTTGGTAACACGCTTTAATGAAAGCGCTTTTTTGATAAAAGTGCTTTCGTTAAAACTGTGTTTGGTTATTATGGATTTGGAAGCTTGCTTATTCGAGCAAACGTCCTAGATCCATATATATATATATATATATATATATATATATATATATATATATATATATATATATATATATATAGTAATAGCTTTATCTCCATGGTCATCTATGCATCATCTCTCAAAACGTCCCAGGTGTTAATAAAATACCAAATGGAAAGTCTGAGGAGTTTATGTCTTGTTAGATGAAAGTGCTCATCATTTACCTCTGAGTGTTTAAATAAAAAGTATGCTTTGCTTTCATTTTAATTTAATTTGATCTCAAAAATACCCATAAAGTATTTTATAATGCATACAATTAGAGAACTAAAGGATATTAAATCCCATTTGCCCCTCACTCCCTACAGGAAGGTATTAAGCTTTAACCCTATTGTTATTACAGGAATTTGCATCTTCCTGCAAGTGTACTCAAGATACACAGCTTTGAATTCTTCATCAAGCTTAATCATTCGAAACTCTCTGGTTAGCGTCAAGTTTGAGAAAAAAAGAAGTTCTGTTCTTACCATCATGTTCCATCTGTGTTGTCGATCTTCCTTCATTCTTGACTGATGGGTTCGGTTCTCAACCCTCGGAACTGACTTGGCCATTACACAAAGCTCGTGCCAGCCAAAAACTCTTGAGCTAAAGCTCTACTCATACTGCCTCTCTTCCTATTACCTCAGATCGAGTTTGCGTACCACTAAAAAAATATGGAAGGTCTGTCTGAGGAACAACCCTATGACAAAACCCCAGGACTAGTTCTGAACCTCCAGGAGTCTTTTGGAGGGGACAGGAGGGTGGGATGGATGTCAAGAATGAATGAAGATCGACAACACAGCTAGAACATTATAGTAAGAACATAACTTCTTTATTTGATGTTGTCAATCTGCATTCATTCTTGACTGATGGGAAAAAGTCCCCAGCTACTTTAGATCCTAGGTGACCCTAAGAAAGGACATTCCTAAACACCACAGAGCCAAAGAATGCTCTTCCCCTGGAGGCCATATCTAATTAGTAATGAGTGAGAAAGGTATGTGGGGTAGCCCAAGTTGCAGCTGCGCATGGGTCTTACATAGAAGCTCTGGAATGGAAGACTACTGACGTGGAAACAGATCTCGTACAATGAGCTCTAACTTTTGTTGGAAGTTTGAGTTTATTCTGATTGTATATAAAGGTAATGCAGTCTCTTAACCATTTTGACAAGGTGACCTTTGAAACCGGTTTACTCAATCTGGTATGTGAAAAGATTAAAAATAGTTGCTCTGAGTTTCTAGAGGCTTTTGTTCTAAGCAAAAATGTAACTGTCTGTGGACGTCCAAAATATGCAAGCAGTACTCTCCTTTGTTTGAAAATTCTGGAAAAAAAAACTGGTAAGTCTATGGTCTGATTGATACTGGACTCTGATACCACTTTAGGAAGGAAGGAAAGATTTGTTCTGAGTGATACTCTTTCTTTGGGGAAGATGATATATGGATGATTCACACACAAAGCCTGTAACTCTGAAATTCTCCTAGCAGACGTGATAGCTACTAGGAATAAGGTCTTCCAGGATAAAAACTTGAGGTCATTAGTGGCTGCTGGCTCGAAGGGCTGATGAACTAGGCATTGTAAGACTAAAGTCAAATCCCAAGGCACTATCGAATCTTTGAAAGGGGATTTCAAATGCTGAGCGCCTTTAAGAAAGGTTTTGCAAAGATGATGACACATCAATGAATGATCATCAAAACCATCATGAAAATTCGAAATGGCAGCAAGATGAACCCTAATTGTAGATGTTGAGCCTCCCAACTGAAATAAGGTGGCTAAGTATTCCAGGACCTTATCAACTGATGCCGAGAAAGGATCAATGCCATTTGTACCCACCCAAATGGAGAATATTTTCAATTTGCTTATTTAAATCTTCCTGGTGAACGGTTTAGGGGAAGCCAAAAGTATTTTCTGCACTGGGGAGGGCAAGTTGTTTTGCCTGGCATTTACTGGAATTGGAGAAACCAAGCCATCAACTTGAGATGTTGAAGGTTAGGCTGCACCACGCCCTGAGGGTGAGATAGCAGGTCTGGAGCTGGATCCAGAATTAACTGGCGGTGAAGCAGGTGAGGCCAAAGAAAGAGAAACCAGACTTAACAGGGCCAGTAAGGTGCAATGAGAATCACTTTATTGGAAAGGCTCACCTAGACTCTGCTACAGTTTGCTGTGAGGGAAAGGTTAGCTTGCTTTTTATTTGTTGTATTTTATATTACTTTATTGCCTTTTTTATTTTTGTATACTGTGATTCGTTCCCTTTACACTGTGTTTTACTTGTATTCTGCTTTTAACTGCATATTAAAACTTGAAAAGAGACCACAACTCTGTCTCTTGTGAGTCAGACAGAAATTAGAACAGGTCAATTAAGGAGTCACACAGAAGTTAAAAGAGGTCAGTTAAGGTTAATCATCTGTGAACTGAGGGGGTGGAGCTAGGAACTAAATCTTCCATTTAAGGGGTAAAATAAAACATTTCAGAGCTTTACTGGAAAGGCTCACCCAGACTCTGCTACAGTTTGCTGTCAGGGAAAGGTTAGTTTGCTTTTTATTGGTTGTACTTTACATTACTTTATTGCCTTTTTCTATTTTTGCATAGTGTGATTTGGTCTCTTTACACTGTGTTTTACTTGTATTCTGCTTTTAACTGCACATTAAGACTTGAAAAGAAACTACAAATCTGTCTCTTGTGAGTAAGGCAGAATTTTTTTTCCACCGGATACTGTTGCATTCTTAAACACCACTGTTTTTCTAGTTGCCTGCCCCTTGTGTTAATCTGACCATGTATCCCATTTCCTCTCTGCTTTTACTGGCTGGTGTGAGTAAACACAAAATTATCATTTTGTGAAATCACTCTCCTTCAACTATTTAAATTTATTGGTCATCCTACTGTACTTCATAGTACCAGAATACAAAAGTGACCACCCCCTTTCAATCTATCCTAATAATGTACAAATTGAACTAATGTTACAAAATGAAAATGTTTGGCGACAACTGGATACCTGATACAGATTGGATTAAACTATTTACTGAATTAACATATTGTACTCCACATTAGTGTATAGGGCATTTCTCACATTATAATGTTACTGATACCAATGTTGTGTGTCAATTTACGGTATTACCTATGATATTTCTCATACCAGAAGTGTATGAGTATTGGTTGCCACAATTTGAAGATAATAATATAGATATTAGTGGAAAAACACATAAAACTGAGTATTGTACACAGACTCAACATGGATTTATTTGTGGACAGCATTCACCTGTCTATGAACCATGCTTATTGCAGCATTCTGTTAATGTATGCAAATGGACCATTATGCCTTCTTCTTTTCAAATGTTTATAGAAGTGGCTCCTCAGCATATCTGTCTGATTACAGATCAAGATGTAGGTCATAATATAAAATTACCTTTTGTAGGATGCTTATCACATGTTGATTGCCTTAAAATCAGAGCTATCTGCTTATTGAAACCATAGAAGTAAATACTTCCAAGAATTGGAATTATGACTTAATACAGCTTTACAATATATCTGTATCTTTGGATAATTTAAAAAACATAATGAATAATACTAAGATTCTCAGAGAGTACTTGGAAAAAAGAAATAAACGTATTCTGTATTACGAAGCATTAAGCATCATTGCAAAAAGATAAATTACTTAGTTTAGCTGAAAAGACCAAAAAGGATGCTGCTCACAATTGGTGGGACATCTTTACTGGTTGGTCAAAATTAGGAAAAAAAACCTGTTAAGTTGGTTGATACATCCTGTATTAGTAGTGTTAGGCATTATAGTCATATTAACTATCTGGAAATGCTAAGTTTCCATTTGTTGAAAACATATAAAATCCAACAAATTATGATGGTTAACCTAGGCAAACTGGAAAAGGTTTCAAGGTGTACAACTGAAGTCAAAAATAGACAGTCATTTTCCGCTTTTTAATTGTAAAGAGGGAATTGTGAGAATAACGAACAGGTTAACAATGGATTTCAGTGGATTTTATTCTGAAAATGTAAAATAAATATTCTGTATTTCAGTTTGTAGAGTGCACTTGGCAAAAACGTATAGCATGGCATTCATTGTTATTAGGAGTCAGAAGTAAAATATTTTATCTTTTATTAACTGTGTAGTTTGTGAAATTCCTTATCTATAAGCAGGTCAAGATGAACTCTTGTATGCAGCTATGTCTTGTCAACAGGACGTGCAAGATAAGAGCAAGGCCGAGGAGTTATCCTTCAAGAACAGAATGTTTGAAATATGAAAAACAAACTGTCAACAGACTAGCTTCAAAAGAAAGATTTATTATTCTGGCAAATTCTCCAAAAACTGCTGATACAGGCAGAAAAGACACTATAAAGACTGGGGTTTTTATTTTGTAGGAGAGACTTTGATTTTCCCATCCTTACAGATCTGATGCTGTAAGCTGAAGTACAGCTTTGTTATTTGTGTACATCTTTCATTGTTAAACTAGATGTCTACTTTGTATGCAGAGTAAAGAATGTCATAGCAGCTAAACCGACTCCTTGTTTTCATTAAGTAAATGTACAGACTACCTGAATAGTGTAGTGCAACTTTAAATTTTACAACAGTCAGCTGTCCATTAGGGGCAAGAATCTGACACATAACACATGCACTCAGGTCACTCCACAACAAGTATGACTCTATCACTGTCCATGTGGGTGTGAATGACCTGATACACACTTCCCTGGACTACATGAAAAGAGACATGGAGGAGCTCTCGGATTATGTGGCACAGGCAGGTATGACCCTAGCCCTGAGCAGCATCCTACCGTCACTCAGAATGATACTGCACTACAAGCAGAATATGATTGACTTCAACAATTAACTAAGTTTCTGATGTCATTCTAAGGGGATCCAGTATCTGTCTGCTTGCGATGACATGACTGACAGACCTCGATGCTTTGCCAGAGATGGCCTGCATCTGTCACTCCTGGGTTTCCGGAAACTGGCTAAGGCTCTTGCCACCCCTACAGTGCCTTTTTTTAGGAGATGGTCCAAAGACCAAATTACCACCATAACAGCTATAAATAAATGCAATCTGAGGGTCATGCTGCTCAACACTAGAAGTCTAAACCTCAAGATGCACTTGCTCGAAACACTCCTCAAAATGGAGAACATCAACATTTGTGCTGTAACGGAGACCTGGTTTAAAGCATCAGAAAGCACCCCTGCACTACCAGGCTACAACTCATTGCATACCTTTCACCCCCAGAACATGGACTGAAGCTCCAAAGGCGGTGGTGTCTCCATATTCATAAAGAATATGCATACCTCCAGACTAGTAGCCCAGCATAATGCATCTGAGATACTTCAGGTACAACTAACACTGGGTAAGACAGCGATAGAAATCTACCCAAACAGGTCATAGCTTGCTATAGGTCCCCAACCATATCCCAAGACTCTCACTCCACGTTCCTAAGCACCCTGGAAACTATGTAACTAGCCATACTCAACAGAACTAAGATGCTCTACTCCAAAAAAAGGAAGCCAATCTGGTGGTCCCCTGCCATTAATAAACTCTACAACAAAAAGGAAGAAACTGTTGCAGAAAAAGGTGAAGTCCCAAGACTGGAAAACTCCCTTATTAGCCTCAACAAAAGGTTGAGATCCCTCATCAAAACTTCTAAAACTAGCTATGAAGGCAGAATTGCAGCAGACACTAAAAACAACCATAAAACCTTCTATAGTTATATCAAAAATCTCCACGGCAATAACCAGGTTTGCTCTGAGTTGCTGCACAATGGTACTTCCTATACTGAGCCAACACTTATTGCCAGCATACTGGCGGACAGATTCAGTGCCAACTTCACCCCTCTCTCCTCCCCTAAAGGACCAGTCACAATACCGGAGGAATGCCAGGCACCCAGCATTACTGCAGCACAGGTTAAAGCTGCATTGTCCAAGGCCAAAAATACAGCTTCTATGGGACCCGACAATATCCCTAGATGTGTTCTACATGAACTACAAAGTGAACTGGCACCACATCTGTATGCCCTGTTCAATCACAGCCTCACCTCAGGCTTTGTCCCTACCGAATAGCACACTGCTACAGTCATCCCCCTCCATAAAGGGAGAGCGACTACAGACCCTGGGAATTATCTCCCCATTAGTCTGATATGAAGGTTATGGAGTGCATTATCATGGACCTAATTAACAAGGATATAGGGAATCTGCTAACTCTAGATCCCATGCAATTTGGTTTTGTGAAAGGTAGATCATGCTTGCTCAACCTAGTTGACTTCTTTGAGTCAGTCACCAGAGCTGTGGATGACAGCAAAGCAGTTCATACAGCCTACCTCAATCTGCCCAAGGCCTCTGATACCATTCCTCACTCAGGAATTATTGATAAACTCACCAAACTAGGCATCAACCCCTACATAACTAGGTGGGTTGCAAATTGGCTCACATATAGAACCCACAGTATGAAAGGAGTGGACTCCAAGTCAGATTACTGACCAGTCACGAGTGAAGTCCCACAGGGATCGGTCCTGGGTCCTCTCCTGTTTGGCATCTATTTCTTGGAAGTCCAGGCCAACACGGAGGGACTCTGGCTGACCAAGTTCGCAGACGACTGCAAGCTGGGAGCCATTATTAACTCCCCAAATGATGGAGACATCCTACAGAAAGGCCTCACTGAGACCAATGACTGGTGCCAAAACCATGGCCTTAAGCTTAATGCCAAAAAATGCGTTGTCATCCCCTTTGGAAATACTAATTTCTCACTAATTGCCACACTGACGGGAGCCCACTGAACAATGAAGACATTATGAAAGATCTGGGGACACAAGTTGACAGCAACCTCTCCTTCGACCACCACGTTACCACTATGGTCAGAAAGTCCTTCTATGTGGCACATCTCATTACCAAGAGTTTTGCATCCAGGAAGAAAGAGGTCATCATCTCTCTCTACTCTTTCCTCATTAGGCCAATCATCGAGTATAATGCCCCATATGACATGTACTAGACACATGTAACAGCTGGAAAGGCCACAAAAGTACCTCACAAAGAGGATCTTAGGCCTTAAACACATGTCATACCCAGGCAGGCTCAAAAAACTCCAGCTATTCTCTGTATCACATCGTCTACTAAGAGGCGATCTCTGCTTGACATACAAAGCCATGTCTGACCCAGCTCTGTTTAATATGTTACATCTAAAGAGATCCCAATCCCTCCACACCACACACTCCAGAGACCTCAACCTCATTAACACAATCAACAGAACATGCTGGAGGGACAGGTTCATAACACAGAGACTGCCCATGCTCTGGAATAGACTTCCCATACATGTGAAGCAGAGCATCTCACTGGCTCTCTTCAAGAGAAATCTTGGTGAGTGGATGGGAAATAGAAAGTTCACCCTGGGCATCACTCCAGTGCCTCTACTTGATAGAGGCACTGGGAACTAACATCGGGTGGCACAATGCCAGGGCACTTCAATGGGCTAGGCTTGTAAAGGCTCCAGGGCCATTAGCCTAGTACGAACCTATGAACTTTGCTTCTCAACCGTTGGGCTTTCCTCAGAAACTGGGGAAATAGTGGAATTGGGGAAAAGGCATACAGAAGTCTTGGGGACCAATTGTGAAGAAGTGCATTTTGTGGGGACTCCCTGTGAGGAGCAACTAGGGCACAGTAGCTGCTGCATTTGTGGTGTATGGGAGAGGTGAACAGGTAACAACATGGCTGACCCCATCAACAAAATATTTACGTCGCTATGTTGGGATTAAGAGACCAGTAATAAGGCAGAAGGATACACCTGCTTAGTTTGTCCGCAATCATGTTGGAGTTCCCTGGGATATGTGTTGCTATTAGAAAGTGGTTGGAGGCAATTGCCCACTACCAAACTCTTAGGGCTTCCCAACATAGGTGGTAGGATCTGGTTCCCCCATTTGTTGATATACCAGACTACGGACATGTTATCTGAATGGACAGCAACTGTCCCTGAAGTCAGGGCAGACTGAAATGCTTGCATCACTAAAAGCACAGCCCTCAGTTCTAGGACACTGATGTGTAAATTGGCCTCTTATGGGGACCACGTGCCTTGGACAGTCTTCCCTAGAAAATGTCCTCACCACCCTATCTGGGAAGCGTTCGTGGTCACTACACCTTTGGGCTGAAAGGGGGAGAAGGGATGACTCCATGAATTTTCTTCTGGCTTCATCCACCAAGATAAATCCTTCTTGAAACGATTTGTTATTAAGATTGGATGGGACATAGGGTGTGTTAAAAGTGACCATTGCAATGCTAAGAGTCATTGAAGCAGCCTCATGTGATGCCTCGCTAGGGGAACTAATGTTATTGTTGCTGCCATGGATAAGAGAAGTTGTAGTATCAGACAAGCAGGAACTTTGTCTTGGGAAAGGATCTTTTGAAGTTGTGATCTTAGCTTTAACAACCAGTGGTGAGGAAGGGAGGCCAAACAGGATATTGTATTTAACCTTGCTCCAATGAATTCCAGGTACTGCATGGGAGATAGTTGAGATTTTTCTCTTATGATTGAAATGCCTAAGGTTTTGCCAAGATGTAGAACAGAGTCTATGGTGCAAAGCAACAGATGCCTGGAGTGGGCAGTGAGGAGCCAGTCGTCTAGATATGGAAACACATGAAATCCTTGTAGTCTCAAATGAGCTGCTACAACTGCCATGCATTTGGTGAACACCCTGGGGGCTGTAGTGAGACTGAAGGGCAGTGCTCGAAACTGGTAATGACTGGTTCCTAGCCGGAAGCAGTGATATCTTCTGGAGCACTTGTCCATTTTTATGTGGTAATACACATCCTGAAGCTCTACAGAGCACATCCAATCATCCTTCTCCAGAAAAGGAAGGATAGACTGAACCATGGCCATCTGGAATTTTGTCTGTTGTACAAATTCTTTCAATAGGCTGACATACAAAAATGGCTTTCAGTCTTCTGTCTTTTTTGGCACTAAAAAGAATCTTGAGTAAAATCTGGATCCTATCTCGTCTGGCAGGACCTGTTTGGATGACTCTTTTTTGAAGCAGCTTTTGAATTCCTAGTGCTGCTAGATCCCTCTGACTAGGTGGAACAATGGAGATTTGCCTTTGGGGTTTTTGGAAAAGACTGAAGGGAATGCGGTAACCTCTGGTCATTACTGCCTGCATCCAGGAATCCGATGTTATTGTGAGCCAGGCTGAAAGCTGCAAAGAAAATATTCCCCTGACTGCTTCCAGAGGTAAGCAATCAGGCCTTCATTCAGGAGTGCTGGTAGGGTTGTTCAGAAAAGGAATCTTTGGAACCCTGGTTACGCAGACCTCCTCTGACACGGGAGGGGCATCTTCCAATAGAATTCCCACCTCTGCCCCGGGGGAATACTCACCATGTGTATCCTTAAAAGGCCATTGGGTCTTTCTGAACCAAATTTTTACACTCCTCTGATTCCTAGAGTAAGGTCGTTGTGGAGTGAAAAAATGCACGTCCACAGCAAAAAGGTTCTTCCTTTTCACACCTGGTTAACGTGTCTCTTACTTTTGGGCCAAACAATGAAGTTGCATCAACAGGAGCATTGACAATGGAAGAATTGAAGGGTTCCGCAAAATCACACAAGCGCATCCAGGTGTGGCGCCTAATGGCAATGCCTGTAGCCATTGCTCTAGATGTCCCTTCGGCTGTATGCACAATAAGCCTCACAGACGAGTTTGAGATCAACACCAGGGTGGCAAGCTGGGAGGCAACCTTATCTCAGACCTCGTCAGACACTGTTCCTGCAAGGGTGTCTGAAAGCTCAGTTATCAGATCCCTTTGGAGTCTAGTAAAGTGTGCCAAGAAGTTCAAGGACTGAAAAGCAAAGATCATTGACGTGAAGACTTGCTTCCTAAATCTGTCCGTCATGTGGGACTCTTGGTTTGGAGGACAGACAGTTGAACTCTCTTCCGTGAGTTCCTTTTTTGTGGCCACTGCCACCACCATGGCATCCACTGGTAGACCCTTAGACCAATAGGGTTGATCCTTTGGGGCTGAAAGAATCTTGTCTGGTCTCCAGGGAATAGGATCTATGTTATCATGAGCCTTCCATGCACACTGAATGATCAATTTGATTAGTTTGTCAGCGGGCAGGGTCACTCAAGAAGTAGATGGACGGGCACGAAAAGCTTGCAAGAAAACAGATTCCTCAGAGGATGGGTTTCAGGGCTTCCAATCATCCCTCTGTTTTAATATTTCCAGGATGTCTCCAAAAGAGGCATCTTCAGGGGGTGTCCTTGGGGACCATTCCCCTTCATTGTAATCTATATCCTCAGTGATTGATTCTTCTGGAGAACCTAGGTGCATCTTCTTGCATGATCTCTTACTCCTCAAGGGGAAGTTCTGAGAAGGACTCCAAAGAGAGGGTACCCTGAACTAGGGCATCTTGCTGCTCTTGTGCCCACTGCCCAGATGTAGCAGATTGTGGCAGCTGCAAGCCAGAGGGAACAAAAATATGGCACTCAGACAGGGATGGAACCAATTGATAGCCTGCTGAGGCTAAAGCTCTCTCCATAATCTGGAAGGCAGGGCTGCCCGAAGAGGGATGGGAGCCCAGAACCAAGAAAGACAACCTCGGAACCGGGGTCACACCCCGCTCCAACGAGCTGCCCCCCCAGAGTAGGAGCAGAGACAGGACTTGAAATTACCATGGTACCAAGAGCCACAGACAGTGCCATAGAAAAAATTGGAGCCAATCCAAGGATCCTGGAACCGGCAGCCAAGTCACGGTCCCGTGGGTGCAACGGTTCCGAAGGAGCCAAAGACCACAGAGTAGATTGCTGCACCAAGGTGAGATCTATCGTAGGTACCGAGGCAGTTGGTCCAGGATCATTGAAGCAATGGGCTCCAAGACCTGGCTGGGAGGCTGAAGGAGGACTATATGTAGGAGTCCTGGGAGAGTATGCCTCGGCTCCAACAGGGCGCAGGGAGGCCTCTAGCTGACAAGAGCTGATCCACTAATCTGACTACATCCAATTCCGATAGACTCCTGGAGGAATGGGTTGATATTCCCGAAAGAGATTCAGGTCTTTCTACAAAGGGACTCAGCTGCTGACTCAAAATGGGGTCTACTGAAGGGGAATATCTAGTCCAGGGAGTACTTATAACATCGATGTTTGGCACCATGGTCTGCTGAATAGAGGGAGAAAATGGAACTGAATGAGTAGATGTAACAATTGTCAGTGCCAGAGATGTCATCGGTGCTGAAGTGGTTTGTGTAAGATCAATAATGGCACTGATACTGATTTTGTTGTTTTCGGTGCAGGAGCAGAAGGCAATGTCATTTCTGGAACTTTTACCTTCGGCTCTAAATAAACTGTCGGAACCTGAGATTTGCAGTTATGTACCTTAGGGGAAGATGGTACCGAATGATTCAGTTATTTTATCTCAGACTTTGAAGATTTTGAAGTCTCCGCCTCAGAAAGAACTTCACTAAAGGGACACTTCAATAAGACTTTGAGAATTAACTTATTTCATCTCTCTGCAACAGTTTGGGAACTAAAGCCCTTACAGATATCACAAGGAGGGTGAACTTCCAGATGAGGGACAACCAGACAGGAGATGCAGGAAAGATGCCCATCGGAATTAGGCATCTTTCTGCCCCAGTCCTTATATTGCTTTAACCCAGGCATTCCTTTTTGTTTCTCTTCCATGTCCAGTCAAAGTACAAGTTACACACACTTGCTCATTCATAGGTGTTTACTAGGCTAACGACCACAAGGGCCTTTTTAAGCCTAGCCATGCATCCCAACTCTCTGATAAGTTCTGATACCCTAGGTAAGTGTAAGTATGGGCCTGGGAGATGAACCATTTACAGGTTACCTGTTTGCATTAGAGACATAGGTAACAAACCAGGGATGACTTACCAGTTTCCCATCCAATTGTCCAAGTTGCACTTGAATTGGGTTAAGGAGGAACTATGCTTCACATGGATGGGGAGCCTGTTCCATAGACGAGGTAGTCCCTGGGATGCATACCCATCTCTCCAGCAGGTCCTATTTATATCACAGGCAAGGTTTAAGTCTTTAGAATGGGTAATTCTGCTACTGTTTGTTTTATGGATATGCAGGATGTCCACCAGAGTGAGGTCTGACAACGCCCTGTATATCAGGCATAGATCTCCCCTCAAAAGCCTGTAAGAGACAGAATACAGGGATGGGGCCTTGAGGCGGTCTGCATAGGACATATTACTTATGTCTTGTATTCTTTTAGTAAGGAACATCTGTGGATGTTCCAGTTGTTGGATATGCCTTGTTAAGTACATACTTAAGGGTGCATTGTACTCAATGATAGGTCTGATGAATGCTGAATACAGTGGAACAATTACTTCCTTAGACTTGGATGCCATACCTTTGTTTATAAGTTGCACAACACAGAATGATTTCCTCATCACTGTAGAAACATGATGATCAAAGGCTAGATTACTATCTATGTGTGTCCCAAATCCCCTGACTACTGGGTCAACTCTAAGGGGTGTGTTGTCAACATGACAGTTACCAGGGATGGTTGACTTCCCAAAGGATACTATTATGCATTTCTTGACATTTAGTTTTAGTCCATGGCTCTGACACCAGTTATTTGTTTGCATCAGCCCCTCCTGGAGAACATTTGTGTCAATGTGAGATTTAATGACAGCTCCTAATTTGAAGTCATCTGCAGATTTAGTCAGCCAGAGACCACTAACATTGGCCTTGACTTCTGAGAAGTAAATGCCAAAAAGGAGAGGTCCAAGGACTGATGCCTGAGGGATTCCACTTGTGACTGGCCTCTTTGTAGAGGTGGACTCCCCAATTATAACTTCCTGAGTCTTGTCTGTGAGCCAGTTGGCTATCCACCGGGTGACATACGGGTTTGTACCTAACCTCTTGAGTTTGTCAACAATGCCCGAGCGGGGTGCTGTGTCAAATGCCTTGGCCAGGTCAAGGTAGGCAGTGTGAACAATTTTGCCCTCATCCATTGCTTTGGTGACCTTCTCAAAGAAATCCACCAGGCTGAGTAGGCATGATCTGCCCTTGACGAAATCAAACTGGGTTGGGTCCAGTGTCTGGAGGTTTACTATATCTCTGTTGGTCATCTCCATGATTATTCTTTCCATGGCTTTACATATAAGACAAGTGAGACTTATGGGTCTGTAGTTGCCAAGGTCTGTAGAAAGCCCACCTTTGTACAGAGGGATGACTGTTGCCTTTCTCCATTCATGAGGCACAAAGCCTGTTTGGAGGCTACAGTTAAAAAGTAATTCCAGAGGGCCTGATAGATCATGTTTCATGCTATTTAGAAAGCATCCTGGGATAATGTCTGGGCCCACTGGTCTTAGAAAGAGCATTAAGGACTTGTTCCCTAGTGATAGCAGTGGGAGTTATATTTGATGATATTTCCTGAGGGAAGGTTTAGGGGGAGAGAGGAGTAAAGTTGGTGCTGAATTTATCAGCCAGGAGGTTTGCTATATCTTCTGGCTCAGTATAGGTGGCTCCATTTACAATGAGCTCTGCACACAATTGTGTACTCCCTTTGAGGTTGAGTACATAGCTAAAGAATGCCTTGTGGTTGTCCTTGGCCTGGGAGGCAAACTTACCTCAAATTTGGCTTTGGTAGACTTTATTTGGCCTCTGAGTTGTTTGTTTAGTTTGATGAGAGTGCTTTTATCCTTCTGGGTGCTGCACCTCCTAATTTTTGCCATAATTTTCTTCCTCCTGTTATACATCCAATAGATTTTGTGATTTCACCAGGGTGGCTTGTTTTTTGAGTTAGTTCTGTACTTCTTCCTGGTGGCTACAGCTGCCTCTATGCAGCTATTAATATGCTTGTACAGGGTTTGTGTGAACAGTTCTGCATAGGCAGAAGTATTCTCAGGGTTTATAGGGGCTTGAAATGTTGCCCTGTTCTCACTTAATAGCAGGAGGTTAGCCATAGAATAGCCCATAAATATTCCCACTTGAGCTGGGGGTCCAGGTTTTATTTTTACTTCAAAGAAGACCATTTTGTGGTCTGACCTTACCAGGGGAAGGCATTACAGTATGGGGTGTGCACCACTCTTGCATATTAGCGAGGACCAGATCCAGTATTGTTGTATTCCTGGTTGGTGTACTGACTATCTGGGTCCAGGGAGTTTGTGTTTATAAAATCCAGGAATTTCTATACATGTATGTTTGATTTCGTATAGGATTCCCAGGTAATAGTGGGATAATTAAAATCACCCATGAATTTGGTATTGGGTTGGATGGTTAGTGTTTCTAATACGTTTAATGGGTTTCCTGGGTCATAGAGGGGGGCCTATAGCTTGCAAGGAAGTGGTATTGGATTTTATCTATGGTGATTTGAACATGGAGCAGCTCAAGTGCATTGTCCTGTTTGACCAACCTTGAAGTATATTTATTTTTTGATGTAAACAGAGACACCTCCATCTTTAGACCCTGCCTGCGAAGTAGCTGGTCTAAATGTATGGAAGGCATTATAACCTTGCAATGTTGATGTGCTCTCTGTGGCTTTAAACCACATCTCAGAGACCACACAGACATCAGCATTCTCTAGGGTAAAGAGAGCTTCCAGGGAGTGGAGTCTTTTCTCCTAGCATTGAGCAGCAATACCTTTGGATTTTCTTGGTTTTGATTTGCTATGTCAGAAGTACTTTCAGTTTGGCATTGCCTAAAATAGGCAATATGGGGGAAAATGAGAAGTTATGTACCTACCATAACGTTCCATGTTAGTTGTCTTCTCTCGCCTTCTTTCTTGCTGGATGGGTTCGGAGCCGATCCTCGGCTCCGACTCGGCCACTTACTAAAGCTCGAGAGCTAATTTTACCGGCTCGAGGCAACCCTATATCACATGATGCTAGGCAATAACTCCCCAGATCTCATTTGGAAGCTGAAAAACCTAGCATAGGCCAATAAAACAAAAATCCTCCAACTGGAAGGAGGAGGAAGAGGGATAAAAACCTCCAAGATAATTATTTACACTATATATATATCCTAGGACACCTAGATGGAGAAACAAGGGAATATAAGGACCCTTCAAAGAAGGGAAGATCTTCTCGGTCTGTCCAGGCTAGGGGGGTGGAGTGGGGCCTTAAGAAAGAAGAGAGAAGACAACTAACATGGAACGTTATGGTAGGTACATAACTTCTCAATGTTAAGTTGTCAATCTCGCCTTCATTCTTGCTGAATGGGACCGCGTCCCTAGCACCTTCACCCTGGGTGGCTCATTGGAACAGACTCTTGAGAACGGTGGAACCAAATTTTGCTCTGTCCCTGGAGGTCATGTCCAATTTGTAATGCGAAACAAAGGTATGAGGAGAGGCCCATGTGACTGCTGCACAGATAGTGTCTATTGGTAGTCTAGCTTGAAAGGCTGTAGATGTAGCTAGTGCTCTAGTTGAATGGGCTTTTGGCTTAGAAGTTAATTCTCTGCCTCTGAGTTGATAAATAGATGTAATCACAGAAGACAGCCACCTAGATAGGGTTACCTTAGATACAGGAAGGCCTTTCTTATTTTCTGCATACGATAAAAACAGTTGATCAGACTTCCTTATTTGTTTGGTTCTAGCCAAATAGTATCAGAGCTGGCGGTGAACATCTAGATAATGTAGCTTTTGCTCCGCTCTATTAGTATAGTTTGGGAAAAAAACTGATTGATTTAAATTTGTCTGCGAAGCCACCTTGGGTAAGAAGGATGGATTAGTCCTTAGAGAAACTCTGTCTTTATGGAAGATTAAGTAGGGAGGACGAATGCAGAGGGCGTGAAGCTCAGATACTCTCCTAGCAGAAGTAATGGCGACTAGGAAGAGTGTCTTCCAGGAAAGAAATTTCAATGAACAGGAGACCGCAGGTTCAAAGGGGGGAAGAATCAAGGATGTTAAGACTAAATTAAGATCCCACTGAGGTGGAGGGTCTTTGATTGGAGGCTTAAGTAAAAATACACCTTTAAGGAAAGCTTTGCAAAGCTTATGGGACATGATGTTGTGGTCCGATAAGCCTATATGAAAATTCGATATGGCTGCCAACTGAACTTTTACTGTAGAGGCAGAAGACCCTGAATGAAAAATTTCGGCTAGGAAGTCTAAGACCGAATGAATTGGGACAGTAAAGGGATCTATATTCCTTGTCTTTGCCCAGAAGGAGAAACGTTTCCATTTACTAGTGTAAATCCTTCTGGTGGAAGATTTAAGGGAAGCTACTATGATATCCCGGACGGGATTAGAAATCCTAGGAAGCCTGGCTAAAGACGGAAGTGGAGCAACCAAGTAGTGAAGTTGAGAGAATGTAGGGATTGGTGCAGCTGCCCCGACTGATGGGTCAACAGATCTGGAGCTGGGTCCAGATGCCAAGGCTGTACCAAGAGATAACGATGTAGGAACGGAAACCATAAATGTCGAGGCCAATAAGGGGCAATGAGAATCAACTTGGCTCTCAAGGCGGTTGCTTTCTGAATTACTTGTGGGATTAGAGGAAAGGGTGGAAAGGCATAGAGAAGTCCCCGAGGCCAATCTTGGACTAGAGCATCTCTGAGGGGATGGCCTGGAAGGGGGAAGAGGGTGAAGAAGTCGGGGCATTTGCTGTTTTGGGGTGTAGCAAAAAGATCGCAGCAAGGAAGGCCCACTTCTGAAAAATCTCTTCCGCCACAGATTGTTTGAGAGACCACTCGTGTGGCATGAGTATGGCTCTGCTCAACCTGTCCGCTATGAAGTTCGACTTCCCGGGGATATGCGTTGCTATCAGAAAACCGCTGAGAGGAGATCGCCCGTTGCCAAAGTCTGAGTGCCTCTCGAAACAGGGGATAGGACTTGGTTCCACCTTGTTTGTTGATGTACCACACTACGGACATATTGTCCGTTTGAATTGCAATAGTTCCTAGGGGAAGAGAGTCGTGGAGTGCTTGCAACGTTAAAAGCACTGCTCTCATCTCTAGGACATTTATGTGCAGGTGGCTCTCGAAAGGTTGCCAAGTGCCATGGACCATCCTACCTTGAAAATGCCCCCCCCCCCCACACCCGATCAGGGAGGCATCCGATGTCACCGTGGCGACCGTGGGAGGAGGAACAAAAGGTCTGCCCTGATGGACTTGAGGGGACAATATCCACCAGGACAGATGACTTTTGCAAGTTCGAGTTATCATGATCTTGTGGTGCATGGGGAGTTGCTGAAAGGACCATTGGGTAAACAGCATCCACTGAAGAAGATGCATGTGAAAACGCGCAAGGGGAAGAAGTGTTATGGCGGCTGCCATAAGACCCAATACTTTCAGGACATACCTGGCCTGAATTTTGTCGCTCTGAAGAAGAACCTGGACATGATTTTGAATATCTAAGACTCTTTGGTCTGTTAACTTTGCTGAAAGTTGTACGGTGTTCAAGTTGGCGCCTATGAAGGTGACTGACAAGGCGACAAGGCAGACTTTTCGAAATTTATAGAGATTCCTAGCCCTCTGCAAATGTGAATGGCGTAAGTTCTGGCTTGGAGAAGTTGATGCCTGGTGGTGGCAATGAGGAGCCAGTCGTCTAGATATGGAAACACCTGGAATCCTTGCCGTCTCAGGTGAGCCGTAACCGCTGCCATACATTTGGTGAACACTCTGGGGGCTGTAGTGAGACCAAAGAGCAGGGCTCTGAATTGGTAGTGACTGGCCCCCAGCCGAAAGCAGAGAAACCTTCTGGAGCGCCTGTGAATTTTGATGTGATAGTACGCATCCTGAAGGTCCACTGAGCACATCCAATTGTCCTTGCCCAGAATGGACTGAAGCGTGACCATCCGGAATCCTGTTCTCTTTACAAACTTGTTTAGTTTGCTGAGATCTAATATTGGTCTCCAGTCCCCTGTCTTTTTCGGTACCAAAAAGAACCTTGAGTAGATTCCGGATCCTAGTTGGTCTGCTGGGACTGGCTGGATGGCTCTTTTTGCTAGCAGTTTTGATATTTCTGATACTGCTAGTTCCCTTAGTGGGACATCTGGAAGGGTTCCCATTTGCTGAATTAGGGTTTGGATAAAGGGAAGTTTGTTACCCTTGGATATAATCGACTGTACCCATTTGTCTTGAGTAAGGGAAAGCCAGGCTATTGGGTACAGCAACAATCTTCCCCCGACTGCCTCCGAAGATGGACAATCGGGCAACATCTCAGGGATGCTGGAAGGGTTTGTCAGAGAGAGGCTCCCTGCTACCCTGGTTCTGCGGACCCCCTCTGCCCCTAGGGTGGTGTCTGTTGTTGTTGCCCCCTCTGCCTCTGGGGGTAAATTGACCTCTTGCATCAGGCGTGACTCCTTGAGATTTGCGGAACCACATTTTCCCACCCTTCTGACCCTTAGGGTATGGTCTTGAAGGGGTGGGGAAACGGACACCTACGGCAGAAAGAGTCTTACCATCTTGTTCGCATCTGGTCAAGGTGTCTTTCACTTGAGGTCCGAACCATCAAAAGGGGAATTTGTGAAAGACGCCTTGAAAGGATCAGCGAAATTACACAGCCGCATCCAGGCATGACGCCTTAAGGCCACTCCTGTGCCTGCGGCCCTACTCGCTCCATCGGCTGCATATGAAATTAGACGCATGGAGGAGTTAACAATCGAGTTCAGGGTTCCAAGCTGTGAGTTTATTTTATCCTGGGACCCAGCAGCTGATGGATCCTGTAAGACTTCTCCCAACTCTTTGAGAATATCTCTCTGAAGGCGGGTGAAGTGACACAAGTAATTCAGCGACCGCATGGCAAAGGTCGCTGAAGAAAACATCAGCTTACCATACCTATCCATGGTCCTAGAATCCTTATTAGGAGGATGGATAGGTACCGAAGGATCAGCTAGTTCCTTCTTGGTGGCTGCAGCCACCACCATGGCATCCGCCAGTACACCTTTTGTTAGGAATTGCTTGTCAACTGGTGCTGTGATGAATTTTGATGGCCTCCGAGGGGTGGATTCCACCGAATTCGGGGCCGACCATGCCTTCCGAGCCACCACTTCCATAAGGGGGTCGAAAGGCGGAGACACCCAGGCGGTGGAGGGTCGAGAACCAAACACCTCCAGGTACACCGACTCGTCCTCAGAAGGATTAAGGGAAGACCAGTTCCCCCTCTGCTTCAGGATTTCTAGGATGTCTGAGAAAGAGACATCCTCAGAGGGGGACTTTGGGGATCCCTCTGACTCATCCAAGTTGGTGTCAGATGTAATGGACTCAGGGGAGTCCACATGTTTCCTCTTACATGGAGGCTCCGCTGACAGGTCCGGAGAAGCCTCGGAAGAGGAAGAAATTCCCAGTGGGGAAATCTGAGGTGTTGGATCTCTGGGTCCGGGAGCAAGAGAGTGGGAAGAGACATCAGCAGGCACTGTAGTGGGAGGAGCTGATGGAGCTGACCATTGACTATGCCCTGGGGCTAGTACACTCCTCATCACCTCGAAGGCTCCCCTATCAGAAAGGCCAGAAGGCCCCCGCTCCGAAGAGGTAGGAACCCCAGGCCGCACCGACAGGGAAGGCTCCGAGGCCGATGTCGGGGTCGAGCTCACCATCGCCGACGCTCCGAGAGGGAGAACGGGGTCGGACAATGGTCCAATGCCACTCGCCCCCTCGGAGCCGACGAGAGAGATCAGGCGCCGGATCCGTCCAATAAAGATATCAAGGAGGAGATCGAGCCGAAGGGGGAGGTATCGGCTCTGATGCCACAACAGTCACGGCTCCAAGGAGCTCTGGCTCCGAACTCTGAGGGAGAGTCGAAGGAGGAAATTTAGGTGGAGTCGTAATAGCTACCGTCTGATGAGACGGACTACAGATCATCTAGGCCAATGCCTGAGACTTTAACAGCCTACTTACCACTCTCTCAAGGTCATGATCTGAAAGTCTGGACGACCGAGAAGATCGGCTCCGATGGCTCCGCTCCGAGAGCAGGGGAGACCTCGGAGCCGAATGGATGGACTCCAATGAAGGGGATCTTGACCTCTTCTTAGATGGAGCCAACGGAGCCTAGGACACGTCGGCTCCAGCTGGAGCCGACAGTGAAAGTGTGGGCTCAGAGTTATCGGCACCGAGAGATGCCGAGACCGGAACCTGTGACTCAAAAGGATCGGCTCCAGCCGGAGCCGATCTAGGCACAGACAAGGAGCCAGCAGCCGAAGGCTTAGTAGTTGGAGCCAACGGTTTTGCTGGTTTCGAGGGCCTCCCCGACGCAGACTTAGTCGGGGAGCCCTCGGGCTTTAACAAGCCCCTCAGTATAAGTTTGTTCCTGCGCTCCTGCAGGACTCTTGGACTGAATGCATGACATACTGAACAAGAGTCCTGCAGGTGCAGGGGTCCCAGGCAGTAAACACAAGAAGTGTGACCGTCTGTCAAAGACATTTTCTGAGAGCACGAGTCACACTTCTTAAAGCCTGAGACCTTAACCTCTTTAGGTTCCTTCGACATAACAGTGTTGAGGGTTCCCAAAAGTAACAACAAACAAACACACACACACACACACACACACACACACACACACACACTCTTCAATTATAAATTAACAATAAATTGTTAATAGGGATACTGACACACCCAAACACTCACAGGATCCGTAAGAAAAAATAGGAAAGGGGCAGGCTTAAGGCCTAACCTAATGGAAGGGTGGGATATAAGGAATAAAGAGGGAAGGTATATAAAAAGTAACAAAGTTAAGGGTAGTTACTCACTAAGAAAGAAATAACTATAAATTAACTCAAAAAGGGTGACTGAACTATCTATATGTAACACTTACCAGGAGCTGGTAAAAAAACGCACCTCGCAAGCGAAAGCGGCAAACGAGATCTGGGGAGTTATTGCCTAGCATCATGGGATATAGGGTTGCCTCAAGCCGGTAAAATTAGCTCTCGAGCTTTAGTAACTGGCCGAGTCGGAGCTGAGGATCGGCTCCGAACCCATCCAGAAAGAATGAAGGCGAGATTGACAACTTAACATCAATGTTTTAACTAATTTTCAAAAGCCTGGAGGGGACAGGTGCAGACCCTCCCTGGTAAAGCAGCATGGTCTGTTTACCATCTTCTTCCATGCTGACAAATATTGCAAGCCCTTAGAATGACACCAGAAACTAAGTCAATTATTAAACTCAATCATCTTTTGTTCGTACTGTAGCATCATCCTTGGAGAAGGTAAAATGCTGCTCAATGCTAGGCTCATACCAGCCTGAGAGACATATTCCGAGACCTATATGATGTCTCTCTTCATATAGTCTACGGAGGTATGTCTCAGGTCATTTACTCCCACATGGACTAAGACTGCATCATATTGGTAACTGTGGTCCAATGACCTGAATGCATGAGCAATGTAGTGGATTTTAGCCCCTGATAAGCATCTGACTGTAACTTTCTCCTTACTCAGCCTGGTGAGAGCGACATAAGTGTGTCTCATGATGGAGTCTCCAATGACTTGAATGTTAGATTGTGTGTTGAGTTGCCTTATGGGCTTAGAGGTAGAGGCTCCATGAGATGTAGCTGTGTGTGTTGATGTGGGTGTTGTTTTGAAAGAGTGCATTTGGGGCTGCTGAGGGTATCTGTTATGTGTACCTTGTCTAGGAGGTCTTTTTGATTTAGGAAGGTTACATGTAAGTGCCTCAGTATATGTGGGTCTATATGTCTGCTTTGAATTGTGCATGATGGGTGGAGCATGTGTACTACTGACAACCTTATTGACATTAGGAGTACTTTTATGTGACAGCTTTGCTTCCAGTGACATTGTGTAAATACATCTCTCACATATCATGTCAGTTTGCTTGAGAATTAACTGGTGGTCAGTAAACATGAGGCAATTTCTACATTGCCTCAGGATGCTCATATCCACTAAGCCAAAATGGACACAGTAGGAAAATTCATATCCATGGCAACAGATCCCATTTTTATTGATTAGACTGTTGGAGTGAGAATATCAATCACTGTCAGGAGCATCTGGTTTGCAACTATGTGGACAGTGCTTGTCACCGCAAATTAGTTGTTCTGTGTGCAACTAGATATTGGAGAAATTTCAATTGTGCTTTTACAGGAAAAATGTTACTCAAGATGTCTGAGTCTGTACACAGCACTGCCAAACACTTGAGGGGAAACTAATACATAGACCCTGAAAATTTAAGGATGAAGTATTTAGGCAGATATTCTGAAGTTAGCAACAAATCAAGCAGTACTTACTGAAAACAAAACATTAGCTTGTTAAGAATGATGAAAAGAGGAGAGTCGCATAAATGGCTACTGCCTGGCTACTACTAATACTGGTCTCAACACAGCTTATATATATAATACTCCTTTGCTTCTTCTCTCACCAGAAGCAAAATGTTAGCACCAATCCCAAGAAGAGAAGCAGGCCACAGACTGTCTGGTGATCTACAGTCTTGTCCCAGATAATGCCAGGGTCTGCAGGCTTGTAGCCTTTTTCTGGTAGATGCCTCGAATAGCAACCAGACCACTCAGGTATGTTAAGCACAGGCACTCACTGTCTAGTCAGGAATCAATGCGCTCTGCTCCTACTCGCATCAGGATCAGAATATAAGCACAGATTCCAAACTGTCACCTATAAAGCAGTTATTAGGCTTTCTGGTGATCAGCAGTCTCCAAGAAATAATGCAGCTGTACTCCTTCTCTCACCAGGAGAAAACAGAAGCACTGATCCCAAGATGACTATTGAGAGGCAGAATGTGGGCTCTCCAATAACTGGTGGTCTTGCAATAGATGCTTAAAGGTAAGATGAAAAAAAAAATGGTTTATCTTAAACACTGCAGTGTGCACTAAGAAGTTAGAACAGACTACCTATCTATGTCAAACAGAACTCCTCATTAGCACTCTTCAAGAAAAATCTTGATGATTGGATGGGAAATAGGAAATTCACCCCGGGGATCACTTCTGTGGCTCTGCTTGACAGCGGCACAGGAAAATAATTTTCTTGGGTGGTGAAAGCCAGGATACCTTTTTGGCTAGGCTTGTATAAGCCCTAGGGCCAATAGCCTCTTACCTACCTATATACCTATGAAGATATGAAAGTGGGTAACTTAGGTTTTAGCTGTACAAATAAGTTTTAGTGGAGAGCCACTATTTTTAAAAGAGCAAGATAGATTGAAAGGGGTGGGCACTTTTGTATTCTGGTACTATGAATATAGTAGGATGGCCAATACATTTAAATAGCTGAAGGGGAGTGATTTCACAAAATTATAATTTTGTGCTTACTCACACCAGCCAGTATAAGCAAAGGAAACAAGATATATGGACAGATTAACGTAAGGGGCAGGCAACTAGAAATACAGTGGTATTTAACAACACAACAGTAACAGGCTGGCTGGGTGGGTGGGAAAAATTTTGTCTGACTCGAAAGAGACAGAGCTGTAGTCTCTTTTCAAGTTTTAATATGCAGTTAAAAGCAGGAAGGAAGTAAAACACTGTGTAAAGAAAAATCGCTGTATGCAAAATAGAAAAAGGCAAGAAAGTAATACAAAATACAAGAAATAAAAAGCAAATTAAACTTTCTCTCAAAGCAAGCTGTGGCAGAGTCTGGGTAAGCCCTTCCAGTAAAGCTCTGAAATGTTTTATTTTACCCCTTAAATAGAAGGTTTAGTTCCTAGCTCCACCCCCTCAGTTCATAGATGATTAACCTTAACGGACCTGTTCGAACTTATGTGTGACTCCTTATAATTGACCTGTTCTAATTTCTGTCTGACTCAAAAGAGACAGAGCTGTGATCTCTTTTCAGGATTTAATATGCAGTTAAAAGCAGTAACAAGTGAAACACAGTGTAAAGAAAACAAATCACAGTATACAAAATAGAAAAAGGCAATAAAGTAATACAAAATACAAGAAATAAAAAGCAACTTTTCCCTCAAAGCAAGCTGTGGCAGAGTCTGGGTGAGCCTTTTTGATATAACAAAATACGGTATATATAGAATACCCACATGGGTAAAGGAAGGAAAGAAGCAGGTGAAAAAAATACCATTGATGGTATTAAAAGGTTACCAATGGTAAGAGGGAAGGAGAGGCCTAAATTCAGCAATGGTAAAGGAGAAATACTCTAAGGTAAAAATGGGGGCAGAAAGCTTAAAAGGGTTCCCTCTCATGAAAAGGACTTAAATGACAGTAAGTATTAAGGTATTAGAGAGTTCTGAAGTAGTATTAGACAAATAAGAACATTTTAAGCACTTAGCTGAAGCATCGGCTGACACGTCCAATTTTCTATGCGGCAAACGAGATTTGAGGTAATGAAAAGAGAGGCAGTACAGGTAGAGCCTTAGCTCAAGAGTTTTTGGCTGGCGCAAGCTTTGTATAATGGCTGAGTTGGTTTTGAGGGTTCGGAACTGAAACAATCAGTCAAGAATGGATGAAGATTGACATCAGATTACTCCATTTATCGTAGAGCATGAACCATTCCTTCTAAAGAACAAATTAATGAATAACATCATCTCTTTATATCTTTTGTAGTATACTCTAGATCTATACAAATACAGTTTTGTTCAGGATTCACTCTGGCACCACACTACTCCATCAGTAAGCAGTTTCAATTTGATCTGTAACTGCACTCACGCTCTCCCTTCTAATCATCGTCTGTTAAAACACTACTCACCTGGACTACTGTAAGATGTACAAATGGTAAAACATGTGAACATGATTTACTCCAATATTTGCAGGAAAAGGTACAATGGGGAGGAGACAGAGAAATGCTAAGAGAGGCATGTAGAGGAAACAGGAGTAGAAAGGAGAAGAAGTGTGAGAGTTGAAAAGAGAAGGGTCTATATTACCCGATCGAATGTTTAGGTTAGTGAACACCTAAACGTCGACCTAGGAATATCGAAAAATTAAAACAGCGAACGGCCAATTTAACGTAGGTAATGAATTCCCTCAGCCAGAAAAAAAAATAAAGAAATTTTAAATCAAAATTACTTTCGCCCCCCCACACCCCCCCTAACTAAATATACCAACTCCGACATCGCTCTACATTGGAGAAAGGGACAAAATCCACATAACAGCCAAGGGAATTCTTTCCCTGGGTTAAATTGGTCATTTTTTTGCTTTACAAACACAAGGTGCAGGATTTGAGTCTCACAAGGGATAATTGGCTAGGCTTACAATGGCTCACAAGGGCAGTTAGCCTAGTACTAATTTAGGGTTTGGGTTTGGCATAATGGTTAAGGTGTTTGCCTTACAAACACAAGGTGCAGGGTTTGATTCTCAAATGGGATAACTGGCTAGGCTTAAAATGGCCCACAAGGGGAGTTACCCTAGTACGAACCTATATTACCAGTTTGACGTTTAGGTATTCGCTAACCTAAACATTCGATTAAGTAATAGGAACCCAAAGAGAAGAGGGAGGTGGGCTGAATGAGAGGCACTAAGTGAGGTGATGGCAAGATGAGATAAGAAAGGATGGAATAGGGACAAAGGTGCGCATCAGAGCTTCAGGGTTTACATAATGTGACCTGTCAAGACAGCAGCTGCACTTCATCTGGGTGAAAAGGTGCTCCTTGAGCTGCTGTCAGAGTACTTTTGGACATCTCTATTTGACTGAGTAATGGAGTCCCATAGTTTAGCTTTTAGGATGGAAAATGCAGGGTCAGTGCAATGAAGTTTAGTCTCTGGAGCCAGTAGGGTAGGTTGAGATTGACAGATACTCCTGATATTATATGGAGGAGGTTTGCTAAAGAGTTTAACAGTAGGAGGGGAAGATATCTCAGGGGAAAGGGATTTGTGAATTAGTGATCATAGTAGGAGTTGAGCCTCAAACATACTCATCATTTTGCTTTGGCGAGAGTTAGTCAATGGTGTTCTTTAATGGGAGAGCTAGTAATGAACTGGCAGATTTTAATGGAGAAGGCTTGCAAGCTAGTGGCATTTTTTCCTTGAGGCTGCAGCTATTATGGGTAGTCTATATCTGAGTTAAGATAAAAGTGTCCTGTTGCTTACGGCAGCTTTGGCTGGCTTGGACAGAAAAGGTGATAGTTTGTTTGCCCAAAACAGTAGTGTGTTGATCTTTCTGCATGAGTTTTGAAAGTGTAGACTGATCTAGCCAAGCACCAAGATATCTGATGGATGCAGTAGTTTCTATAGTTGTACTGCTAGCATTTTTAATATTAAGGAAGCTGTATACTTTGGCTATTTTTTGGTTGTTTCCAAATAGCACTGCTTTTGTTTTTGATGGATTGAGTCTAGGTTACTGGCCTATTAGCCACTGGTTGAATGTTTGGAGGTCACTTTTGAGCTGAGTTGGAATAAAAGAGTGGATTTGTTTAACCTGCAGATGACCAAGTCATGTGCATAAAGAATTAGCGGTATCGAATGGTGATCGGATGACAGTCTGCTGATAAATATGGAAACAGCAAAGGTGCTAAAATGGAACCCTGGGGGGACTCCTTTCATAAGATGAGCTGTTTCAGAGGTGATGGTGGTGCCCACTTTCACCCTGAAGGATCTATTGGTGAGGAAATCTACAAATTAAGGTATTTCAGTTAGTTTATCAGTTAGCACTATAACTCTATTCCTCCTTCCCCACTCTTTTAACTTCATCCCATTGTGGCAGTTTCCTCCCCTAAAGTGCCTGGGGAATAACAGACTGTACTAATTAATACACCAGCTATCCCCTCATACTACAACTTAACTGTCAGGACAAATAATCTTGGGTTTGATTTCACTTACTCCATTGTCTCTTTCACTGGTGGTGGCCCTACTTATGCAAATGAGTTCAAATGTGAATGCAGAGTACTAGTCTCAAAACCTGGTGGAAAAACTCAGATTTGTAATAAATTTAGCAGAGTGAACAGCATTCAAAAATTTGACAGTCAAACTTTCAAACAAACATTCAGCAATTCCACCTCAATTACTGTCAAAATAATAAACCAAGCAATGGAGCTAAATATAAACTTTATTTAACAAAAGAACTGGTGCCAGTTAAATAAAGTATATATTTTTAGCTCCATTGCCAAACCTTTATAAAAAATGAGTTACCCTACACTTAGGGATGATGAATTGACAAAACGTTTGGGGAAGGCAAAATTCTTAACTATATTACAACTCATGAAAGATTACAGACAAATCTATTTAACAGCAGAGGCTAAAGAAAAGACAGTCTTCTCAACACCAAAGAGATTATTCCAGTATAACATTTTTCCTTTTGAGCTGCATGGTACATCAACAACCTTCCAAAGGCTTGGCTTTATTACACTCCCTGAGGCAACTAGGACTCGCTGTGAATGACTTTAAGGGCAAAGTAGGTATAACACAGGATAAATACCACGGGTATGTCATCGAAGAATTAAACCCACTGCAACTCTACCATCAGTTGACACATGAGATCACAGGAAATTACTATGCTATCGACCCGGAGGTCATTTTAAGCCTAGCCATTTCATCCCAATGTAACAGCATGAAAATTTTAGTTAGTACCCAAGATTGCATTTAGTATTCACATTTACATTCACATCAAAAGCTTCAAGTGGAATGTACTATAAATACTGCTATGTTTGCATTCTTGTACATGCTATTTATTAATTTGATTATGCATATTCTTGTCTTTCTTGTATAATTATCAATACTACCATTATAAATGCATACTTTTTCAAGATATTTGATATTTACTGTCCCTCTGAGATCTTGTAATGGTTTTTTTTTGTTATTTTAATATGCTATTTTGAATATAGACCTAAATGTCTATTTTAAGATGTATTCCAATGTTTTGTATGATATAAACTATTGTGTAATGTGCAACTGTTGAGTGTGTTTCATCCCAAGCTTTTGCTGAAAAGGGATTTTGCACAGCCCAGTTTGACTATCCTGGTAAACAAATACAGATAAATAAATAAGTATGAAAGGTAGAAACAGTAAGAAAATATCCTATCCCAGGAACAAAAAGAATAAGTGACAGCATTTTTGGGGCAAGCAGGGTATATTCATGCTTCATTTTGCAAAACTAGCGAGGCCTCTCATAGACCTGATCAACGGGAAGAAGACCCTCAAAATAATGCTTTTAGGAGTTCAAGGAAACTTCATGTCAAAAGCCTGCTTTAACTCATGACTTTAGTAAACAATTTATAGCCAATACAAATATCATGGAAGTAAGATTGGAAGCAGGGCTCTAACAAACTTTTAATGGAAAGGAGAATCTGACTGGTTTCCTCAGTCAGAAGACAAGCAAAGGAGAGGCAAGTATTGTGCTACTGAAACAGAATGCCTAGCCATCAAGTTGGTACTTGGTTCCCTAACATATTATCCATAAACCGAATTCACATTAGTAACGGGCCATGCATCTCTAGTCTTGCTACACCAATGACAAAACTCTGTAAACAGGCCTTACTTATACAGCTATTTAAGTTTAAAGTCCACCACATCTACCACAATAAGGATGGCCTATGCTGGGCACACAGTCATCCTACAGGCATGAAACAGATAGTTTCAAACTGGGTGGGGCAGACATAGCATGGTGGTTCTTGCCAAATGGAAGAAAACAAATACACCATGTGTAAACAGTTGACTAAACAATCATTTATTGCCTTATGAACTAATGAACATAATACAAAATGAGTGTTGGAAGAAGCCCAGTCAGACAGCATTTGCCCTTTGTGGAAAGGGACTGGATGTCAAGAACAGCAGTGAAAGACAAACTTGGAAAAGAAGATGGAAATTGTTCCTGCCAGAGAATCTAGACAAAGGGATATCAAAAGAGAATGTTTCTCATCAGCACAATACTAAGCTAAGGGTACTTGCTGTGCATTTATTTTGTTAAACCACAAGACTTTACTTAGCTTGGTTGCTTGGAAGAACCTGCATCTTTTCATTATACCTAATAAAAACTGCATTAACACAAAACTGCAGAGTTCTTGGAGAACTCTATTGTTGACAGAGGGAGAACAAAAGAACTCCAGAGTGACTGGTGGTCAGGACTGAACCTCAGACCCTAGAGCTGTGAAGAAATCTGAACTATAAGACACTATACTGTCCAATAAAAGATCCACCCTGTAGAAAACAGCATACTTAATTCAGACATCTACTAACATGGCGTTTTATGTTGCTGACCAAAATTTCACTTAACGGGAATTTAATAAACTTTTGTGAGTAAAGCACCTGTATTTTCTATTTCACATAATGAGCTCTCAGAAATGAAACAAGTTACCCCAATGGTCATATTTGCCTTTGTTAGAAAATCCAACCAGTAATAGATAATCTGCAGTCTGAACCTGATGCCACAGACTTGTATGATAAAAAAACAAGCACATACAGGCTACTACAAGCATATATAGACTGCTACACCTTTTAAATATTCCACAACTCTGACATCAGCTTTACCAGCACTTTCTGTACCGCCCCAAATCACAAAAATCACACCTGTCAAAAAGATGCAGTGAAATTTGATTTCAGAAAACGCTTTCATTATTAACACCTCAATTAATTCATTAGATTGTTACTGTTCAGTGCTGAGAAGAACTTTGACAGTGTACATATTTTTTCATTGCCTTTGTGTAACTTGACACATGACACATAGCCCACATACTCAGTGTGCCACTCAACTACAGCCCACAAGGCATAACGTACCCAACACTCTAGTCATAGGTGACTCTATAGTCAGGCACACTGATGTTCCACTCACCAGGCTACAAGGAAAAAGTTACTGTCAGCTGCTCAGGTGCCAGGATCCGCCACATAACATACGCACTCAGGTCACTCCACAACAAGTACAAATATGACTCTGTCATTGTCAATGCTGGTGTGAATGACCTGAGACATACCTTGCTGGACTACATGAAAAGAGACATGGAGGAGCTCTCCGATCTTGTAGCCCAGGCAGGTATGACCTTAGCCCTGAGTAGCATCCTGTCATCACCCAGAATGATACCACAGTACAAGGACAAAATGATTGACTTTAACAATTGGCTAAGCTTGTGGTGTCATTCTAAGGGAATCCAGTATCTGTCTGCTGAGATGACATGATCGACAGACCACGCTGCTTTGCCAGAGATGGCCTGCACCTGTCGCCCTTGGGATTCCGGATACTGGCAAAGGCTCTTGCCACCCCTATAGTGCCTTTTTTTAGGCAAGGTTCAAATGACAAATTCACCACCATAACAGGTACAAGCCAGCAAAACCTGAGGGTAATTCTACTCAATGCTAGAAGTCTAAACCTCAAAATGCACTCACTAGAGGCACTCCTTAAAATGGAGAACATTGACATCTATGCAGTGACAGAGACCTGGTTCAAAGCTCCAGAGAGCACCCCTGCATTACCAGGCTATAATTCATACCACACCTTTTGGCCACCAAACCCGGACCGAAATACTAAAGGTGGAAGCGTGTCCATATTCATTAAGGATATCCACACCTCCAAGCTAGTTGCTCAGCATAATGCATCCGAGATTATCCAAGTTCAACTAACTCTGGGCAAAACCGCAATCCAGATTGTAGCTTGCTACAGACCCCCCACCATGCCCCAAGATTCCAACTCCTCTTTTCTTGATACACTGGAAAATATTAAGGTACAACCCAACACACTAATAATGGGTGATTTCAACTACCCTACCATTAACTGGGAAAACTACTCATGTACCAACACTTTTGCTCAACGTTTTCTGGAAATCATCAATTCCAACGCCTTGGATCAACTTATCCACACCCCCACTAGGGGCAGCAATTTCCTAGACCTGGTCATCACCAACATGGGTGACCGGTGTTCCACACCAGAGGTCAGCTCCTCGTTGGTCAGATCCGGCCACAAGCTAATCACCCTAGACATCCACATCCCGCTCCCACCCCCCACCCCCCATTAGGAAAACAACCGTAAAAAATTTCTCCAAAGTCAACTTCATTCTTCTTGAGACAGAAGTGGCAAACTTCATGACACCCATGCAGATGGGCAATAGAGGTACGACTGCTGAATCCTACACAAATGCACTTTATAAGCACTTACACGAGAGCATGGATCAGCTATCCCTAACGGAACCAAGAAGCTATCCTCTAAAAAAAGGAAGCCAATCTGGTGGTCTTCTGCCATAAACAAACTCTACAACAGAAGAAAGAAACTGTTGCAAAAAAGAGTAAAATCCCACGATTGGAAGAACTCCCTGGTCAGCCTCAGTAAGAAGCTGAGATCCCTCATAAAATCCTCCAAAGCTAGTTATGAAAACAAAATTGCCACTGATTCTAAAGACAACCACAAAGCATTCTATAGCTATGTCAAAAATCTCAATGGCAACACTCAGATCTGCTCTGAGTTACAGCACAATGGCACTAAATATACAGAACCAACTGATATTGCCAACATCCTGGCAGATAGGTTCAGTGCTAACTTTACCCCCCTCTCACCCCTAAAGGGCCCATCTTTATACCGGAAGAATGCAAAGTTTCGGTAATCACAGCTGCACAGGTAAAAACCTCACTCTCCAAAGCCAAGAACACAGCATCCATGGAACCTGACAACATCTCAGGCTGCCTTCTACATGAACTACGGAATGAACTGGCACCCCGCCTAAGTACCATGTTCAATCATAGCCTCTCCTCAGGCTTTGTGCCCATTGAATGACGCACCGCAACAGTTACCCCACTCCACAAGGGGGGGGGGCACAACAGACCCTGGGAACTACCTCCCCATTAGCCTGACGAGCCTCGTCTGCAAGGCCATGGAACGTATCATCATGGAACTCATAAATAAAGACATTGAAGATCTCCAAACTCTGGACACAACACAGTTTGAGTTTGTAAAAGGCAGACCATGTCTTCTAAACCTGATAGACTTCTTTGAAGTAGTCACCAAAGCCATAGATGAGGGTAAGGTGGTTCACACAGCCTATCTAGATCTCGCCAAGGGGTTCAACACCATCCCCCACTCTGGAATTATAAATAAACTCACTAAACTAGGTATAAATCCCTATGTCACAAGATGGGTTGCCAACTGGCTTGCTGACAGAACCCACACTGTGAAAGTAGCAGACTCCAAATCAGACTTCAGACCAGTGACAAGTGGAGTACCACAGGGTTCAGTCCTGGGTCCTCTCCTGTTTGGTACCTACTTCTCTGAAGTACAGGCTAACACAGAAGGTCTTTGGCTAAGTAAATTCGCAGATGACTGCAAACTAGGAGCCATAATCGAAACTCCTAACGATGTGGACATCCTACAAAAGGGCCTCACTGAGATAGATGCCTGGTGTCAAAGACATGGTCTCAAGCTCAATGCCAAAAAGTGTATTGGCATCCCCTTTGGTAAAAACTCTGCACCCATGAACTACCACATAGGCGGTAGTCTACTTAACACCGAAAGTGTGATAAGAGACCTTGGGACACAGGTGGACAGTAGTCTCTCCTTTGATAGTCACATCGCCACAGTGGTCAGGAAATCCTTCTACATGGCGCACCTCATCACAAAGGTTTTCTCATCCAGAAAAAAAGAGGTCATTGTTCCCCTGTACTCATCACTCATTAGACCCATTATAGAGTACAACGCCCCATTTTGGTATGTACCTCACAAAACATCTACAACAACTGGAAAGGCCGCAAAAATACCTCACAAAGAGGATTACTGGCCTCAAATAGATGCCTTACGCAGACCATCTCAAAAAACTCCAGCTTTACTCCATCGCATATCGCCTACTCAGAGGCGATCTCTGCCTAACATACAAAGCTATGTCAAACCCAGAGCTGTTGGACATGCTCCACTTAAAGAAATCCCAATCCCTCCGAGCTACACGCTCTAGGGACCTAAACCTTGTCACCACAATAAACAGAACATGCTGGAGGGATAGATTTCTGTCCCAGAGACTTCCCATACTCTGGGACAGACTACCTATGTCAAACAGAGCTCCTCATTAGCACTCTTCAAGAAAAATCTTGATGATTGGATGGGTAATAGGAAATTCACCCCAGGGATCACTTCTGTGGTTCTGCTTGACAGGGGCACAGGAAAATAATTTTCTTGGGTGGAGAAAGCCAGGGTAACTTTTTGGCTAGGCTTGTATAGGCCCTAGGGCCAATAGCTTAGTACCTACCTTTGAACACACTTTCCATTTTAAGAAAACAGCATAAAAAGTATGGGAAGTACTATATGGATATGTGTAGAAACCATCCATCACATGCATGCATACCCGGGCCACAGACATGAATTCAGACTTATCCATAATTTTCATGTGACTTTTTAGCGCTATTACTACAGTCACCTACTGATTTCTTTCAGTCCATCTCAGTTTTCATTAAGCATTCCTGTACCTGCCTTAGTTTCTTCACTGAGATTAATGCACCTATTGGAAGCTCAAACCTTTACAACTGATTCCAGTTCAGAAGAAGGTAGCTTGCCAAGTTCCTCGAAGGAATTTTTATAGTCTATTCTCTCCTGACAAAAATACAGCAACAAAAGTGGTATTGTACATAAACAGATGACACTTGGGTAGCAAGAATAGGCTCCCTGACCAAGCAATTTACCAAAAAGCAATTACACTAAGCTGTGCAGAGCTTACTGCCATGTGGCAGCGACCTCAGCTAGTCCTGACTCCAGTTAGCCTGTGAAATTCTGGTTCTTACCTATCAGGTGTGTCAGCAGCACAGCCCCTTCAGCCTTCTCAGGTAAATGCAAACAAGGTTAAAACCTGTTTTGAATGTCAGTCAATGGCTAAGCAAGTATGGTGGACCCAGAACCAAACTCCATTGACTGTGACCACTAATGTTGTGACCATTAAACTGCCTCCAGGATAGCTGGGATAAGAATGCTTAAATCCTTCTGATATTCCTTTAATAGACAAAGAAAAGCAAAGGTAGGAATTAAAAATGCACCCTGAGAAGGAACAAAAATCTGCAATGATAGTGTAACACAGCCACTTAGGTAATGTACTCTTATAATACTGAAATTAATTTCGAACCTCTCTCAAAAATATGCATCGGCCTGAAGGACATCACGAGGAGGGGTGAGAATAAGAAACTCTGTGGTGGGCTGCATTTCTGTCATGAGGACAGATCACAGAAACACATCCGTATCTGGCTTTGGCTGTCATGGGGCCCCTGAGTATGGCCATCAGGGTAATGAGAAGTAGGCTATTTCTCTCAGAATAACAGACAGGCCAGCTGAGAGGCGATTCGTCAGCAGTCAGGGGGTTGGAAAATGTCAAAGGACAAAAGGAAAGTATGACAACTAAGGGAAGGAAAGGCACTGCTTCCTTTCCTCACATATTCACTAGCCATTAACAAGGTAATCGCTCAGATGTTACAGATACACTTGGAGATCCCATCAGCCTCACTGAGCACATTGTATTAGACATGCCTCTGTCTTTCCATAGGTTCATAGGTTCATACTAGGCTATCTGCCCTAGGGCACTTATAAGCCTAGCCACAGTGTGTTTGGCTTTCGCCACCCATTTTAAATTAATTTTGCTATGCCCTTTTTCGAGGTTAGTATACTGTGCCTCTGTCTAACAGTGACACAGAAGTGATACCCGGGGTAAACCTACGATCTCCCATCCACTCATCAAGATTCCTCTTGAAGAGAGTCAATGAGGGACTCTGCCTAACCTGGAATGGGATTTTATTCCAGAGTGAAGGGAGCCTCTGGGTTATGAATCTGTCCCTCCAGCATGTCCTATTTATTTTAGTGCTGAGGTTCAAGTCTCTCGAGCGCGTAGCTCGATGGGATTTGGATTTTCTGAGGTGCAGCATGTCCATTAATTCCGGGTTGGACATGGCTTTATACATCAGGCACAGATCGCCTCTGAGCAGGCGGTATGCCACTGAGTAGAGCTGGAGTTTCATTAACCAGGCAGCATATGGCATCTGTTTGAGCCCTTTGATTCTCTTGGTGAGGTACTTTTGGGGTCTTTCCAGTTGCTGCAGGTGTCTGGTAAGGTACATCCCAAAAGGGGCATTGTACTCAATTATGGGCCTGATGAGGGATGAGTCTTTACTCATGATGGCACGATGACCTCCCCTGATCTAGATGTGAATCCCTTCATGACTGGGTGGGCTATATAAAATGCTTTTCTAACCACTTTGGCCACGTGGTTGTCAAATGAGAGATTGCTATCAACTTGGGTCCCCAGGTCCCTAATTACTTCTTCTGTACTTAATGGATTACCACCTATGTGGTAATTTGTGGTCACTTTGTTTTTGCCAAAGGGGATGACTATACACTTTTTGGCGTTTAGCTTGAGGCCATGGCTCTGACATCAGTTGTCTGTTTCTATGAGGCCCTTTTGGAGGATGCTTGTGTCGGCTGGAGAGTCGATTATGCGAACTTGGTCAGCCACAGTCCTTCCGTGTTGGCCTGTACCTCCAAGAAATATATACCGAACAAGAGAGGTTCCAGGACTGAGCCTTGTGGGACGCCACTTGTAACTGGTTTGGAGTCTGACATGGCTCCAGCAATTCTAACTATGTGGGTTCTGTCCTTGAGCCAGTTTGCAACCCATCTAGTGACATAGGGGTTTATATTTAAGCTGGTGAGCTTATCTATAATGCCCGAGTGGGGTATTGTATCGAAGGCTTTTGCGAGGTCCAGGTAGGCTGTGTGGACCACCTTCCCCTCATCAATGGCCTTGGTGACTGTTTCAAAGAAATCGACCAGGTTTAAGAGACAGGATCTGCCCTTAACAAAGCCGAACTGGGTAGGATCCAGTGTCTGTAGGTCCCCAATATATTTACTTATGAGGTCCATGATGATCCTTTCCATAGCTTTGCAGACCAAGCTAGTCAGGCTTATGGGGCAATAGTTTCCAGGATCCGTTGAGGCACCACCTTTGTGGAGAGGGACCACTGTTGCTGTACGCCACTCTTTGGGTACATATCCTGTAGTAAGGCTGAGACTGAACAGTAGTTTTATGTTTGGGTTTAGCTCTTCTTGGAGTTCATGTCGGAAGCAGCCCGGGACACCGTCTGGTCCCACTGATGCTGTGTTTTTTGCTTTGGAGAGGGCGGCTCTTACCTGAGCATCTGAGATGTCAGGGGGGCAGCACTCTGCTGGGATAGATATTTGCCCTTTTGGTGGGGGTGCGGGAGTTTGCACTGAACCTGTCAGCTAGGATGTTGGCAATGTCTGAGGGTTCGGTGTATTTTTTGTCATTTTGGACTAATTCTGAGCATATCTGGGAATTCCCACCCAGGTTCCTAACATAACTAAAGAAAGCCTTGTGATTATCCTTAGTGTCCTGTGCAATTTTTCTCTCGAAGCTGGCCTTAGACGACTTTATGAGTGCCCGTAGTTTTTTGCTAATACTGATCAGAGATGCCTTCCCTTTTTGGGATTTTTCTCTCTCATGTAGTAGCTTCCTCCTTCTATTGTATAGTTTGTTTATGGCTGGGGTCCACCAGACAGGACGTCTGCCTTTGGAGGATTGGGTCTTGGTTTTATTTGGGATTGCATGATCCATGCATTCCTGAAGGTGTTCATAGAATGTGTTTATAAAGGATTCTGCGGTCTTGGCCGTATTTTCCACAGGCCCGGGGGCTTTGAAGGATTCCACCTCGGTTTTGAGGAGTGTGAAATTTGCTTTAGAGAAGTTTTTCACTGTGGTTTTCTGGGCAGGGGGTGGGGTCGGGATGTGAATATCCAGTGAGATTAGTTTATGGTCTGATCTTACTAGTGAGGGATACACTTCTGGTCTGGAGCATTGAGTCCCCATGTTGGTGATGATCAGGTCCAGTATGTTTTCCCCTCTTGTGGGAGTGGTAACAAGTTGTTCCATAGCATTTGAGTTTATAAATTCTAGGAACCTTTGGGCTAGGGAGTTGGAGCTAGAGTAATGCTCCCAGTCTATTTTTGGGTGGTTAAAGTCACCCAATATAATGGTGTTTGGAGAGACCTTCATATTTTCCAGTGTTCTCAGGAAGGCCGAGTGGGGTTCCTGGGTTTGGGAGGGTGGTCTGTAGCAGGCTATAAACTGGAAGGCAGTTTTACCCACTGTTAGTTGCACATGGATAGTCTCTGGTGCTTCGTGCTGTGCCACCAACCTGGAGGTGTGGGTATCTTTGACGAATATTGATACTCCCCCTCCTTTTGTGGTTCAGTCCAAGTTTTGGGGCCGAAAAGCATGGTATGAGGTATAACCTGGTAGTGCTGGGGTGCTCTCGGGAGCCTTGAACCAGGTTTCTGTTACTGCACAGATATCGATGTTCTCCACGCTAAGGAGAGTTTCGAGTGCATGCATCTTGAGGTTTAGACTTCTGGCATTGAGTAGCATTACTCTTAGTTTCTTATCCCTTGTGATACCTATGGAGGTGGGTTTGTCTTTTGAGCCTTGCCTAAAAAGGCACTATGGGGTAGCAAGAGCCTTTGCCAATATCCAAAAGCCCAGGGTGACAGGTGCAAGCCGTCCCTAGCGAGCATCGTGGCTTGTCGAGCATGTGATCGCAGGCAGAGAGGCATTGGATCCCTTTGAATGACACCAATACTTAAGCCAATTGTTGAAATTGATCATCTTGTCTTCATATTGTGGCATCATTCTTGGTGAGGGTAAGATGCTACTCAAGGTCAGGGTCATACCGGCCTGGGCTACATGCTCAGAGAGCTCCTCTATGTCTCTTTTCATGTAGTCCAGGGAGGTACGTGTCAGGTCATTCACACCAGCATGGACAATGACTGAGTCATATTTGTACTTGCCTTGGAGTGACCTGAGTGCTTGTGTTATGTGGCGGATCCTAGCACCAGACAGGCAGCTCACCATGACCTTCTCCTTGTTCAGCCTGGTGAGCGGGACGTCAGTGTGCCTGACGATGGAGTCACCTATTTCAAGTGTATCAGGTGTGTTGTTTAGCCTTAAGGGCTGTGAGTGTTCGGCACACTGGCTTTGTGAGCTATGTGTTGCACGTGTTTTTTTTGGGGGTAGCGGTTGCTTGGGTGTCTGCTTTGGAGGTCTCTGCTGCTTAGGAAGATTTTTATTTATAGCCTCCGAGTATGTTTTTGTGTGTTTATGTGTTTGGTTTGCTGTCATGATAGGTCTATGTGAGACTGGAATTGTAGTGAGTGTGGTTTCCTTCTCCTCCTGACTGGTTACGCCAGTACTGAGTTGAGAGAGCTTAGCCTCCAGTTTGGCTATATGGTTACATCTCTCACATGTGTTGGAATTTGTTGGGAGGAGGAGAGGATTGTCTGTGTACATGAGGCAGTTGTAACATTGCCTCAAGATTCCCAGATTCACCAGCTGGACTGGAGAGGAGATTGACAACTGACCTTTGGACATGATAGAATAGTATTGGGAATTCCTTTATAATTGAAAAAAAGGGCCAATAGGGAACAAGGTACTCAAGGGGAGTTTGTGAGGGTGCAGTGCTTTTAATTTTTTACTGCTGACTTATGTGTTACAGGTAACTTAAATGCAAAAACGACAAACAGTAACTTTCTTTCAAGTGAAACAAAGAAATAAGTACAGTAAGCAATGCAGATATCACTAGGGATCCACAGAAGCGCTGAAAAGCCGCATTTTAGGTGGAATTAGCATTTCAGGGAAATAATAAGCAAACAAACAACAAGCATACAAACAAAGATAGATTCAGCAGGCCTGGATCTAGTCTATGCTACAGCAAACAAGGTGTACCAATTTCAGTAGGAAACAGTTCAAATATGCAGGCACTATAAGCCTTTAACCAGAAATTCCCAGCTCAGAAGGGAAGAGTCCAGCCTCTCCTTCCACAAGAGTGCAGACCACGAACCTTCTTAATGTAAAATAACTGGCCTGAAGCCCAAGTGCTTAAACCAGAACTCATACACTTTTAGAATAACTTATAAGTTATAATAAGCTTTGTCAAACTTAAGACTCTTCAGACTGAAGATAACTTACGCTGATGATGAGCATATCTGAAAGGAACCATGGTTTATACAGTCTGTTCTCACTTGTTAAACTCATTTTTAAATATATGTGTTATAATACAATGATGTTAAAGTCAGGTTAAAAGAAATGCTTACATACCTTGTATTCTGCAAATTTAAAACAGGACGCGGTGGTGCAGCAGTTAGCGTTGTCACCTCACAGCAAGAGGTTCTACAGTTCGATTCTCAGCTGGAGTGCCTTCTGTGCAGAGTCTGCATGTTCTACCTGCGGTTGAGTAAGTTTCAAAGAGATGCAGGTAGGTGCGTGCATGCATGCGTGTGCCTTCTGTGAAGGTCGGGCGCTGGGCTGGCAACTTGACACCATAAAAACACTATTGCCAATCAATCTGCAGACCAGTGATCCACTGTGGCAACCCCTAACCAAGAAAAGCCGAAAGCCATTGCTATTCTGCAACTTAAAAAAAAAAAAAAAAGACGACAGGGATAAATACATTTACCTAGTTGGTCTTTGTTTTGAAAAAGCCTGATTTGACAGCCCTGATGTACACATTCCTAACTATAATTGTTATTGTTTGTTGTGATTAAGAGAGACACACACTCCTGACTTAAAAGCTATGTGTTTTAAAGACAGTGAGAGGGTGAAAAAAGGGAAACACAGCATTTTCATTTCAGGCTACATAGCTAGAAAAGGTAAATTAAGAAAGCAAATTTAAAGCTCTGTTCTCACATGTCCTGGATGATATCTCAAGATAATTTTTATAGGCATGAAAGGTAGGGGTAAAAATATGGATGCCTGTTGATAGCCTAAGCACAGTAACTATAATCCTCATAACGGTGTCATTTTAAGTGTGAATAGAAGGGAATGTATATACTAATTAAGAGACTACGGTATCTTGGAGTACTGTCGCTACTCCTAGGTACAGCAATCTCAGAATTAGAATACATAAATTGTGGGAATGTAGGGAATATAGCCCTCTCAACACTCGTTAAAAGTTTAACTGTGAGTTTCAGAATTAGATGTCTTTTGTCATACTCACACTTTAAATTCCACACTGTCAGGGCTCACAGTAGTGGTACCTTTTCACTTTTAACAGACAGCCAAGAAAATAGACTTCATTCTTCTACCTGTGCCCAGCCTACTCAGGCAGTGACACAGAGTCCCAGTCAGACAGGACAGTGTCCTGTTACACATGGCATTTAAAATTAAACTCTTAAGAATTTCCCTGCTAAATCAATTTGTTCCCTCTCCATGCTGCTGAAGGGCACTGTAGGAGCATATGCCATCACTCTGGCATGATAAGAGCATATGCCTTTCTAACAGTGAAATGCAAGAAGTCATTTGCAATTCCTCCTCTTTTCTACAAATGAGTGATGAAGAGCTGCATGTTTGCACACACTGTGCTATTAATCTCGATCAGGGGCAGGCAAAGGACACTCCATCATTGGGCATCACACATCAGTCACTGAGGCTGGGGCGCATGGGAAGTGCATAAGCAAAGAGAGACCTCTACAAGCTAAGTTAGAAAGGGCTGCAAAGCAGCTTAGCTCACCTGAATCAAACAATATTACTGCAAATGCACTTCTCTTAGCACAAAATAACAAGTACTAAAAATGAAAGCCAAATGGAATGTTTAATGCTAACAGTTAGTGATGGTGTACAACTGAGGAACACAATTTGAACCTGACAGATGAACAGATTTTAAAGTGGAACTCAGTGAAGAATACATCCTAAGCAATGCTTCCACTGCGTAATATTTAAATTGCACTATCTAAGTTTGTCCTTCTGCAATAATATATTATTGTCTATGTAACTCACAGCAAACAAAACTCATTCTAAAGCAAGAATTACGTGCCACTCTGTTACTCAGAAGATGTAAACTATGAATCTTGTTCACACCAAGACTCTAATTTAAAGAGTAATGGAACCTTTTCCTCCATGTAGCTAAATAAACTAAAACAATGAGTAAAAAAGTCACACAGACAAACCAATCAATAAAAATTAAAAGAAAACTACTGCTTGGTTTGTCTGTGTGACTCTTTTACTCATTGTTTTAGTTTGTTACTTGGGATATTTTGCAGGCACCCTAACAGTTTTGGACATCAGCTAGGTACGACAACCCTATGTTTCTAAAGGTTAGCCAAAAAGTCCAATTATGCTGTGCTGATGAAGCCATAAGAAGGCTGAAACATGCATGTCCACAGCTAGTGGGGTTTGGCTTTATTTGTCTAAATTTGTCCAAAACAGACTTAAAAGAAAAAAGTCATGGGCATTCAGAACTGCCATACAGCTGAAACACTTGATGTCCTTACAGGGTTATTTACATATATCCCATATGCCTCTAATACAAGATGTTTAAGGAATCACACAGTGGAAATTCTAGCTTGGCTAGATTTTTCTTTTAGTTTTTACTCCATGTAGCTAAATGTAATAATAGTGGTTTGAGAAGGAAATGTATATTCTCATGTTTAAGAGGGGATACATCTAGTGCTATGTTATGTGCCACAAAACCAGGGACACTATAATTACAAAAAAGACCTGATGCAAGTGAAGAAACTTGAAAGAGTGCAAACTGCTTAGGTGGTCTGCCAGTGTGTTGTGAATCCCTGGTAAGTATTGGGCAATTAGTTGTAGCCCCATGGAGGTGGCTGTAATCCACAGACTCATGGCTAACCTGCACAGGGGGTAAGATTGGGTGTCCCCCTGCTTTCTGATGTACCACATTACTGTGGTGTTGTCAGTTTTTATCAGGAGGACCCCTGGCCTGAGATGGGGTTGGAAGGAAGTCACAGCGTTTTGTACTGCCATCATTTCTTTTAGGTTGATGTGAAAGTGAAGTTGCTGGGCATTCCAAAGGTCTTGGGTACATGTGCCTGCTAGGTGAGTGCTCCAAGCTATGTCTGAGGTGTCAGTGGTGATTGTCTGGGCTGGAAGGGTGGAGGATGAAGGGAAGACCCTTGTTCATGGCACAGGCCTCTGCCCACCAGAGAAATTCGTCCCTTATGCAAGGGATCAGTGGGAAAGTGGTCTCTAGGGACTGAGAGTGCTGACACCAAAGGTTCTTTAAGTACCACTGAAGCTTTCTCATGTGAAGCCTGGTGAAGGGGATGAGAAGGATGCAAAATGTCATGTATCCCAGGGCTTGCAGGAACTTTCTCGCAGTGAGGTGACTTGTGGAAGCCAGCTGGGTGAAGTAGATAGGCAGGAAACTCTGCTTTTCTGGGGATAGGAAGGCCATTTGGGTAGCTGTGTCTAGCACAGCCCCCAGGAAAACAATTTTCCTGGAGGGGTTTTGCTTTGATTTTTTTCTCATTAATAGTGAACCCTAGGGAAGCTAGGAGTTTTTGTGACAAAGAGAAGATCCTGGGGTAACTTTTCTTTGCTGTTCACCTGAATGAGGCAGTTGTCCAGGTAAGGGTAAATCTGTATATGTCTCTGTCTGCAGAATGCTATAGCCAGGTCCAAGCATTTGGTAAGTACTCTGGGAGCAGTAGATAAGCCAAAGGGCAGTGCAGAGAACTGAAAATGTTGATTGCCTGCTCTGAAGTACAGGAATTTCCTGCACTTCACTGATGGGGATGTGGAGGTAGGCATCTTTTAGGTATAGTGTCACCAGCCAGGTATTCTGTGCGAGCATAGGCAGGAGCTGCTGCAAGGTTAGCATTTTGAATCTGGGGACCAGCAAGGAGGTGTTCAGTTTGGATAGATCCAGGATTGGGCACCAAGTGCCATCTTTTCTGGGAACAAGAAATAGTCTGGAGTAAAAACCTTTTTCTGTTTGATCGGGAGGGACAGGTTCCATTGCCCTCTGGGATATTAGAGGTTTTTAACTGTTTTAATGCCTCTGCCCACTGGTTTGGAGGGAGGTCTGGGTACCCTCTTGGAACTGGGAGTTCGCTGAAGAAGAATCTGAATCCCTGAGAAATGATTTTTAATACCCATTGGTCCTTGGTTATAGAGACCCAAGTGTCCTTGAAGAGGGTGAGCCTTCCTCCTAGTTTTAGATGAGTGAAAGGAGGGCAGAGGGGGGAGGAAGAGACATTGTGAGTGCTTATCATAGAAGCTTGGCTTAGAACTCCCGGCCTTAGAGGCAGAAGTGGTCCATTGTTTGGTTCTTGCTGGCCCTGAGATAGGGGCCCTAGATGTCCTGGCCCTGCGAGGCTTAACTTTGGCCCTGTCTGCTGGGTGCAGGAAGACCCAGTGCTTAGAGGGGAATTCCCTGTTGAATCTTGGTGGTTGAACATGAAAGAAATCTTTTACTGTCTGCATAGATTTTGCTTTGTCTTCCATCTTTTTAAGCACCTCTTCTGTTTTTTCCCCAAACACGTGTTCCTTGTCAAGGGCTGCATCAATAACTTTAGACTTGACATGATCATGGAGAGGTTGTTCCTTCAGTCATCCATGTCTTCTAATAACAGATCCTGTCACTGCTGCCCTACTAGAGGCTTCTAGTGTGTCATATCCACATTGTAATAAGTGCTTAACTACTTGACAAGCAGAGCGTAGTAATTCTGCTAGCTCTTTTGAGTTGGCACCGTCAGGAGAGATAGCAATCTTCTGTTTTAATTGTTCCAAAGTGTGTTGTTGATATTTCAACATATGGAACTGACAGTTGAGTGCTCTGATAGCTAAGGTTGCAGAGGTGTATACTTTCTTACCCCATCTGTCCAGAGCTCTGGAATCTTTGTCAGAAGGAAGAGGACTTTTTAACAGAACTAGTCTTAGCTGCTTTGGGTACCTGTATAATGACCTCAGGGTATGCAGCAGGGTTCCTGTACAGGTATTTGTGAGAATCCAGTATGCTGTAGTGCCTGTCAGGTTTAGCTGTAGCAAGATGGTGGCTAGAAGCAGATTTCCTAGGAGTGTCCTGGTTTCGAGGCCTGAGAGAATCCGTTAGTCTCTGAGAAGCAGTAGTCGGAAGAGAAGACATTGTTTTTTAGTATAGAATCTGTAGTGCAAACAGCCTCCTCGGAAGCCAGTCCCTGTGTCACGGCTCTGGACCCAACCAAGGCAGAGACAGCCAAAGGTGCTGAAGATGAAGTGCATTTCCGCGGCATACTGGACTACGAAAGGGTCTCGGCAGTGGCCTGTGTAGAAAGCAACTCGGGCATCAGGGGCACCTCATGGCCTGTGTAGAAAGCAACTCGGGCATCCGGGGCACCTCACTGAATTCCGGTGAACTGACGACTTGCTTAGCCGTAGCATCATCGGAAGGCTTAGCCTTGTGAGGCCTGTCTCTATCTTTACATTTTTTTCAGAATGTAGACGGATGGTTGGCTGACAGACGCCATATCAGAATTCGAAGACGGAATAAGAAAATAACTGTCTACAAAAAGAACTCTATGGCGAATGGATCTTGTATTAAAAAGGGCACAGAACCGGCAACAAGGGACGTCGTGGTCTGGGCCTAAACAAGTGATGCAGTAAAAATGAAAGTCTCGGTGTGGGATCTGCTTTCCACAGGCAAGACAATTTTAACTTTTTCGGACATAAGTTAGAGCAAGAAAAAAGGGTCCCCAACCGGGTACTTAGCTTTATACGTTTTCGTCTGAAATTCGACTTCTGGTGGTGACCGACCGGCACTAGTGCAAACTGCTTCTGTTACGGGCTCCACGGCAAGAAAGACTGGTGTAATGACATCGGCTGCCTTGCTTTATAGTACTGATGACCTAATGGCAGACTACATGCGACAGCAGCCAGCACACAAAAACATTGACTCTGGTATTTGAGTCAGCCGAGGGCTACCACAACAGGGATAACCTACAGGTGATGACTGCAAAAGTGAAACACGAAGAACATCAAACGTTCTACTGTTCTGATATCCTTGACATTAGTTATATCACTTGCAAAGAGTTCTAATTAAAAATAGAAGTTACATAGGTTGCATATGAATTTTTTTTTTGTTAAATACAGGGATGTTTATGGAATGCAATGTCATTAGCATGTATAAATTTGTCAGGTTTTACATAAGAATATTTGTTACAATAAAGTTTTGTTCAAAATCTAGGCTATAGGAAGACAATGTAAAGGATTACATCAACCAAAGAAAGGAAGTATTATGGCACAAATTCAAATTATTTATTTATTTATTTAGTTACATTTGTTGACCGGGAGTGTCTGACTGGACGTAGGTCCATTTTCAGTGGAGGCCCGGGGAGAAAAGCTCCACAGTTAAAATAGACAGTAGTTACATTGGATTACATAGCGATTAACAATATAACATAGCAATTACTTACAACATATTTACAGATGAAGAACATAGTACATCAGTAGACAACTATAATCTTTATCTGTGAAGTACATAACAGACATTAACAAATGTTACAATAAGAAGTTCCTGCTGTATAATAAGTACTAGTCTTATCAGCATCTGAGCTTACTATAATCAAGGTAGTTAGTGGAGTGGAAAGAAAGGTAGTGGTTGGATGGGGTGGGTGATTTTAGAGTGGGAGTTGCAAAGGCATAGCCAGCATGTTTTTAGGTGCGCTTTTAGTAAAGTTTTGAAGTGGGTGCATGATGGTACAGAGGTAATTGTGGATGGGAGGGAGTTCCATAACTTGGCTATGGTGCAAGAGAATAGTGCTTCACCAGCAGAGTTATTGGCTTTAGTGATCTGCAAGTGATTTTTGTTGCTGGATCTTAGTGGTATGGTGGTGCGATAGGGATGGAGTAGATTCTGGAGGGATGGGACATTTAGTGGATGGTTTACTAGTTTGTGGGCGAGTGAGAGTTGATACCACTGAAGGAGGTGAGGGAGTTCGAGCCAGCCCAGTTCAGCAAGTGAGAGACAGTGGTGACTACGGTAGGATGCCCCTGTGGCGAATTTGGCGATTTTGTTGTAGCAGGTGTATAGCTTGTTTAGATCGCTTTGCCTTAGGTTGGTATATATTGGCGAGGCATAAAGTAGGGTGGAGATAAAATGGGAATTTGCTACTGAAATCTTTGCTGCTTTGGTGAGAAGTTGCTTATTTCTGTATAACTCTCCTAGTTTTTTTGTGGACTTTTTTTTATGGTCATGGATATGTGAATGTCAAATTTTAGTTTATTGTCTATTTCCACTCCTAGCAATTTGGTGTGTTCAGTTGGGTATATAGTGGTGTTGTCTTTTGCTGTGATGTTAAAGTGAGAGTTGTTCTGAGTATGTTTGGTGGGTTGGAAGATGAGTAGTTTAGTTTTGTTTGGGTTGAGTATTAATTGGGCATCGGATAACCAAGTTTCAACAGAGGAAAAGGCTTCCTGTGTGACTTTTTGCAGTTTGGGTAGGGACTGGGCTGAGCAGATGATGGTCGAGTCATCTGCATATTGTATGAGTGTGCCATGTTTGGTGGCAGAGGCTAGATTATTGGTGAAAACAGAGAAGAATAGGGGTCCAAGGATGGATCCTTGGGGAACCCCTATGGAGACAGTTAGTTGGGGAGATATGTCGTTCTGCCATACAACGGATTGTTGGCGGTCAGACAAGTAACTCTTAAACCAGTTGGTGACTGACTGAGAGAAGGATAGGTTATTGAGGACAGAGATAAGTTGTTTGTGTGGGACCATGTCAAATGCTTTAGATAGGTCCAGGAAAGTAGCAGAGGAGAGATAGCCATTGTTTTTATGCTGAAGGATAGTGTTAGTAAAGGAGAGTAAGGCAGTGGTGGTGCAATGGTTTGGTCGGAAACCATGCTGAGTACTGGAAAGGAGGTTATGCATCTCTCTAGTATTTTGGAAAGTGGAGTGAGAATAGCTATTGGTTAGTTCTGTGGTGGGTCCACCTTTGTGGAGGGGAATTATATGTGATACTTTCCACAGTGTGGGAACGTAACTTTCTGACAGAGATCGGTTAATAAAGATGGATACTGGGTAGGCCAGAGCATCAGCTGCGATTTGTAGGTATTCACTTGGGAGCTTGTCTGCTGCTAATTTGGTGGGCTTAAGTTTGGTTAAGAGTTTCTTTTTTATGTTGGAGGTAGGTACAGGAGAAAAAGAGAAGGCAGTGGGGAGATTACTAGTTGAAAGGTGTGGGTTGGAGGGGAGGGGGGGTTGTGTTGTTTAGCTAGTGATAGTATGGTTTGTGTGAAGTGTGTGTTGAATGAGGTAGCAATATTTTCTGAGGGGTGAGGGATGTTAGGAGGAGGGGTACTGACTTTACCTGGGTGGAGGATGGAGTTTATGGAGGACCAGAATTGTTTGGGGCTGTGTTGAGAGGAGTCTAGGGCAGACTGGTAGTATTGGAATTTGTCCTGTTTTATTAGCTTTTTGACTCTATCGTGTAGTTCTAGGAATTTCTGTCTAGTTGAGGGGGTTTTGGTTTTGCGCCAGTGCTCCCAGGCTTTATCCCGGTTTTTCATTTCTGACTTAGTGGTTTTCTGTAGCCATGGGGAGGGTTGTGCTTTGGTTCTGGAAAGTCTTATAGGGGCATGGTAATTAAGGATGCTCAGGAAGGTAGTATTAAAAAATTCAACTGCGTCATCAAGACTGAGGTACTTTAGAGGATGCAAGTTACATTCTTTGAGGGATGAGATGAATGTGAGTGGGTTAAAGTTTAGTTTTTTACGTATTTGACAGTAGATGACAGGTTTAGCATGGTATAGGTATTTTTTGAGTAGGAATGTTGGGGAGTGATCACTGAGGCTATCTGATAAGCAGCCTGTTATATATGACTGGGGGCTCTCTTACTGACTAGTATCCAATCCAGGGTAGTGTGCTCGCTGGAGTTTTTATTTATCCTGGTTGGCGACTGGACTAGTTGGGTGAAGCCATGAAGGTTTACATAATGGGTTGGATGGTTGCCAGAATAGGACTGCCAGTCAATATTGAAATCACCTAAAATGATAGTTCCTTTTGGGAGATGGTGGGTAGACCAGCTGAGGAGGTTTTCTAGTGGAGGGATGTTTTGGCCAGGTGGAAAGTAGCATCAAATTATGTTGATGGTTTTGTTTTGGTTTATTTTGGGTTTAGTATATATTATTTCTTCATTGCCTATTTGTGCAGCTGATGAAATTAAGATCTGGATGTTTAGATGCTATTTAAATATTATAGCTACACCACCTCCTTTCTTGTTTAGCTGGTCTACTCTTACTATGCCATAACCTGTTGGGAGTATTTGCTCACTGGTAATGTGAGGTTTTAGCCAGGTTTCTGTCAGGATGACTATATCTGGGGAGTACAAGTCTATGGCGGCATGGACTTTGTTTGATATACTTCTAATATTTAAGCTTAGTAGAAGGAAGTCACTTGGCTTTCTATTGGCTGTAATATGGGAGAAGTTGTGTTTTCTAGTCTGATTATGAGGACTGGGGTTGGAGGTGGTAGGGCCAGGGCTGGGGTGGATGTCTCCACTTAGGGCTAGTTTTGATATGTATGAGGTTATTAGTTCTTTCAGTTTTTGAATGTGTTTGTTTATAAGGAAAACTTTATGATTGTGCTCTGTGGGTAATAGGTATGGTGGGAGGGTTACTATGTTAAGTTGTAGGGATGCTTTATGTTTGAGTAATATAGTTGGTAGAATATGTGGGGGGTACATAGGGATGGTTCTTGAGTTGATGGGAGGGAGCTGAGTGAGGGTGAGACATGAGTGGTGGTGTCAGTAGTAGTACAAGTAGTAGTACAGTGGTAGTGGTCGAGTGGAGGAATGACGGAGATTTGGTAGGATGTAAAATATGCAAGGAGAGTGCATGCAGTGAGCATAGGTAAGGTATGCTTGTACATGTTAGTTGAGGAGGTGTGATAGTAGTGGGAAGATGGTGGAGGTAGTTTTGGGTTAGCACTGTGGTTGGCTATAAGATGTGAGGGGTTTGTGAGTGTAATAAAGGTGGGACCATGGGGGCGGAAGGGAATAGGGGGCAGAGTGGGGAGTGAAGTGGGTAGAAACCCTGTTAGTTGCTCTTATGAGGGGGCTGGAAACAATCAGGTAACAGAGTTAACTGATAAATGAACATATGATAGTGACAAGGGTGGTTGTAGTTTTAAAAATGGTGCCTGCCACAGGTAATATTTATTAACTTTGGGATTGTCTTAAGGTAATAAACAGGGAAGGGGGAGGGGAGAACAAGGGTGTGAGCAGGCAGTTCTTTGTACTGCTGCTAATGAGCCAAAGCAAAGAAAAGTTTGTGTTTAAGAAACAATCACAATTGACCATGGACTGCTGTGAAACTGTAAGTCATTTCTTAACCATTTTTCAGGTGGAAAAACAGGATAACCTTGTATCAGTAGGCTACTGTGGTCTCAGTTTAAATTAACAAACACACAATATTGAACAGTTGTGGATACTATTTGCTAACAGAAGGAAATATGAGAGAAAGTAGAAGATGTGTGTGTGTGTGTGTGGGGGGGGGGAGGGGGGGGTTGCTTACAAGCCAAAGCAGAGTACTCTCAAGGGGAAAATGAATATTGACTCAAACAGGTAGACACACACTCAAAGTTAACTTTAGCTGTTTGCAGACAGTTCAGACATGGACTGCGCTTTTCTTATAAGAATGATAAAGGTGGTACCACAGTTGAATACTTAAGAGTGGTGTTAGGTCTAGAAAAGAAGAGTACAGAGAGGAGTAAGCACTTTTGAGATGGTAAAGATATGTTATAAAGATTACAAAAAACAAACTGAGCAAATCAACTGGCCCTGAAAATGAATGGCGCTGGAGCGTCAGGCCCACACCCGGCCGGCGCTCGGAGCTGAGGGGGCTACGCCGCGACGAGTAGGAGGGCCACGGCGGCGGCACTGAAGCCCAGGGCGAGGGCCCGGGTGGAGCCGCCGTGGGTGCAGATCTTGGTGGTAGTAGCAAATATTCAAATGAGAGCTTTGAAGGCCAAAGTGGAGAAGGGTTCCATGTGAACAGCAGTTTAACCAGGGGTGGTGCATTTAAAGTTTTCAGGATATAGACTGTTCTTAAGTGGAGTGGGACAGTATTCCAGCTATTAGCAATCAAGTGTGAATACAGGACGTATCCTGCATTGTTGTTAGGTTTAATTATGGACAGTAATGATTTGTCACTGGAGGGCTGAATGAAGAGATGGAATTTTTTCAGGGTTGTGTAGTAGTTTGAAGGTTGTAAATAATTGTGATCACTATGTAGAATTATTTAATTCTAGCCAGTCTAGTTTTTTAGAGAGGCAGTGATGTGATCTACATCATTAGTACGTTGTGAATTTGGCTACTTTACTGTTCCAAGAATTGAGATTGGTTAGGACAGGAGAAGCATATAACAGGGTGGGGAGTAGAAAATAAGTGGCTGTGTGTTGTCTACCAGGGTCAGTATGGTAGTGTTTTACTCTCTAGTCAGCCTATCATTTGGTGTATCTTTATGGCTTGCTGAAAGTGAAGACTAGATTTCAGGTGGTTGTCTATAATCACACCAGTAGTCTGGTGTGGGAAACAGTTCTACACGGGTCTTGCTGGATGACAGTATATTAAAGGTATTTTTTGGGAGGAGAGAGAGTTGGGGGGGGGTGAACAATAGCAATTGTGATTCAGAAGGAGGTGTGAGTTGTAAGCCAATCTTTTATGGAGGAGAAGGATTTCTGAGCTAGTGTTTGGAACATGGGTAGTGTCCTAGCAGCACATATTAGAGTGGAGTCACCAGTGTACTGTACTATAGTGTCTTGTTTAGCTGCTGTGTTTAGGTCATTGATAAACAAAAGTTAAACAGTAGAGGTCCTGGGATGGAGCCTTGTGGGACACCAACTGACACAGAAAGGAAAGAAGAAAAAACATCTTGCCATTTCACTGCTTAGGAACTATTAGTGAAGTAACTAAGAAACCAGTTAAGGAAGGATGGTGGCTTAAGTATTGGTGTCATTCAAAGGGGATCCAATGCCTGTCAGCCTGGGATGACATGCTCGACAAGCCACGATGCTTCGCTAGGGACGGCTTGCACCTGTCACCCCTGGGCTTTCGGACATTGGCAAAGGCTCTTGCTACCCCATAGTGCCTTTTTTAGGCAAGGCTCAAAAGACAAACCCACCTCCATAGGTATCACTAGGGATAAGAAACTAAGAGTAATGCTACTCAACGCCAGAAGTCTAAACCTCAAGATGCATGCACTCGAAACTCTCCTTAGCATGGAGAACATCAATATCTGTGCAGTAACAGAAAACTGGTTCAAAGCTCCAGAGAGCACCCCAGCACTACCAGGTTATACCTCATACCATGCTTTTCGGCCCCAAAACTTGGACCAAACCACAAAAGGAGGGGGAGCATTAATATTTGACAAAGATACCCACACTTCCAGGTTGGTGGCACAGCACGAAGAATCAGAGACTATCCATGTGCAACTAACAGTGGGTAAAACTGCCTTCCAGTTTATAGCCTGCTACAGACCACCCTCCCAAACCCAGGAACCCCACTCGGCTTTCCTGAGAACACTGGAAAATATGAAGGTCTCTCCAAACACCATTATATTGGGCGACTTTAACTACCCAAACATAGACTGGGAGCATTACTCTAGCTCCAACACCCTAGCCCAAAGGTTCCTAGAATTTATAAACTCAAATGTTATGGAACAACTTGTTACCACTCCCACAAGAGGGGAAAACATACTGGACCTGATCATCACCAACATGGGGACTCTATGCTCCAGACCAGAAGTGTATCCCTCACTGGTAAAATCAGACCATAAACTAATTTCACTGGATATTCACATCCCGACTCCACCCCCTGCCCTGAAAACCACAGTGAAAAACTTCTCTAAAGCAAATTTCACACTCCTCAAAACAGAGGTGGACTCCTTCAAAGCCCCCGGGCCTGTGGAAAATACGGCCCAGACCGCAGAATCCTTTATAAACGCATTCTATGAACACCTTCAGGAATGCATGGATCATGCAATCCCAAATAAAACCAAGACCCAATCCTCCAAAGGCAGACATCCTGTCTGGTGGACCCCAGCCATAAACAAACTATACAATAGGAGGAGAAAGCTACTACATGACAGAGCAAAATCCCAAAAAGGGAAGGCATCTCTGATCAGTATTAGCAAAAAACTACGGGCACTCATAAAATCGTCTAAGGCCAGCTTCGAGAGAAAAATTGCACAGGACACTAAGGATAATCACAAGGCTTTCTTTACTTATGTTAGGAACCTGGGTGGGAATTCCCAGATATGCTCAGAATTAGTCCAAAATGACAAAAATACACCGAACCCACAGACATTGCCTACATCCTAGCTGACAGGTTCAGCGCAAACTTCTCCCCCCCCATCCCCACCAAAAGGGCAAATATCTATCCCAGCAGAGTGCTGCCCCCCTGACATCTCAGATGCTCAGGTAAGAGCTGCCCTCTCCAAAGCAAAAAACACAGCATCAATGGGACCAGATGGTGTCCCGGGCTGCGTCCTACATGAACTGCAAGAAGAGCATAAAACTACTGTTCAATCTCAGCCTTACTACAGGATATGTGCCCAAAAAGTGGCATACAGCAACAGTGGTCCCTCTCCACAAAGGTGGTGCCTCAACGGATCCTGGAAACTATCGCCTCATAAGCCTGACTAGCTTGGTCTGCAAAGCTATGGAAAGGATCATCATGGACCTCATAAATAAAGATATTGGGGACCTACAGACACTGGATCCTACCCAGTTCGGCTTTGTTAAGGGCAGATCCTGCCTCTTAAACCTGGTTGATTTCTTTGAAACAGTCACCAAGGCCATTGATGAGGGGAAGGTGGTACACACAGCCTACCTGGACCTTGCAAAAGCCTTCGATACAATACCCCACTCGGGCATTACAGATAAGTTCACCAGCTTAAATATAAATCTCTATGTCACTAGATGGGTTGCAAACTGGCTCAAGGACAGAACCCACATGGTTAGAATTGCTGGAGCCATGTCAGACTCCAAACCAGTTACAAGTGGCGTCCCATAAGGCTCAGTCCTGGGACCTCTCTTGTTCGGTATATATTTCTCGGAGGTACAGGCCAACACGGAAGGACTGTGGCTGACCAAGTTCGCAGATGACTGCAAACTGGGTGCCATAAATCGACTCTCCAGCTGACATAAGCATCTTCCAAAAGGGCCTCATAGAAACAGACAACTGGTGCCAGAGCCATGGCCTCAAGCTAAATGCCAAAAAGTGTATAGTCATCCCCTTTGGCAAAAACAAAGTGCCCACAAATTAACACATAGGTGGTAATCCATTAAGTACAGAAGAAGTAATTAGGGACCTGGGGACCCAAGTTGATAGCAATCTCTCATTTGACAACCACGTGGCCAAAGTGGTTAGAAAAACATTTTATATAGCCCACCTAATCATGAAGGGATTCACATCTAGATTAGGGGAGGTCATCGTGCCTCTTTACTCATCCCTCATCAGGCCCATAATCAAGTACAATGCCCCTTTTGGGATGTACCTTACCAAAGACCTGCAGCAACTGGAAAGACTCCAAAAGTACCTCACCAAGAGGATCAAAGGGCTCAAACAGATGCCATACGCTGCCCGGTTAAAGAAACTCCAGGTCTACTCAGTGGCATACCGCCTGCTCAGAGGCGATCTGTGCCTGACGTATAAAGCCATGTCCAACCCAGAATTAATGGACATGCTGCACCTCAGAAAATCCAAATCCCATTGAGCTACGCGCTCGAGAGACTCGAACCTCAGCACTAAAATAAATAGGACATGCTGGAGGGACAGATTCATAACCCAGAGGCTCCCTTCACTCTGGAATAAAATCCCAGTCCAGGTTAGGCAGAGTCCCTCATTGACTCACTTCAAGAGGAATCTTGATGAGTGGATGGGAGATCGTAGGTTTACTCCGGGTATCACTTCTGTGTCACTGTTAGACAGAGGCACAGTATACTAACCTCGACAAAGGGCATAGCAAAATTAATTTAAAATGGGTGGCGAAAGCCAAACACACTCTGGCTAGGCTTATAAATGCCCTAGGGCAGACAGCCTAGTATGAACCTATGAACCTATGAAAGCCCATAGCAAGACAGTTTAGTTAGGACAACTTGACAAACTTACTGAGGTGCGTGCCTTGGAGATACAAAAAAAGAGCTGAGGTTAGAAGACCTGAATTCCTATTGTGAGTTGTTATATCTGTGAACCCTAGAGGAGCAGTGGTTGTACTGTGATTGGGTCTAAAACCAAGCTGTGAAGGAGAGAGGAGGTTACGAGAAGTAATACATGTAGTATGTTTGGAGTGAATACATCTTTCCAAGATTCTGGACAAGGGTGACAGAATGGTGACTGGTATACAGTTTGTCAGCTCAGTTGATGAACCACCTTTGGAAGGGTATTAAACAGGATTTTTCCAGAAGGAAAAATTATTTTGTAATTAAAATATTTAAAATAAGTTTGCTTCGTTCAACACATAAGCTAACACATTTAAGCTAGCTTTTGTGCTGAACGTAACAGCCACTAACTTTATATGATTTTTTTTTTTTTTTTAGTAATACAGTATTCAAAGTTCAGAATCAATCACAAGTACTTGTTTAAACTCCAGTGGTCGAATCAGTTGTACATGCATTACATGACCACAATGTTGTGTATCACAGCTGCTGGGAGCAGATGGATAAATGAAGTGTGGTATGAATTTATGACAATGGTGGCATGTAAATGGAATTATAAGAAGCTACTGTAGGGCTTAACTTGAAGAAAATTAACTTCCAACTTCTAATTATATTTAGAACAACAGACAGAAAAGTGTGATTAAAGCAAGTAACAGCCACCTCTAAAGAAAAAAATTTGACAGGATGCTATTTTCAGAGTTAAAGTATTAGAGGTATATCTATGAAATTCTTTTCTGGGCCGTACCCAGAATTTGAAGGTAGGATAATGACCCCAAGGGAGATGAGTAAGACACCAGAAGACAAAACGGTACTTGTTTTGGTGGTTAGTATCTAGTCAATAGTGCTTTGTTTGCCACCTGAGTTACTGGTGTAAGATCCTAATCTAGGTCCAGAAAAGGCCAAAAATAACTGATCAGATTTACGAAAGGACCTCATCCTGTTTAAGTAAAAACGGATTTGCCTGTGGATATCTAGGGTATGTAGGCACTACTCTCCTCTGTTTGAATGATTGGGAAAGAAAACTGGCAATTCAATGGTTTGATTAATGGACATTTCCGAGATCACTTTTGGCAGAAAAGATGGATTAGTTCTCAGAGACACTTTATCTCTATGAAAAATCAAGTATGGACTCTTGATACATAAAGCTTGAAGCTCAGAAATACGTCTGGCAGAAGTAATGGCGACCAAAAACAAGGTTTTCCATGACAAATGCTTGAGGTCACAAGAAGAGGTTGGTTTGAAAGTTGGCATTGTCAGAGCTTGAAGAACTAATGATAAATCCCATGGTTGAATAGGTTCTCTAAAAGGTGGCTTCAGATGATTCACACCATTTATGAAGATCTTACACAGTTTGTGGGACATAAGAGAGGAATCTTGGACACCCTCATGAAATTAGAAATTGCAGCCAAATAAACTCTTATGGTAGAGGCCAACAGACCCGATTGGGAAAGGTCGGCCAGATAGTCTAGAATTATTGACACTGGTGCTGAGAAGGGATCTACTTGTTTATCTTTCAGCCAACAGGTAAATCTTTTCCACTTGCTCAGATAAGTAATTCTAGTGGAAGACTTATGAGATGCAATGAGAATGTCACGTACTGGTAAAGAAAGATCATTCTGCCTGGCAATCAAGGGAATTGGAGTAGCCAACTCCGGGGCTGGAAGGAAAATCCATGGTCAATCTAGTAGGTGAGGCCAAAGGAAGGGGAACCAAATCTGTCGAGGCCAATATGGTGCTATGAGGATCACCTTGCTCTTCAACAGACGGGCTTTCTTCAGAAACTGGGGAATGAGGGGAAAGGGTGGAAATGCGTAAAGAAGACCCTAGGGCCAATCGTGGACTAGAGTGTCCCTGGTTGACTGTCCCGGAGGGGGAATCAGGGCAAAGTAATTGCTGCATTTGTAGTTGGTCGGGGATGCAAAGAGTTCACAGCAAGGACGGCCCCAGCGGTGGAAGATCTCCGCCATTATCAAGGGATTCAGGGACCACTCGTGAGTTTGAAGAATGCACCTGCTGAGTCTGTCTGCTATCACGTTGGAACTCGCGGGAATGTGCGCTGCTAGACGAAAACGGTTGGTAGCCATCGCCCATTGCCATATCCTCATGGCCTCGCGACAAAGGGGGTAAGATGTGGTTCCACCTTGCTTGCTGATGTACCAGACCACTGCCATGTTGTCTGATTGAATTGCAATTGTCCCAGATGGCAGCAGGGGATGGAATGCTTGCAACGCCAGAAGCACTGCCCTCAGCTCTAGAACATTTATATGCAAATAGGCCTCCAGTTCGGACCAAGTGCCTTGGACTGTCTGTCCTTGACATAGCCCCCCCCACCCCATCAGGGAGGCGTCCGTGGTCACTGTGGCCTTGGGTTGCTGGGGGGAGAAGGGGCGAGACCATTGTGACAGATTGTGTGTTATCCACCAATTTAAATCCTGTTTGCACCTGTGGGTTACTGGAATCATGGCTGAAAGAGGATGCTGAAAGGGATACCATTGGGTGAGCAGTAGCCATTGTAGAAGCCTCATGTGAAACCTGGCCAGGGGACAATGGTGATGGAGGCTGCCATGGAAACCAACAGCTGTAGAACCGAGTGTGCCGTGGATTTCTCCCTTGAAAGGATAGGAATCAGTTGTTGCTTTATCCTTAAAATTCTGTGCTCTGGAATAGCAGCTCTGCAGTTCTTTGTGTCCAAGATAACCCCTATGAATTCTGTCGACTGAGATGGGGTGAGATTGGATTTTTGCCAGTTTATGGTTATGCCTAGCCTTTGTGCAGTGAGGAGAGAGTATGCCAATGCATCTTCCAGTAGATGTCTGGTTGGGGTGGAAATGAGACAGTCATCTAGGTATGGAAACACCTGGAATCCTTGAAGTCGCAAGTGAGCTGTGACAACTGCCATGCACTTTGTGAACACTCTGGGGGCTGTAGAGAGTCCAAAGGGCAGTACTCTGAACTGGTAGTGACTGGCTCCCGCATGGAAGTGCAGAAATCTTCTTGATGGCCTGTCCAATTTTATGTGGTAGTACGCATCTTGAAGATCTATTGAGCATATCCAATCGTCTTTTTCCAAAAGCGGGAGGACAGACTGTATTGCGACCATTTGGAATTTTTGTACTCTCACAAACTTCTTCAATACACTGAGATCAAAAATTGGTCTCCAGTCCCCGGTTTTCTTTGGCACCAAAAATAGTCTTGAGTAGAATCCGGATCCTATCTGGTCTGGAGGGACTATTTGGATGACTCTCTTTCTTAACAGCTTTTCTATCTCTAGTGCTGCTTCTTCCCTTTGACTGGGTGGAACGTCGGGAAGGTTTTTTGAAGGGACAGGACAAAGATCGAAGGGGATATGATAAACTCTGGTTATAATCCTTTGTACCCAAGAATCGGTGCTGATGGTTAGCCAGGCAGAAGGGTACAAGGAGAAACGTCCCCCAAACACCTCCAGAGGAAAGGGGTTGGGCCGCTCTTCAGAAGCGCTGGTAGGATTGGCCAGGGAAAGAGTCCCTGGAACCCTGGTTACGCGGACCCCCTCTTCCCCAAAAGGAGTGTCTTCCCTGTGAGTTACCCCCTCTGCTTCTAGGGGAGAACTTGGCCTGTGTCTCACAGAAAGGACCCTGAGATTTCTTGAACCATATCTTCCCACTCTTTTGGTTTTGGGAGAAAGCACATTGAGGGGAAGAATAATGGACACCTATGGCAGAAAGGGTCTTACCGTCCTGTTCAAATCTGGCCAGGGTGCTTTTAACTTTGGGTCCAAACAACGAGGAGGCCTCAATGGGAGCATTAAAAAAGAAAGCCTTAAAGGGTTCCGCGAAATTGCAAAAGCACATCCAGGCGTGCCATCTCAAGACCGCAGCTGAACCCGCTGCTTCTTCTGATGAGTGAGCTATCAGTCGCATAGAGGAGTTAGATATTGACTCAATGGTGGCCAGCTGAGATGCCACTTTGTCATGGACCTCATCAGACATGGCACCAGCCAAGGTTTCAGAAAGCTCAGAAATCAGATCCCTTTGAAGCCTGGTAAAATGTGCCACATAATTCAGGGACCTGACAGTAAAGGTCGCTGATGCAAAGGTGCACTTCCCTATCCTGTCCAGGGCCCGGGACTCTTTGTTAGGTGGATGGACAGTCTGGCTTTATTCTTCTGCCAGATCCTTTTTTGTTGCGGCCGCCACCACCAAAGCATCCACAGGAAGACCTTTTGACCAATGTGGATCCATAGCAGGAGGGGACAAAATCTTATCTGGCCTCCGGGGGAATAGCTTTGATGGTGTCAGGAGCCTTCCAAGCACGCTGCACGATAAGCCGGACAAGTTCATCAGCAGGTGGAGTTACCCAGGAGGTAGGGAGCCGGGCATGAAAAGCCTGCAGGAACACAGATTCCTCAGAGGTCGGATTAGAGGACTGCCAGTCACCTTTCAAGATTTCGAGGATATCACCAAAGGATACCTCAGAGGGTGACCGAGGGGATCCTTCCCCCTCATCAAAATCTGTGTCTTCAGTAAGGGACTCCTCTATGGAGACCATGTGCTTACTCTTACACAAACTTTTCTGGTGGACGTCTTCAGCGGGAGAAGCTGGGGAAGACAGCGGAAAAGGGGTTTCCTGTGGGAATATGTCCTGAGGCCCTTGCACCCGGTGTCCACTCGGTGCGACTTGTGAAAACAGTGTACCAGAGGAAGGCAGAGGGATAGACAAGTCCAGTATCGTCAGCAGCAGTGAAAGCCTTCTCCATCAGTTGGAAGGCTGGTCCACCTGAAGAGGAGTGAATGCCTAGGACAGGGGTCACCCCTCCCCTAAGTGGCTCAGCCTGCCGACCCGGAGTCCCTGGATGGCTGTGGAGCAGCAAACTATGCATGTCACAACTGACATCCTGGGTCGTAACAAAACTTTGCTGCCATGAAGGCAACTGCGGTTCCTTAGTGAGATCCCTAAATCCCTATCAACTGCGGTACCACCCTTATCATTCTTATAAAAAAAGCGCAGTCTGGGTCTGAACTGTCTGCAAACAACTGAAGTTAACTTTGAGTATGTGTCTACCTGTTTGAGCCAATATTCACTTTCCCCTGGAGAGCACTCTGCTTTGGCTTGTAACCAGCCCCCCACACACACACACACAAACACTCATCTTTCACTTTCTCTCTTATTCCCTTCTGTTAGCAGAGAGTATCCATAATCTGATCAATACTGTGTGTTTATTAATTTAAACTGAGACCACAGTGGCCTACTGATACAAGGTTATCCTGTTTTTCCACCTGGAAATGGTTAAGAAATGACTTACAGTTTCAGAGCAGTCCTTGGTCAATTGTGATTGTTTCTCAAACACTAACTTGTCTTTGCTTTGGCTCATTAGCAGCAGTACAAAGAACTGCCTGCTCACACCCTTGTTCTCCCCTCCCCCTTCCCTGTTTATTACCTTAAGACAATCCCAAAGTTAATAAATATTACCTGTGGCAGGCACCATTTCTAAAACTACAACCACTCTTGTCACTATCATATGTTCATTCATCAATTAACTCTGTTACCTGATTGTTTCCAGCCCCCTCATAAGAGCAACTAACAGGGTCTCTACCTGCTTTGCTCCCCACCCTGGCCCCTATTCCCTCCCACCCCCAGTGGTCCCACCTTTATTACACTCACAAACCCCTCCCATCTTTCCAGTACCCAACCACAGCCCTAACCTAACACTACCTCCTCCATGTTCGCACTACTATCACACCTCCTCAACTAACATGTACAAGCATACCGTACCTATGCTCACTGCATGCACTCTCCTTGCATATCTTACATCCTACCAAAGCTCTATCATTCCCGCACTCAACCACTACAACTGTACTACTACTCACACTACCATTCATGTCTCACCCTCACTCAGCTCCCCTCCCACCAACTCAAAAACCATCCCTATGCACCCCCACATATTCTACCAACTATATTACTCAAACATAAAGCATCCCTACAACTTAACATAGTAACCCTCCCACCATACCTATTACCCAAAGAGCACAATCATAAAGTTTCCCTTATAAACAAACACATTCAAAAACTGAGAAAACTAATAACCTCATGCATATCAAAATTAGCCCTAAGTGGAGATATCCACCCCCAACCCTGGCCCTACCATCTCCAACCCCAATCCTCATAATCAGACTAGAAACCACACCTTCTCCCATATTACAGCCAATAGAAAGCCAAATGACTTAACAAAGTCCATGAACTCCATGCCACCATAGACTTGTACTCCCCAGATATAGTCATCCTGACAGAAACCTGGCTAAAACCTCACATTACCAGTGAGCAAATACTCCCTACAGGTTATGGCATACTAAGAGAAGACCGGCTAAACAAGAAAGAAGGTGGTGTAGCTATAATATTTAAACAGCATCTAAACATCCAGATCTTAAAATCATCAGCTCCACAAATAGGCAATGAAGAAATAACATATACCAACCTCAAAATAAACCAAAACAAAACTATCAACATAATTGGATGCTACTTCCCACCTGGCCAAAACATTACTCCACTAGAAAACCTCCTCAGCCGGTCTACTCACCATCTCCCCCAAGAAACTATAATTTCAGGTCGTTTCAATATTGACTGGCAATCCTGTTCTGGCAACCATCCAAACCATCATGTAAATCTTCATGGCTTCACCCAACTAGTCCAGTCACCAACCAGGATAAATAAAAACTCTAGCAAGCACACTACCCTGGATTGGATACTAGTCAGTAAGAGCCCCCAGTCATATATAACAGGCTGCTTATCAGATAGCCTCAGTGATCACTCCCCAACATTCCTACTCAAAAAATACCTATACCAAGCTAAACCTGTCGTCTACCATCAGATACGTAAAAAAATAAACTTTAACCCACTCACATTCATCTCATCCCTCAAAGGATGTAACTGGCATCCTCTAAAGTACCTCAGTCTTGATGACGCAGTTGTATTTTTTAATACTACCTTCCTGAGCATCCTTAATTACCATGCCCCCATAAGACTTTCCAGAATCAAAGCACAACCCTCCCTGTGGCTACAGAAAACCACTAAGTCAGAAATGAAAAACAGGGATAAAGCCTGGGAGCACTGGTGCAAAACCAAGACCCCCTCAACTAGACAGAAATTCCTAGAACTACGCAACAGAGTCAAAAAGCTAATAAAACAGGACAAATTCCAATACCACCAGTCTGCCCTAGACTCCTCCGAACACAGCCCCAAACAATTCTGGTCCTCCATAAACTCCATCCTCCACCCAGGTAAAGTCAGTACCCCTCCTCCTAACATCCCTGACTCCTCAGAAAATATTGCTACCTCATTCAACACGCACTTCACACAAACCATACTATCACTAGCTAAACAACACAATCCCGTCCCCTCCAACCCACACCTTCAACTAGTAATCTCCCCACTGCCTTCTCTTTTCCTCCTGTACCTACCTCCAACATAAAAAAACTCTTAACTAAACTTAAACCCACCAAATTAGCAGCAGATAACCTCCCAAGTGAATACCTACAAATCGCAACTGATGCTCTGGCCTACCCAATATCCATCTTGATTAACCGATCTCTGTCAGAAAGTTATGTTCCTACACTGTGGAAAGTATCACATATAATTCTCCTCCACAAAGGCGGACCCACCACAGAACTAACCAATTACCACCCCATAGCTATTCTCTCTCCACTCTCCAAAATACTAGAGAGATGCATACACTTCTCAGGTCTCAGTCTACCTCCTTACTAAAAACCTCCTTTCCAATACTCAGCATGGTTTCCGACCAAACCATAGCACCACCACTGCCTTGCTCTCCTTTACTAACACTATCCTTCAGCATAAAAACAATGGCTATCTCTCCTCTGCTACTTTCCTAGACCTATTCTAAAGCATTTGACATGATCCCACACAAACAACTTATCTCTGTCCTCAATAACCTATCCTTCTCACAATCAGTCACCAACTGGTTTCAGAGATGCCTGTCTGACCGCCAACAATCCGTTGTATGGCAGAATGACATATCTCCCCAACTACCTGTCTCCACAGGGGTTCCCCCAAGGATCCATCCTTGGACCCCTACTCTTCTCTGTTTTCACAAATAATCTAGCCTCTGCCACCACACATGGCACACTCATACAATATGCAGATGACTCGACCATCATCTGCTCAGCCCAGTCCTTACCCAAACTGCAAAAATCACACAGGAAGCCTTTTCCTCTGTTGAAACCTGGTTATCCGATACCCAATTAATACTCAACCCAAACAAAACTAAACTACTCATCTTCCAACCCACCAAACATACGCAAAACAACTAATAACCAATGAAGCACCCAGAATCCAAGGACTTGTCACGAACAGTTTAATGGACAAAGTCATGCACAAAAGATGAACAAATAATAACGCTGATAATATTCCACAATACGTTTTACTCAAAACAACTCTCACTTTAACATTACAGCAAAAGACAACACCACTATATACCCAACTGAACACACCAAATTGCTAGGAGTGGAAATAGACAATAAACTAAAATTTGACATTCACATATCCATGACCATAAAAAAAGTCCACAAAAAACTAGGAGCATTATACAGAAATAAGCATCTTCTCACCAAAGCAGCAAAGATTTCAATAGCAAATTCCCACCTTATCTCCACCCTGCTTTATGCCTCTCCAATATATACCAACCTAAGGCAATGCGATCTAAACAAGCTAGAGACCTGCTACAACAAAATTGCCAAATTCGCCACAGGGGCATCCTACCGTAGTCACCACTGTCTCTCACTTGCTGAACTCCCTCACCTCCTTCAATGTTATCAACTCTCACTCGCCCACAAACTAGTAAACCATCCACTAAATGTCCCATCCCTCCAGAATCTACTCCAACCCTATCGCACCACCAGACCACTAAGATCCAGCAACAAAAATCACTTGCAGATCACTAAAGCCAATAACTCTGCTGGTGAAGCACTATTCTCTTGCACCATAGCCAAATTATGGAACTCCCTCCCACCCACAATTACCTCTGTACCATCATTCACCCACTTCAAAACTTTACTAAAAGCGCACCTAAAAACATGCTGGTCATGCCCTTGCAAATCCCACTCTAATATCACCCACCCCATCCAACCACTACCTTTCTTTCCACTCCACTAACTACCTTGATTATAGTAAGCTCAGATGCTCATAAGCCTAGTACTTATACAGCAGCAACTTCTTTTTTTAACATTTCTTAATGTCTGTTATGTACTTCACACATAAGGATTCTAGTTGTCTACTGATGTACTATGTTCTTCATCTGTAAATATGTTGTAAGTAATTGCTATGTAAATTGTTAATCGCTATGTAATCCAATGTAGCTACTGTCTGTTTATTTTAACTGTGGAGCTTTTCTCTCTGGGACACCGCTGAAAATGGACCTACGTCCCGTCGGACACTCCCGGTCAACAAATATAAATAAATAAATAAAGGGAACCGCAGAAGGGGAAGACTGTGCTATATCCATGGACTTCAAAGGCAATGAAGGAGGAGAATAAGAAGGGGTCTTTGGAGACGGGTGATCACCACCCAAGGAAGGATAGTTCCTGGGGGGTGGGATATATCTGGCCAAGAGCACCTGATCCACAAGACGCAACACATCGTGTTCGGAAAGGCTTCTATTGGACCTCATGGAGACTGCGTGAGAAATAGGCCTGTCCACAAAGGTGCACATCCCACACACAGAACACAAGACCTGAGAGAGAGAAGAGACTGAGAGAGGTGTCTGAGCACACTAGAGATCAGGCCGGTGCGAGGTGGTGGTCTGCAGCGACACAGGGATCGGTGCCAAAGTGGTTGTTAGTACCGAAGATGGAAATGACAAAACTGGAGTCAACAATAAAGGCATCGGTCCCAAAGAAGATCTCAGAGCCGACGTGGTCAAGGTCTGCGCCGACTGAACGGTCGGTGCCGATACAGTGGTAATAGTCTGAACCGAGGAGCCCCTCTGTGCCGATATAGTGAAGGCTGCAGGAGAAGACGGAGCCGAGATCACTAATGGAGCCGAAGGTCTAGGCACCGAAAGCACTGGGGCTGACTGAGTGAGCTCCGGAGCCGAAACTTTAGCCTTTTTAGGTTTTGGTTGGTGGGAGTCCCCAGCCAGGGACGAAGGCAAAGATTTAGTCTTGGTAGGAACATCCAAGATTTTCTTATGGGCTCTAAGAGGGGTTGAGGCCTCTGACCCAGAAATAGCCTCTGAAAAGGGAGATTTAAGAAGTCCCTTCAGTAACAGCTTGTTTTTCCTTTCTAACAAGATTCTATTTGAAAAGTTCTCACAAATAGTACAGGGCGGGTCAACAGACAAGTGAGACGCCCCCAAACAATAAACGCACAAAGAGTGTGCATCAGAAGTAGGTAGTTTGTGTCCACAATCAGAACACCGTTTAAACCCTGGACTACCTTTCTTATCTGCCATAATAGCTAAATTAGAAAGCAGAAAAGGGTACCAGCAATGGTACAAAAGAATACCCGAAGGTGTGAGAAAAAGGGAAGGATTACCAATGAAGGTAAGGGGAAAATACCTTGCGGTAAAAAGGTAGAGAAAAGAGAAGAAAAACCTGAAGAAAGTATGATCGCTAGATGCGATAGGGAAAGAGACAATGAAATAGAAGCTTTTCTGACAGAAAAGTAATATAGATGGCTATTAAACAACAAATAACTGTACTTAGCTCAAGAGAAGCAGCTTGACACGATCGAATGGCAACGCGGCAAACGAAATCTGGGGAAACAGGGAGAGGGGGATTGTGGGTAAGAGTTTAGCTCGAGAGTTTGAAGCTGACGCGAGCTTGGAAAATGGCCGGCTCGGTACCCATGCGTAAGGAATGAATGAAGATTAACAATATCAGAAGGGGCAAATTCCATTTTCGATATTTTGATTTTCAGTCTTTTGAACTTTTGATCTTCTAAAAAGGACCTTTCTTTACCTGGGAAAAACTTTCTCTGATTTGAACGTTCGATGAAGTAAAGTTCGATGATATCGGTTAGATGACTAGCAGTTCGATGTAAGTAGATTTTGATGAACTGATACAGACCCATATATATATATATATATATATATATATATATATATTCCTATATATATATATATATCTATATATATATATATATATATTTATATATATATATATATATATATATATATATATATATATATATATATATATATATATATATATTCCTATATCTATACATATATATATATATATATGGATTCACTTCATAATCTTGAAATACTGAAACATCGAATTTCAGTATCTCGAAACTATGAAACCGAATCCGCAAAACACCAAAACTAGAAAACCCCGAGCCTAAAACCATGAAGTTCAAAACATCGAACAAACCGCATACACTACACCATACATACACCACAACACCCACATCACAACATAAACAAAAACTACACACATACACAACTCATAAACACATAAGTGGGGGGAGGGAAAGCCTCTCTGCACCCCTCATGTGGGGCTCTGCACCCCCACCCCCCTACTTATATATACTAACTCCGAGATTGCACAAACAGGAAAGAAAAGCAAACACACACACACATTCTCCAGTCCCTCACACACACATCAAACACATCAGCACACTCAAACACACTCTAACCCCCACTCATATCCCTTACAAAACACTCACTTACCTGACAAAACACCTAGATCCACACACGGTACTGCGCACCATAAACATACAATCCCAGACATCATGCAGTGTAAGGCCATAACTGCGAATTCGAGATATTCGAGATCACGATTATGAACTTTTGCTATTTTAAACATTCGTGTTTATAGTCTCAAGATACTGAAATTTGACATTTCAGTATTTCGAGATTATAAATATATATATATATATATATATATATATATATATATATATATATATATATATATATATATATATATATATATATACTTGATGTCCTGTGGACTGGTGAGCAGGTTATTGCTGGCATCCTTTATGAAGTGAGTCTATCCTCTTTATCTTTCTGCCTTTATCTGGCATCCTTTATGAAGTGAGTCTATCCTCTTTATCTTTCTGGCTTTATCTGTAGCCTGAAAGAGTTTCTTTGTGTTATCTCACTTTCCAGGAGGTGACAGACTGCCTTTGATGCTTTGCTGTTTGATATTGCAATTCTTCTCTTAGCCTCTTTGTTAGCCAACCAGTATTCCTTCCTACCATTGTCTGTCTTTTCTATCTCCCACTTTTTCCTGTATTCTTTCTTTCTTTTGATGACTTCCTGGACTTCGGCATTCCACCACCAACTTTCCTTGTGTACCTTATTTCTATACCTAGCTTGGTTGCGTATCTGTTCTGTAGCTGTTACGCACGCTACTTTGAGGCACTGCCATTCTTCAACTCCAGCAATTTCCTTTTTTTTAAGGTAATTAATTGAACTGTTGTGCTTTCTCTCCAGTCAACTTCCAGGTCTTCAGTCTAGTCTCTGTTGATCTTAGAGTCTTCTCTGACCACTGCTTGCAGCTGATTGTGGCAACTAGTGGTTTATGCTGTGGGCCAACTATTTCATGGGTGTTGACACTGCAATCACTGATTCTACCCCATCGCCCTTTCCTTACTATGAGGAAGTCTACCAGAGTTGCATGTTGGCCACTTTTGTATGTGATCTTGCAACTGTCTCTCTTTCTGAACCATGTGGTGGCTGCCATCAGGACATTTGCCAGACAGACGTCTAGAATGACCTCTCCTTCTTTATTCCTTTTACCCCCTCCATGTGGACTCAGGCAGTCCTCATATCTTGTTCCGTCTGTCCTGACATGTGCATTCAGGTCACCCATTATCAACACCAATACCTGTTGTCCTACTTTATCTAGTGGGTCTTGCAACTGCTGTCTAAATTTACTCTTTTCCTCACTATCACAACCTTGCTGTGGGGGGCACTGGCTAAGGTTATGAATACTGCCCAATCATTACACTGGAGTCTGACTGCAATATGTCTATTACTAATTCTGATGACATCCCTCATTCTCTTCTGAAGCCTCTCCATCACCACAATTCCCACACCATTTCTAGCCTGTCCTCCTCAAGAGTAGTAAACTCTGGATCCCACACCAAGTGGCTTTGCTGCACTGCTCTTCTATCTTGTCTCCTGGATATACAGGATGTCCAGCCACCTCTTTACCATCATGTCATCCACTTTAAAGTGTTGGCCTGTCAGTGAACTTAAATGTTTTTTATGTTTGGCAGATTGATTGGTTTTATGTCCAGCTTTCACCCAAAAGAGCTATCCCAGGTCACCCAAGCTGGGCTACTGGACACCGGCCGAACAGTAGCTTACTGAACCAAGACTGCTGGGCTTTATTGTGGGCACACACTTTCCAACAGGGATACATATACCCCTCCCATTGCTAGCATGGGTCATACCTCTCAACCATACTGAATTACTCATTTTGTACCGAGTTTTGGGGTCCAAATGAAGGGGTGCCACGATTCCTGAGTGGCACCCCTTTATTTCTGATTTTTTTCTTTTGGTGCGCGATGACATCAGCTCCATCGGGGCTATCAACCAGTCGGAATTGAGCTCCTTGAGCTCACGTCATCATTTCCGGCTGCAAATGCGAGCGGGAAACAGCAGCATTTTGGATTTATCAAGAGCAAATGCGAGTGGTTTATGCTGTGGTTTGAATTTAGCAAGAGCGGGAAACAGCAACACTTGTTCTCGTTTTATTAGCAGTATTTTGAATTTATCAAGAGCGGGCCGGGGAATGTTAGCAGCACTCATTTCATTGGAAGCATGGGTGGAATCAAGTGAAGTGGAGTATTGGGGGGACTCTTTGGACTCACTCAAGTAAGTGTGTGTGTGTGTGTGTGTGTGTGTGTGTGTGTGTGTGTGTGTGTGTGTGTGTGTGTGTGCGCGCATGTGAGTGTGTAAATGCCCCCATGTAATACAGCTGGTGGCTAGAGGTATTCAGGCTCAAACCCTGTACCTTTGGTACAGAGTAAAAAGAGCCTAAAGTCCCTAGCCACCACCATTTCTGAGCGTTGTCTAGATTTTTTGTGCTAAGAGTTAAGCTTATGATGAGAAGTGAACATAATTTGTATTCCCCCATTATTGACTTTGTTGTTTGTCCAGGTTTTTTGTGCTAAGAGTCGAGAGCTACGGTGAGAAGTGAGAACTGAATTCACTACATGATAGCCATTAAGTTTCAGTCTTCCTATTCTTTAGGGGACTGCTGATTTGGCATAGTGGTATATTGCTCTGACTGTAGTGCATAGGGTCCTGGCTTCAAGACTTGCCAGTGAAATGCATGGTGGTAACACAACATTTTATTCTAGCAACTTTCCAAAATTATACAAGCAATGTTTAAAATGTGTCCCTGCTAAGTTCCTAGCCAGCACCACTTGTGAGCTTTGTCCAGGTTTTTTGTTCTAAGAGTTGAGAGCTATGGTGAGAAGTGAGAACTGAATTTGTATTCCCCCATTACTGGCTTTGTTGTTTGTCCATGTTTTTTGTTCTAAGAGTTGAGAGCTATGCTGAGAAGTGAGAAATGAATTTGTATTCCTCCATTATTGGCATTGTTTGTCCAGGTTTTTTGTGCTAAGAGGTTGAGAGCTATGGTGAGAAGTGAGAACTGAATTCACTAAATGATAGCCATTAAGTTTCAGTCTTCCTTTTTTTTCAGGAAACTGCTGATTTGGCATAGTAGTATGTTGCTCTGATTGTAGTGCATAGGGTCCTGGGTTCAAGACTTGCCAGTGACATGCATGATGGTAACACATTTTATTTTAGCAACTTTCCAAAATTATACAAGCAATGTTTAAAATGTGTCCCTGGATTTTGACCTTTTGCCCCCCCTCCAAAAAAAACTGACGCTGGAAATAAGTGCGAGAAGCTGTGCAAGATGCCTATGGCTTACACTACTGTCATTCTATTTATAGTGTGGGTGTGGAAGTAGACTTTTATGATGGAAATGTTCTGAATTGGGCAGTTTTGTCATTGGTTCATGCATTTTGTTTCACTGCCTACAGTACAGCCTACTGGAAAAATGTTCAAACAAATTTAAAATGCGCTCTAACAAGTGTGCTGTATTATAAAAGGAATATAACTTAATAAAGTCATGAAGGTGTATCAAAGAAAAGAACACATGTATGCTTCTTGTTTTGTGTGCAAGGGGCCAATGATATGAAAACAGCCCAAACATAATCTTTATCCACCACTGGCCAGATGCATTTTCTTTGGATGTGGATGCTATTTCAATGAATGTGAGTTTCAAGGGCAGATAAGTTTTAATGCCAAGACTATTTTCATTGTGAGACAGTATTGCTTTGTTTAGCAGATGTCTGTTAGTGTTTTGTGCATTGTTGTGCTGCAAAATGTAAAAATAAAATCCAAACAATCATTGTAGAAGTAAAGCAGTATGCACACATCAGTGTTTATGGTAAATGGGGAGAAATTGCCAGGTAATGGGACATTGGAATGGCTGCAGGGGGAACTCTGGTGCGGTGCCATATTTTGGTTGTCTGTTCTTCAGTTTGCGTTTGAAAATTGGTATCCCACAATTCCATTGGAGTAGGTTGGGTTACATAATTATGCATGCAAATCAGATGTTAATCAGCATACAGATCTGTACCTATTTTTCATGGGCCTTGTCCAGATTTTTGATGTTTCCAGGTTGAGAGGTATGGCATGGGTCCCTGGTGTAGGTCAGAGTAGGCTGGGTTCTCAGCCTACTTATCACCCATGCCCATTTTGGCAAAATTAGTCATCATTATCGGATCACCTAAAGCCATGTTTTTACACTGAGTGGCTAGCCCTGCCACGGCTCACAGTCTGTGTTCTCCCATTTTGAGGATACTACACACTACAGCAGATGCCCAAAATGGTTGGTCTATAAAAGTCTTCTCCTTATGGGGCACATCTGGAATCTGTCCTGCTGCAAATACCTCCATTCTTAAGTGATTCTGAGATGGGAAACACTCGGCATGTTTTTGGAGGTGGGAAAACTGGGTCTATATCACTTCAGCAAACAGTTGCTTCAACAAACATAATTTCATCGGAAATGCCGTTCATCAAATTCCCCTCATGTGAGAGGCTGTGCCCCCCCCCACACTAATTATACATACCAATTCCGACATCCCACTACAGTGGGGAAAGGGCAAATTTCCCGATCCTCACTGTACCGCGATCTCTGTATGAACAGTTCAATGAATGGCATGTCGATGTAACTGCACTGAAAATGCTGCTCGATGAACTGATTTCTGAACTGATAGGAACCCAGGAGAAACCCAACAGAGACACAAGGATCAAACCTTGCACCTTGTGCATGGCAGGCAAAGACTTTTAACCATTATGCCAGCCCTGACCAGGCTTCAATCAGCATTTTAAACATCTCAGGCATCTCCAACTTCCTCATTTTTATTTCACCCTCAGACTTCCCCATTATTCCAAGCAGATCCCTATATTCCATTCCTTCTTTTTCATGTGGTTGCTATCCCTTTACCTCTGTCTGTTCTAATCTTCTAAAGTCACTCATCAGTTGTACACCTTTCTTTCTCTCTTATACCATCTTATCAGTGTTATAGCTATACCATATTTCTCTTGCTAACCCAATAGACCATAAATCGAATTCCAGTCACGTAACTCTTTTGACTTTAGGATGTCTAGTAAATTCATATATATTTTGCCTCAAATTTTGTCTATCATTTTCTATTTCAGGAGACTGTGATCATATGTTTAAACTTTGTAACCTTACATTATAACCCCCTTAACCCAAAATAAGACCCTTCCAATTGTATTCATAATTGTTACACAACCTAAGTTGTGTTGCCCTGTGATACTGTCGTAGGCAGGGGACTGCAATCCACTTCTCCTCTGGTAAAATCATCTTCTACCACTCTGTTCTAGGTCTTTTATCCTACTATGTAACCTCATTATCTCCTTCTGTATCTGTTCCCAAAAATCCCAAGCCAGATCAAACATGAAAGCCTGCTCCCTGTATAATACTAGGGATACAATTAACATTTTTCTCTCTACTTATTTCTGGGAAGTGTAAACCAGCCTATCCCTCTTTTGGCTATAATGTTTATAACTACTAGAGTTTAGCGTGTGGAGACTGTGGAGGTGTAAACCAGCCTTACCCCTTTTTTGGCTATAATTTTTGTTTTATAACCATTTAAAATTTGGCTAGAATTTGTTATAACTTTATAGTCCTTGTGAACTATTTGCAGCAAAAGAGAACATTATTTTATGATAAGACGGTAACAGGCTGTATTACTGTTCTTTGGTCTAGTTTATTTCTTGTGTAGTTTAATATGTTAAACCAATTTAGTTAGTTTTTCTTTTCTTTTTAGCTTCTCTAGTTATGCTGTTTTGTAATTAGCTGCTACACTTTGTCTTCTGTTGTAAATATACATGTATTGTTTTCTTTTTCTGAGCTTTACATTTAAATGTATTTGATCTTAATAGCTGATAACTTGTGCTAATTTACCTTATTGTATCATACACTCTGAGCTAATAACTCACTGCACCCTACACTCCACTCAACTACAGACTAAGCACTCCACCTCTACACTTTCCTTTCCACTCCTGCATAGAACTTCGCCTAGTTAGATAGCAATCATTTAATACTTTTTTGTCTCCTACTTTTCAGCCACTAAGTCCTGTGTGGAGTCACAGCTGGCCCCGCTATTTGAATCCCTGTAAGGCTAATTAATATCCTACTGAATAGTAGGGAAACTCAACTTAGAAGCCCTTCAGGATCTTCCTGGACCCTCTACATTTCAGCCTCACAGTGTAGGTGTTATCCTACAGTATATGTATGTTTAAATATAACTTTGTGAGTACATTAACTTTAAATTACTGGTGTCTGCTATAAACTGTTAACTAGTTTGTAAGGGCCACCACACCCGTGGACCTTCCCCTCCTACCATCTCTCTATTATCTTATCCCCCCCCCGTCTCCTACTATCCTAGTGGAGTTAGTGCTTACCCTGCATTATCCACTAGAGGGCAGTGGAGCTCAGGCTTTGGATACCTTCTCCCTCTGGTTGTTGAACTTCTCTAAATGGTTGTAGAACGCAACTAGCCCTGTAGAGCAGCCAGACTCTGTTATCTGTGCCTGTACTTTCTATTCATGTACTTACCCCCATCCCATACCTGCTTGAAAAGGGAATTATCCTAAGTAAATCTGGGAGCATTACTACATAGATACCTCTGACTATCACTACCTCTGACTATCACTATTGTTGTTACTGGCCCTTCAATTATTCCCTCTGTATTAAGCTCCTTTCCTGCCTGTGGTAATTTCTCTAAATACCTCTCTCTCTGTTCTAAATCTGTTTCACGTAACTGTCTCCCCAGCACAGCTATACCTTTGTTCACCTTGTATTCTCTGCTACTTAGTAACTATATATTGTCTTTTACTTTCCCTGTGCCTATAGAACTCAGTCTCTCTCCATAACTGATTGCTTCTCAGCCTCTCTCAGCTGTAACCCGCTCCGTTCGCCCTATGGGCTCACTCCGCTCCCCTACCCTACCCCCAATTCCCACACACCCCAGGGGTCCTACTCTTATACCTCCCTTACCACACCCTCCCTCACTTCCAACCTATCCCATACATCACCCCTCCCCACAAACTCTAACCACACCCCTACCTCTTTAACAATCACTTTCAATAAGCCACTCCTTAGAGTACCCCTATCATAGCCTCCTACTTTTAACTCATCCATACAATATCCCCCTCTTTTCTCTTCCTGTACTCCTTTTATCTTCCTCCCCTTCACATCTCACTCCCTATTATATCCCTACACTTGAGCTCTTATTTTACAAACTTCTCCAAGATGCCTCTCCCTAATCTCACCAAGCTAACACTTACAATCATACTCTTGACTACTCTCATCTCAACCTACCTTCTTACCTCCCTTGAAAAACTGCACTATTTCCATCTTAACCATTCTCACAAACAAACTGCAATCTACATATACATATCCTTCGATAGACATTCTAACATAACTTCCAATCCCAGTTACCTACTACCCAAATACCATAGACTCTCCTACATCAAACTTAACCTACCCTCAGAAAAAAAAATGAAACTGTTAACCTACCTTACATACAACTCAGGAACAAAACTAAATAATCCCACCTTGAAAGATGGCGATGTCCACCCCAACCCTGGCCCTACCAACCCTACAATCCAAACAACTCACCCTAATCTCAATAGCTCTCTCCGAATAGGGCATCTTAATATACAAAGCATCAATAATAAAGTAGTGCACCTTCATGCCCTCTTAGATATTCACTCCTTTGATATCCTCTGCCTCACTGAGACTTGGTTGAAACCAGAAACTAAAGATAATGAAATTATTCCCCAAGGCTATAATATAGTGAGACAAGACCGAACAAAACGTAAAGGTGGTGGAGTAGCAATTCTATTTAAAAATGGACTTCATATCTCTACCCTCCCATCTAATCCAACCCAGGATAGCAACGCAGAAATCCTCAATACTAAGCTTCAAATCAACATAAACACATCTTTATATATTATCTGCATTTACATACCACCCGGAAATAATATCACTACAATTGAGGCATTTCTTAGCTGGCTGTCTTCTACTTACCCCCAAGAAACAATAATACTAGGTGACTTTAACATGGACTGGAAAAGTGTTAGTGCTGAAAATCCTACCTCTCATATTAACCTCCATGGATTTACCCAAACTATAACCTCTACAACCAGGATTAACAAACCTAACAAAAAAGAGAGTACATTAGACTGGATTCTCATAAACAAAGTGAAACAAGCTTACAAAATAGGAACCCTGCCTGATGATGTAAGTGATCATTCTTTGACCTACATTACTAGAGAAAAGAAAGACTTTCCAAACCTCCCCATCATTAGAACAGCACGCTCTACCAAACACTTTAAGGCAGAATTATTTCAAATTGACCTTAAAGCATGCAACTGGAACCCATTAAAATCCCTCCCACTTGAAGAGGCAGTACAGTATTTTAACACTGCTTTCTTATCTATCCTGGATAAGCATGCTCCCAAACGTTCCATTAGAATGAAGTCTAACCCATCCCCATGGCTTTCTAATGAAACTAGGAATCAAATTCTACTTAGGAACAAAGTCTGGGCTAAATGGAGAACCTATAGAAATAGCTCTGATCACCTATATTTTAGACAGCTTAGAAACAGCACAAAAAGCTATACTTACAGATAAAAAAAACTACTATTGCAAACTTCAGCAAACTCATCAAAATAATCCCCAACAGTTCTGGTCTTGCATTAATAAGCTCCTTTCCTCAGGTAACTCCCGAGCACCCACCCCACTTGATGCAGATCCAAATACTCCACATCTAACTGCCAATACCTTCAACTCTTTCTTTACTGACACTATACAATCTCTAGCTACTCAACTTATCTCAGAAAACTCCAGCATTCCCATCGACTTACCCCACTCTTTCTCGAAATTCAAACTACAACCTATCTCTACTTCTCTCATCTATAAACTTATTCTAAAACTTAAGCCATGTACTCTATCTGCTGACCAACTTCCTTCCCAATTTCTCCAAAAAGCAGCTAAGGAAATTGCTTACCCTATATCTATCCTTATAAATAGGACAATCCAAGAAGGAACCATCCCAGATATTTGGAAAATCTCCCACATTATCCCCTTACATAAAGGCAGAAACTCTAATGATTACTCTATCGGCCAAGTGCTCTCATCACCCCTAGCAAAAATTATGGAAAAATGCATTCACAAACAACTTCTATGCCATCTCTCTCAACACAACCTAATAGCACACTGTCAACATGGCTTTAGACCATCTCATAGTACCATTACTGCCCTTCTATCCTTCACAGATACCATCAATAGAAACCGTAACAAAAACCTCCTCTCATCTGCACTCTTCATTGACCTCTCTAAAGCTTTCGACATGGTTAACCATACCCTCTTAATCAATATTCTGGAATCTCTCTCCTTTGATTCTCTGGCCTTAAAATGTTTCACATCATACCTCAGCAATAGACAACAAGCAGTCCTCTGGGAAAATCAAGTCTCATCCTTTTTACCTGTTACCATTGGGTTCCCTCAGGGCTCTATTCTTGGACCACTTCTCTTCTCCTTATTTATTAATGATCTCCATGTAGCAATTCCACAAGCCACTTGTATTCAATATGCAGATGACTCCACACTAATATGCTCATCAACCTCTCCATCTGAACTATATTCTCTTACTCAAGATGTTTTCAACACTGTAGAAACATGGTTTTCCAAACGCTGTCTCCTTCTTAATGCTAAAAAAAAAAACTCCTTCTCTTTACACCCACTACTAGGTCTTCCCCCTTAGACTTTTCTATCTCTTCAAATAATGGTACTGTTATTCTCCCTGACACTACCACTAAACTTCTAGGAATAACCATTGATAATAATCTCTCATTTGATTACCATATAAACAATACAGGGAGGGTGGCCTAATGGTTAAGGTGTTTGCCTTACAAACACAAGGTGCAGGGTTTGAGTCTCACAAGGGATAACTGGCTAGGCTTAAAATGGCTCGCAAGGGCAGTTAGCTTAGTACTAACCTATGAACCTATAACCTATGAACCTATATAAACAATACCATTAAAACAGTAAACAGAAAAATAGGCTCCTTATACAGAATAAAACCCTTTTTAACTTCAGCACCCAGAGCCAAGATTGCTCATTCCCATCTAATCTCAACCCTCCTATATGCTTCACCTATATTTACCAACCTTAAGAAAACCAACCTTAACAAATTAGCAACATCCTATAATAACATTGCTAGATTTGCTACTGGCAATCCCTTCAGAACCCATCACTGTTCAAATCTTAGACAACTAAATTGGCTCGAATTCCAAAACCATCTGATTATCCCCCAACTCACAACTGCCCACAAGATATTTTACCAACCCAATAATACTCCTATACTCTCAAAACTCATAGTCCCATATAATAATCTGAACTCCCTACGTTCTTCTAGCAAACTTCTAGCCAACTTAACAAAGTCTAATAATGCAGCTGGTGACTCTCTGTTTACCAACACAGCAGGAAAACTCTGGAACCTACTATCCACTGAACTAACTCTAACTACATCCTTGCCACTCTTTAAACAAAAACTTAGAAAACACCTCCAAATGCACTGGCTATGCCCTTGTAGTAACCCTGACTAACCATCCTCTTCACCCCTCTTTTCTTCCTCTTCTTGCCATACTTCCAAACTTCTACATGCTTTTGACTTGTAAATAAGACTGACTCTTTCTAAACTCTAATCAACTTAGTGTTTAAATAATTCTATTTCATATGATCTATTGTACATAACTCTTACTATTCTGTTTTTGAGCTGTCTTAAGCTGTATTCTGCTCACTGTACTGTTTCTCAAGTGTTTTTATCTATTGTACATAACTCTTACTGTATTATATCTGTTCTAGCTCTGTTAAACTTTACTCTGTTTTACTGTAACGTTTCTCCAGTATTTTTATCTCAAGAATGTATTAACTACCTGTTTTTATTTTGTTTTTTAATCCTTTTTTTCACCATGTAACAATATTTTATACTTTGTATATCTGTGTGGAGCTTTTCTACCCGGGCCTCTACTGAAAATGGAAATATATCCAGCTAGACTAGCCCGGTCAACAAATGTAAAATAAAAATAAAATAAATAAAATTTTTATTGCTTGGATTCTCTGGTCAATGTCCATTCTTATAACCGTCCATCTTATCAACATTTCCAGATTGCTGTTCTTCAGCTTTTCCCAAGTGTCCACTGGAGAATCCCTAGAGTTTGTCATCCATACCCCTAAATAGTTTAGCCTGCTATGGCATCATAGGTATAGAGATATTCTTGAACCAACCTGTTTATGGATATAGATATATAACTAACACACATTGCCTTTGTTTTCCCCTCATTTACCTTGTAAGCTAAAATATGAGTGAACTACCTTACAGTTGTAAACAGTACCAGGAGATCCTCATCAGGATTTTTTTAAAAAGACAATATAATCTTTGGCCAATCCTTTGTCCTATTCCAGTCCCATCCCTTAATCTCTGTGCTAGTAGTTCTAGATAAATTGCAAATAATAAGGGGGAGATGGGCATCCTTGTCTCCTGCCCCCTTTATCATTACCTTTATCACCACATTTAAGGTAGTGTATATACCCTGCAGCACTCTTAAAATTCCAATGTGAAACCGAATTTATATATTATTTCTTAGAAGGATCTCCAGTGCATCCTATAAAATGCTTTCGCAACATCCAGTCCCATTAGTACCAAACTTCTATCCTCCTCTTCAACCTCTTTATGAATCATGTGGGTCTTTACGATACTATCAAAATGTTGTATTCACCTTAAAAACCTGCACTGATCTATTTAGATTAGACTTGGTAAGACCACTGCCACAAATATTCTATAATCATGATTAAGAGGTGAAAGTGAGTGGCAAGAATTTGGGGGGAATATGTCATTAAGATAAATGCAATTTACAGTGAATGCAAAAAAGAGCGAGTGCAGTTCACCAAAAATACTTTTGAGAACAGTAGGGTTTGCTTTTTCGCCACTGTTGTGTGACCTCAGAGTTGGTATACAGCCCAGTGTATGTGGGGGTATCTTCCCACACTGGGGTGCAGAGAGGCTTGCCTGACTGCAAAAAAACTGATGATGTGTTTGACGAAGATAGTTTCAGTGAACGATTTTCAATTTGCTTCCTTTTGTTGAAATTACCTTCAGTGAATTAACATGAATCTGAACTGGGGCTGGATGGGTCCTTTCCCTCCTCTAATATTATAGTAACTGCCACATACTTCTATGCTTTAAACAACTCCTTTTGTTGAAGCACCCATCAAACATCTTCTATCACAGTGGTACCACACTTCATTTACACTCTTTCCAAATTTCTACTAGCAACTTATCTCAACCTGCTGACTTCCTTACAGCTTGTCTCATTAACATCTGGACAATCTCCTGCTATGATATGAGCTTCATCCAATTTTACCCCCTCCTTTGCTGGCACTCTAGAATTTGTAATCACTCCAAAAAAGCTTCTACTTGCTAGTCAATCAACTTGTTTTGCTTGTGATACATAGATATATATATATATATATATATATATATATATATGTATGGATTCACTTTGAATCATTGAATGTTCAGAACATTGACATTCTGATAATCAAGACCAGAACATCGATGTTCAGAATGAACCACGCAAACACCAAAAAAGTTATAAAAACTATGTTATGCAGCTGCACGCCCCCCCCCCCCCCACTTTAATATTCCAACCCCGAGATCGCACTACAGTGGGGTAAGGGAACTCTCCCGTTTACCGCTATATGCGGTGGTGCTAAACAGGAGATTTCCCGTACCCTACCTGCAATGCCAACACTCAGATGGCACACACACACACACACACACACACACACACACACACACACACACACACACACACACACACACACACACGCACACCATGCAGGGCACCTTGCTGCCCTGCATACACACCCATACTATTTCACTTACCTGGCACTTCCACTTTAAACCTTCGGTGTTCTGAACATCGATGTTCTGGTCTCGATGATCAGAACGTCGATGTTCTGAACATTCGATGATTCAAAGTGAATCTATATATATATATATATATATATATATATATATATATGTATATAGTGTTGTGGAACGGTCACTGAATATTTCTTCAGTCTCCTCTGGCTCCCTACCCATTTTCCCTGATTTGGTGTCTCTCATCTTCACTATACCCTGTTCTACTTTCTGCTGTTTCAACCTCCCTACTGACATTTTTTGTGCCTTGGGTGCATTATCCAAAGATAAACGTCTAAGGGCTACCTGTTTTCTCTCTACTGACTCCAACAAATATACATTCCATTTGTTTTCCAGCTCTGTTAGCTCACTCTCACTCAGGCTCTTCACATCTTTCTTGTAACTCCATTATTTGTCCTTTTTTCTCCCTCAAAAAATGAATTTGTCTTTTATTCTCAATTTTCCTGCTTCTATTGGACAGCCTCTTTTGCTCCATGTTTTGACTTAGCAGTTTAACACAAACATGTTGCAATGACAAACTCCCACTCTAACTTTACAACAGTGCTTCACCTTATCTTTCTTCTGATTAATCCTCCCACTCCCCCCCCCACCCGATTATTTTTTTTTCTTTCATTGGCCTGCTCTCGTCAGTCAGCCTTCTTTCCACAATTTTCTGTTAAATACACTTTATTTCCTTCTTTTCCTGTTAGCCTTGCTTTTTCATCAGTTTTTTTAGTTCTGTCAGTATAATTGCCTTTGCCCTTCCACCTCATTACAAATCTCATATTCTTTCAATTTTGTCCTGCTGAAGTCCTGTTCTCTACCTGATTATAATAGTGCTTATCTTCTGCTGTGCTGCTGTTCTTCTTCTTTTGGCTTTTTCCAGTTAGGGGTCACCACAGCTGAACTCCGGTCTGCTAATGATTGGCAGTAGATTTTTTACAGGTACCAAGGTGCCAGCTCAACGCTCAACCTTCAACGAAGGCACGCCCATTCTACGCATGTCTTTTGAATGCCACTCGACCGAGGGGAGGACATGCAGACTCCACACAAAAGGCATTCCAGCCGAGAATCGAATGGGAGAACCTCTTGCTGTGAGGCAATAACGCTACCGCTGCACCACTGTGGCTCCCTTCCATGTGCTGCCGCTCCTGTATTTCACAAGTCTATACCTCACATTGCTATTTTTCTTTTTATCTCTGTCTCCAACTCAGGTCCTTTAATCCTCTGAGAGTCTCATTCCCATCTTACTATCTTGTATCATCCTTGCAAAAATCACTTCCACCTATTTATATATTTGGCAACATTCTTTCCCTTTGTAATTGTAGAAAAATTTCTAGTGCCTGCAACCCTTTACTTGTTAGCCTGCATTCTCTCTCACCTTTAAGACTACCACTCCCCTTAACCTATCAAATTACTTACTTTACCATTCATATGCCCCTCTCCCGACCAATTGTCATTCCTCTTTTCAATTTAAGGCTAAGGATGTAAAATGGTGGTCTTTCACGGCTGAAATGTTTATGCATACCTTTCAAATGTCCCTGATTTTGACTCGTATTTTAGCTTTGTCCCTCTTAATTCTTCCTAAAACTGGTGCCCTTTGGAGGAAAGGTGTTGTATTACACTTAATAATGACAATAATTACAGTTACACATTTATTTTTCCTAAGAAAAAGTACATCAATATGCATTTGCCTATTCTGTCGATGTCTCGAACTAATAGTACTAATATTTTAAGTGTCCCTGATTCTGTTGAAATCTGTCACCGATTCATTGAGAGCTTTGTGCTTAAGCTCTCTTTTTTTTTGTAAAGTTCCTAGCTTTCCCCATTATCGTTTTGCATTTTAACTCATTGCCATGTAATCACACCACATTATATTCCCTTCACCCTTGCACCCTGCATTAGCATATAGCAATTTGGCATCGTTTCCGGTCTTCTCCCTTACTTTTGTCATTGGTTATGTTTTATCAACAGTACTAAATAAAAAGAAGTTATGTACTCACCATAACGTTCCATCTGAGTAGGTACTTCATTTGTCTGCAACCTGTGGGTATCAGATCCGACCTCGGATCCGAGCCGGCAGCTTTACTAAGAAACAATCTCAATCATGATCAGGGATCACGATAATGGTTAGGGGGCATGGAGGGGAGGTCGGTTGCAGACAAATGAAGTACCTACTCAGATGGAACGTTATGGTGAGTACATAACTTCTTTATCTGAAGTAGTTACTTCATTTGCTCTGCAACCTGTGGGACAGAGTCCCCAGCTAGCTAAAAACCTTGGGCGGCCTTTAAGGAAGGACATTCCGAAGCACCGTGGAGCCAAAGGAAGCCCTACTCCTGGATATCATATCCAATTTATAATGAGAAATGAATGTATGGGAAGAGGACCAAGTAGTTGCTGAACATATGTCGTCCAGAAGAACTCTGGACCAGAAGGCTGCTGATGTGGCTATGGATCGGGTTGAGTGGGCATGGAGCAGGTTTACCTGAGGATACATACGCACGAATGATGCATTGTGAAATCTAATTTGCTAAGGTAACTTTGAAAATAGCTCTACCCATGGCAGATTTGGCAAAGGACACAAACAACTGATTAGCCTTGTGAGTATCCTTCGTCCCGTGCAAGTAAAAACGTAGTTGTCTATGTACATCCAACTTGTGTAATCTGTATTCCCCTTTGTTCTGAAAGTTGGGAAAGAACACTGGTAAATTAATCGACTGACTAATATTTGACTCTGAAGCCACCTTTGGTAAGAAGGAAGGGTTAGTCCTGAGAGACACTCTATCCTTATGGAAAATTAGATAAGGGGGTTTCATGCAAAGGGCTTGAAGTTCCGAAACCCTCCTGGCTGAAGTAATAGCAACTAGAAAGGCTGTTTTCCATGATAAGAACTTTAAAGGAACTGAGGCGGCAGGCTCAAAAGGTGGGCTTGTCAATGCTTGTAAAACTAGAGTTAAGTCCCATGGTGGGACCACAGACTTAACTGGTGGTTTCAACAGAGAAATGCCTTTCAAGAAGGATTTGCATATCTTCGCAGAAGCTAAAGATCCCAATCCATCCCCCACATGAAAATGGGAAATGGCTGCCAATTGTACTTTAACTGTAGATGCACTTGCTCCTTGATGAAAAATGTGACAGAAATTCAAGAACCGTTGGGATAGGAATGGAAAAGGGATCTAAGCCCTTGTCCTTAGCCCAGATAGAAAAACGCTTCCATTTACTACTTGTGAGCTGCTACCAGAATGGCCTTTACTGCTGATGAGATGCCGGGAGTCCTTGCCATCAGTGGAACTGGATCAACCAAGCCGCGAGCTTGAGGTCTACCAGATTCGGAGGTTGCAATCCCGCAGGAATCAAAATCAGATCCGGAATGAGATCTAAGATCCATGGAGGAGAACTACACTGTGAGACCGCAGATATGGGAACCAGATCTGGCGAGGCCAGAATGGAGCTATGAGGATAATTCTGCTCCCCAACCGACGTGCTTTCTGAATGAACTTCATCATAAGAGGAAGGGGTGGATAAGCATAGAGGAGACCGGGTAGCCAAGCATGAACCTAGAGCGTCTCTGGGGCTCTCCCCTGGTGGGGGAAGTATTGCGAAAAACTCGCTGCACTTTGTGTTTGATGGAAAAGCAAAAAGATCGCAGCAAGGTAGACCCATTTGAGGAAGATCTGTTTCGCAACTGATGGTTTAAGAGACCACTCGTACGGTGTGAAGATCACACGACTCAGTTTGTCCACCAGAATGTTGGACCGACCCGGAATGTGTGTTGCTACCAGAAAGCGGTTGGTGGATATCGCCCACTCCCAAACTCTCATAGCCTCCCGACAAAGGGGATAAGATCTGGTTCCTCCCTGTTTGTTTATTTACCAGACTACTGCCATGCTGTCTGTTTGAACCGCAATAGTCCCTAGAGGAAGAAGGTCGTGGAGAGCTTGCAACGCCAGAAGCACCGCCCTCATCTCTAAGACATTGATATGCAAAGCGGTCTCTAAGGGGGTCCACGTGCCTTGGACGGTTCTGCCTGAACAATGCCCCACCCAGCCGAGACGAGAAGCATCTGTGGTCAACGTGGCTTGGGGCGGGGGCATTACGAAGGGTCTCCCTTCTCGCAGCTCCCTTGAGTGAAGCCACCAGAGGAGGGAGTCCCTGCAAGCCCTGCTTAGTGGAATAGGGGTGTTCAACGGATGTAGTAACAGAGACCCAATGGTCTTGGAGGGTCCATTGTAGAATCCTCATTCGTACACGTGCGTGCAGACAAAGACTGATTGTCGCCGCCATAGACCCTAGTGCTCTCAGGACTAACTCTGCCGAAGGAGCCAGGTTCTGAAGGAGGGCTAATACCTGATAAGACAAACTGTTCATTCTGTCCAGAGTTTCTAGGTCCTGAGAGATGTGAGTGTCCAATTTGGCCCCTATAAATTCCAGAACCTGCACAGGATGAAGAAAGGACTTTTGAAGGTTTACCGAGATGCCCAAGTGCTGGGCAAGAGTTAGAGCATAATCCCTGGCAACACACAGTTGATGCCTGTTGGAGGCAGTGAGGAGCCAGTCGTCCAGGTATGGAAAGACCTGAATGCCCTGGAGTCTCAGGTGGGCTGCAACCACTGCCATGACTTTGGTGAACACCCTGGGGGCTGAGGTGAGGCCGAATGGAAGAACCCTGAATTGATAATGACTGGCTCCCAGCTGGAAGCAGAGAAACCTTCTGGATCGTCTGTCCATCAAAATGTGGTAGTACGCATCCTTGAGGTCTACGGAGCACATCCAGTCATTCTCCCGAAGGAGGGGGAGAATTGATTGAAGAGTGACCATCTGGAATTTCTCTTTGGGAATGAACAGGTTCAGGGAAGAGAGATCTAGAATCGGTCTTAAGTCCCCCGTCTTTTTTGGCACCAAAAAGAACCTGGAGTAATAGCCCAATCCGAACTGGTCAGGGGGGATGCGCTGGATGGCTCTTTTTCTAGCAGCTTCGAAATTTATGAAGCTGCCACCTCCCTTTGATTGGGTGGGACATCGGGGGGGGGAGATTTAGGAAGGGGCTGAAATAACCTCTGGATATGATTCGGAGCACCCATCGATCCGTCGTGATGGACTCCCAATTTAGTAGGTGCTCTGACAAACGCCCGCCGACTGCCTCCAGAGAGGGACAGTAGGTTAAGCCCTCAGGGCTGCTGCGCGGGTCTATCTGAGAATGGTTCTCTAGACCAAAAATTACGCGGCCCCCCCTCTGCCTCTGGGCCGGCATCCACCTTGTCCTCCTCTGCCTCTGAAGGACGAGGGGTCTGAAGCTGGACGGGACTGCTGAGACTTCCGGAACCACATCTTCTTTTGCCCCTTCTGATTCCTCGAAAAAGATCGTAGGGGATTAGAGAAGCGGATTCCGATGGCAGACAGCGTCTTCCCGTCCTTCTCGCTTTGGACCAGCGTCTCGCGTACGGTCTTGCCAAAGAGCGAAGAACCGTCAAAGGGAGCATTCGCAAAGGACTCCTTAAAGGGTTCCGCGAAATCGCAAAGGCGGAGCCAGGCATGACACCGCAAGACGACCCAGGCTCCGCTAGCTCTAGCAGCTCCCTCCGTAGCATGGGAGAGTAGCCGCATAGACGTGTTCGAGATAGACTTCAGAGTGGCCATACGAGTCGAGAAAGTTTTCTTATCCTTGACTGTCATGGACTCCGGGGGAGTTGCAGCGTATTCCTTTATTAGGTCTTGCTGTAGCCTGATAATGTGTGCCATGTAGTTCAGCGCCCTTACAGAGAAGGTGGCTGAAGCAAACATCCGCTTCCCAATGCGGTCCAACACCCGAGATTCCTTATCCGGAGGGTGGACTGAGGAACTCTCCTGCGCGAGTTGTTCTTCATGGCAGCCGCAACCAACATGGCATCCACAGGTGACCCCTTAGACCAGGCCTGCCTATCAGAGGGAGGGCTAAGAATTTTGTCTGGTCATCTTGGAATTGGCTCCACGGTGTCGGCCTCCTTCCACGCCCTGGTAGTAATTAAGTCTACCAGGGGGTCAGCCGGAGGGGACACCCAGGAGGTAGACGGGCCTGCCTCAAACGCCTCCAAAAACACGGACTCGTCCGAGGAAGGTTTTTGGGCAGACCACCCCCCTCTAATTCGCAACATTTTCATGATGTCTGCAAAGGGGACATCCTCAAGGGGTGACCTTGGGGAACCTTCCCCTTCATCCAAATCCGTGTCTGTCGTGAGGGACTCAGGGGAGTCAAGGTGCCTCCTTTTACACTTCCGTTTGCGAGGAACCTCCTCGGTGGGACTATCCGAGGAGGGCTCACCTACGGGGTCCTGTTCCTCTAAGGGAACTAACTGGAGGGTTTGAGCAGGCTGTCCCAGTGGTTGGATGATGGAGGATAGACCAAAATGCAAAGGGGGAGCGGGAGGATCCGACGCCCAGACCGGGGATCTGGAAGACCTCGACAGAACCCTCTCCACTACCTCAAAAGCCGAAGGTGAGCCACTTTCGCCAGGCACCGAAAGCAGTCTCCTCAGCTCCGAAGCAGGGATTGGTGTCGGAGCCGAAGCGGTCGGATCTGAGAGGGAAGTGTACTCCAACCTGAAGGACGCCGAAGACACACCAACCCCAACGGATCCGACCCTCGGCTCTCAGCCCTGAGAGCTAGGATCCGACACGCTCGAGGGTACTGTCGGCGTCGACCAAGCTGACCACAGAGTTCCTCCAATCATGGGATTTTACTCTTTTTTTGCAACAGTTTTTTTCTTCTGTTGTAGAGTTTGTTCATGGCAAGGGACCACCAGATTGGCTTCCCTTTTTTGGAGGATAGCATCTTGGTTCTGTTAGGGATAGCATGATCCATGCACTTGTGTAAGTGCTTATAAAGTGCATTTGTGTACGATTCAGCAGTCGTACCTCTACTGTCTGTCTGCATGGGTGTTGTGAAGGTGAATTATTGAGGTGTTAAATGATCATTGGAAAATTCTGCAGTTTGATGCTGGTATAGGTTCCAAATTAGGTAAGAACCCCAAGCATGTTTTTAGGAGAGACAAATGTATTAAGAATATTCTTGAGAGGGTAAGACCTACACACAAGATAAATAGAAAAGTGGGGAATTTCAAATGTAATGCCTGTTCTTTTTGTCCATATATATTAGAAACTGATGATTATGTGAAAATTAATGGACAGAAGCTGCATATTAGGGGTCATTACAATTGTAATAGTAAAAGGGTGATTTATATGGCTAAATGTCAGGAATGTCCCATTTTCTATATAGGCAAAACTAGTAGGAAATTAAAAACTAGAATGGGTGAACATTTAGGTGACATCAGGCATGCCAGGGCAACCAGTGCATTATTTAGACATATACGTGAAAACTCCACACATTGTTTTAAATTTTTGGTTCTGCAGCATCTTAATGAAGATGAAAAAGGGGGTATTTTGGATATACATTTAGATGTATTAGAACTGAGATGGCAACTGTTTATGGATGCGTCTAGGTATCCAGGTATAAATGAAATTATTAGTATTGCCAGTGTTCTAAAACTTGATCAAATTTCAGGTTAGTTTTTAGAGGGTTGAGATTTTAAGAACAATTTTGACTTTTTAACTTATTCAATATTTGATTAATGAATAGAGATGATGTAATATTTTGTTATTAATGTTTTTATGATTCTTAAATGTCTGTTGGTGAATTATGGCTTACTGGAAGTTATGATATTGCTTTAAGAATTTTAATTGTTGCCTAACTGGATAATTGATGGGTGTATTTAACTTGGTTGGGTACGGTTAATTCTTTGTTCTGAAGAAGTCTCTGTAGTGGAGAGGAAAGCACTTAACTGTTTTTGGAATAAACTGTGGTGTCCTTTGGAGTACTCACTTTCTTCTGTTTTATTCTGTGGTTTGCTGAGTTCCATTTGGTGAATGAGAGTTCCCTTCCCCTATGCGAGTAGGTCCATTCGTTGGGGTAACTTGTGGTGACTGCCCTTGGCTAGATGATGTGCTAGGGGGAACCAATGCTGCCTTGGCCAGTAAGGGGTCATAAACAAGATTTGTGGTTGTTCTCTGTGAATCTTGAGCAGAACTTTTTGTATGAGTGGGAAGGGGTGAATGCATAGGCGAACCATCCCCTTCCAAGGGAATGAAAGAGCATCCACCCTCCATGTTTCGGGAGAAGGTATCCTGGAGCAGAACGTTGGGAGTTGCCTGCTTATGGGGAGCCAAAAAATCCACTTGCGGTATACCCCATCGATGTCTAGGTCCAAGAACACATCCCTGTTTAGCATCAATTCATGGGATTGAGTCATGGTCCTGTTTAGAGTATCTGCCATCACATTTTCTGCAGAAGGTATGTAGATGGCTAGAAGGTATACTTGCCTCACTAGGGCGATTTCCAATGCCTGCAGAGATAATCTGCAGAGTAGATAGGACCTTGTTCCCCCATTTGTTGATGTAGCACAGCACCATGGTGTTGTCTGTGTACCACCTCAGCACTCCTGGCAGGATTCGATCCTTGAAGGTCTGGAGGGCAAATACCTCTGTTGGTTCAGGGTCTAAGAGTTTCTCACTCTCCATTCTCCTAAGGTTGCTCCCCAACCTGTGTCTGAAGCATCTGTATACAGGTCCTGATAGGGGGGCAAGGGTTGTAGGGCGGCCAGGCCTAACCAATATCTGGGCTAGCCACCAATTCAGTTCCCTGGAAAGGCACGGTAACAGGAAACCATGAAATCCAGGGGGTGCAGGTGTTGCTTCCAAACTGTCCTTAAGTACCACTGAAATTTCCTCATGTGGAGCATTGCTAGGGGTACCATGGAGATGGTGGAGGTCATGAATCCCAGGAGCTTGAGAAACTCCCCGGCCGACATGGCTTGGAGAGGGAGTATCCCCTTGAAATAAGAAGTGAGGGACACAATCTTGTCTGGAGGAAGACAGGCCATCATTTGTCCTGTTAAAATCCTGCATCCTAAGAACACCAGATCCTGTGAGGGTGTCAGGGCTGATTTTTTAAGGTTTATGGTGAACCCTAGACCTCTGAAGCAGGAGATGGTGAAGTCTAGGTCATGTAAGGCCAATTGAGAGGATGGGTCCTGGATCAGGATATCGTCCAAATAGGGGAAGAGTTGGATCCCCCACATTCTGGCAAAGACAATGACTGGGGCTAGGCACTTTGTGAACACTCTTAGGGCCTTAGAGAGACCAAATGGCAAAGCACAAAACTGAAAGTGTGCAGAATCCACTGAAAAGCAGAGGAATTTCCTGAAAGGGGGATGGATTGGAATGTGCAAGTAGGCATCTTTTATATCTAAGGACAACAAGAAGGCCTAAGGGAGGATTAGGGGAAGGAGAGTTGGAAGTGTGAGCATCCGAAAGGCGGGGTCCTGGAGAAAGATGTTGAGATGGGACAAATCCAAGATTGGTCTTCAGGGACCTTCTTTCCTGGGGACCAAGAACATCCTGGAGTAGAAACCTTTTCCTCTTAATTGAGGAGGAACCTCTTGAATTGTGCCTTAAGAGAGAACGTCCTACAAAAGTGGTGGAAAGAAATCCATTTGGTCTTGAGAGGGTTGAGGAATGCCTTTGAAAGTGGGTCTGGACTCTCACACCATGAAATATCCCATTTTTATGATAGAGAGGACCCAAGAGTCCTGGGTAACCTGTTTCCAAGCTGGGCAGGACAGGGAGAGATGCCTGGAGAGAGGGGTGTCTGGATGTAAGGGCTGGTAGTCACAGACTACCAGGCTTGACCTGAAAAGGCTGTTTTGCAGCAGAGGTAGAGAGAGCAGACCTAGAGGGGGTCTGTTTCCTGGTATCCCTTTTCCCTTTGGGTAGCATATGTCTATAAGGCTTTGTCACAAATGTAGTTTTAGCTGGATAGTTCTGCTGAAAGCAGGGAACCGGGAAGACAAATGTGTCTGAGCTCCTGGAGCGCCTTACTCTTCTCCTGAATGGCCTTAAAGAGTTCAGCAGCTGCTGAACCAGACAAAGCTTTGCTGTCCAATGGAGCATCTATTAGTTTTGACAATGTCATCAGGGAGAGGCTGCAGCCTAAGCCAGGAATATCTCCTGATGACAGAACCTGAGGCGTTGTGGCAATCATTTGCCAGAAGCACCTCTCCAACCAGCCCCCTTCCCAGGACAGATGATTCAGCATCGGCTGCTCATTTCCACACACCCCCACCTGGCTGTCCTGCTGTTTGAAGTCACAGTCAAGGCCCTATCTCTCTATGCCACATAGAGAGATGTACTGTGCTTTATTATTACTTCTTTGTTCCTTTCACTTTACTGACCTCAGGCAGTTTGAGTCTCCACAACTACATATTCTTACACCTATATAGTGTTCTTACTGAGCGACAGCATGGGTGATGGTATTCTGGCCAGGGACAAACACTGCACAGCAACAGTGTTTAGTATTAAATCTTTTCCACCTCCTGGCTTTCATAAGGGGCAAGGGTGAAATGACTCCCACTGACAGGACAGCCTGCATTTCCACAAGGAAATCATTCTTAAACTTAGTACCTGCTCCCCTTAGTTGCTTACAAGCTCTTGAGGTCACAGACAGGTGGTGCTGGTGCTGATATTATAGCACTAGGAATCTTTAACAAAGGTAAGCAATTTTTGTAGCTCAGTTCTTCCCTCCCTAGCTGTACATCTGATGCTTGAACTGCTGCCTGAAGACAGGTCACCTGTAATAGGAAGACTTCTTGCCTCCTTGCCACTGGACTGACTACACTGTCTGAGCTGCAGGCAGGGGATGACAGATGAAGTGGTAAAATATATTTGGCCCTCATTCCAGGAAATATTTCTGTTATTCTAACCAAACACTACATGAAACATGCTGGAAATATTACAAATGACCATGAAATTAATAGTAATAAACACATGCTGGAAATGTGGGACACAGTTACAGATGGGCCTTACTAACATGCAGGAAGAATTTACATAGAAGCCAGATGTTATAATACAAGTACAGCTGTCCACAGGATCCCCATTAACCACATCTGTAAATACTCTACAAGTACATACATTTACAGTACTAGAAATGTCTTTTTCTATTTGCTTGCGACTCAAGAACTCAATCCATGACTGCTGATACAATATTAAAAATCTGTAAACAATTTATTTTATGATAGAAAATATTGGAGAATAATCCTAATAAGCATCACTGATTTATTTTTTGCTGTTCTATTTCTCAGTGATTTCTTTATAATGTTCAAATTTATTAGGAAATTTATAATTGTGAATGGTAAACGAAACGCTGGGCTAATTACTATGTATGCATCTTGTACATTACTGTGCACTTACTTGTTCTTGTTAATGCATATACTGCTGTATGTTGCTCTTTCCATTTGGCCCAGGTCACAACTGAAAATGGTCCAGAGTTTAAGGACAGTTCACTTACCTGGATAACAAATTAAGTAAGGAAATAAATGATTAAATGAATGAAATGAATCTTCATAGACTTCCCTTATGCTGTATACAATTTAAACAGCAAGATTTAAGGACCTGGGCGAAGCTCCACCCCTACTGTCACACAATAAATTACCACCATTCTCTGACTTTTTAGAATTACAATTTCCATGGGACTGGAACTTAATATTAATACAATATTTTCAGTGAAAATGAAATAATAAAATGTTTAAAACTAAACAGTTAGCTTTCAGGATCTCAGCAATTGTGGCCAACTCCAGAACACATATCAGTGTAACATTTTACTTGTCTTGAGGTCTTGACATTTTCCTGTCTTTATAACACTGATGTTTCATGCCAACAAATGATATTTGTTACACATAATGCTCCTTTTACCCTTCTGTCTTCATCTGTATTACATTTTATGTGTTTCTTCTGTGCACTGTTTTTATGTAACTGTTTTGTTTCAGTGCTTAATCCTAAGTACTTTACATACTTAGCTTAATTAAACAGTACTAAACATAACAAACAATTCACAGCATACATGATGAAGTGTCATCATATACATCTGGCACTTTCTGACAAAAAAATGTAAAAATATGTCCCCAAAGAATTTGGAAAAATGGATGGGGAACTCACTGCTGGGGTACTGCCCATGTCCCTTATGGACAGAGGCAGTCTGTAAAATGACTAAGGGCTCCAAAACCTGAAGACCCACAACCATGATACTACCCAATTTCATATTTGTAGAATTAAGATATAATGCTGTCATATCCTGGGTATTACTGGCTAGGCTTGTAAAGGCTATTGTGCAATTAGCCTGCTAATCACTTAACAATCTGACCATTTATTGATGCACTTAATCCAAGGCAAGGATGTGGAGGGGAGGGGGTGTATCCCAGCCCCCACTGCAGAATGCGCACACACACACAAACACACACACACACATACACACACACACACACACACACACACACACACACACACACACATACACTGCATGTACACCTACAGGAAATTTGAAGGATCACTAGTTCATTTACTATTTGTCTTTGGGATGTGACAGGAAAATGGAACACAGCAAAACAAAAAAAATGGACAGACGGAGGGCACACAGACTCCACACTGCATTGTAAACACCTCAGTGGGGAAATGAACAGGACAAACAAACAAGGGGTTGGAGGCAACAACCCTAACAGCATTGCCTCAGAAAGTACAAAATAAATGCAAACTGGGTTCATAGATTCATAGGTGTATACTAGGCTAATGGACTTGGAGCTTTTACAAGCCTAGCCCATAGGATTACCCTGGCATTGTACCACCCAACCTTGGTTCCCAGTGCCTCTGTTGAGTAAAGCCACTGGAGTGATCCCTGGGATGAACTTTCTATTTCCCATCCACTCACCAAGATTTCTCTTGAAGAGGGCCAGTGAGGTTCTCTGCTTGACATGTATGGGAAGTCTATTCCATCGCATGGGCAGTCTCTGGGTTATGAACCTGTCCTTCCAGCATGTTTGGTTGATTGTGATAATGAGGTTGAGGTCTCCGGAGTGTGTGGTCTGGAGGGATTGAGATTTCTTTAGATGTAGCATTTCTAACAGAGCTGGGTCAGACATGGCTTTGTAAGTCGAGCAGATATTGCCTCTAAGTAGGCGATACGAGACAGAGAATACTTGGGAGTTTTTGAGTCTGTCCATATAGGACAAATGTTTAAGGCCTAGGATCCTCTTTATGAGGTACTTTTGCAGCCTCTCCAGTTGTTGCAAGTATTTAGTGAGGTACATGCCATATATGCCAAATGGGGCACTGTACTCAGTGACTGGCATAATGAGGGAAGAGTAGAGGGAGACAATGACCTCTTTCTTCCTGGATGCAAAACCTTTAGTAATGAGATGTGCCACACAGAAGGCCTTTCTGACCACAGTGGCAATGTGGTGATCAACAGAGAGGTTGCTGTCAACCTGTGTTCCCACATTTCTTATAATGCTTTCTGTGTTCAGTGGACTACCATCGATGTCATGGGAACTGGGTTTTTCAACACTTCAAAAGCAACTATTCAATAATGAATGCAAACTGATTTCATTGAGTTAAACATTTCAAAAACAACCGTCCAATAAAAAACACAAATTGACTGCAATGAGTTATACATTTCAAAAACAAATACCCAATAATGAAAGCAAACTGACAGCACTGAGTTAAACTTTTCAAAAACAGTTCTCCAATAATGATCATAAACTGACTGCAGTGAGTCAAGAAAAATGGCAGAAAGAAAAATGCACTACTTGTCTTGAAAAAAAACAGATTTAAGGGCAAGAAATAAAGGTAAGATTATGTACAATGGTCAATCTTCTGGAAATCTGATCTAATATCTCTCTGTGCTGCATTGTTTGATGAACTGCTAGCAGAGAGGCCTGTAAACTCAAACACACTCCAGGAACTCCTGCAGCTTGCAATCTTGCTGGAACACGGTAACAACTGCAGAAACTTGTCAAACCTGTTTAACCAGTTGACAAGCAGGCATGGGAAGCATATTAAAAGTTAAAGATGTGAAAGATCAAGAAAGAGAGGCCAGACTGAAAAGAAATCCACACAGGCCTGCACTTCCTTTCATGCTGCTGGCAAATGTACATTCACTGAAGAGCAAGATGGACTATTTAAGGATGGATCTTTCCACACAATATAAGATGAGAAATAGTTGTTTACCTGTGTTCACTGAAACTTGGCTGAACTCCAGTATAAATGACAGTACAATGTATGTGGAGGGGATGTTATTATTTCGGGCTGACAGAAATCAGTCTCTCATAGGTTCATAGGTAAGTACTAGGCTATCGGCCCGAGGGCCTATGTAAGCCTAGCCAACAAGGTTCCCTGGCTTACACCACCCAAGTAAGTTATTTTCCTGTGCCACTGTCGATCAGAGACACAGAACTGATCCCCGGGGTGTATTTCCTATTTCCCATCCACTCATCAAGATTTTTCTTGAAGAGTGCTAATGAAGAACTTTGCTTGACATAGATGGGTAGCCTGTTCCAGAGTATGGGAAGACTCTGGGACAGGAATCTATCCCTCCAGCATGTCCTGTTTATTGTGGTGACAAGGTTTAGGTCCCTAGACCGTGTATCTCGGAGGGACTGGGATTTCTTTCGGTGTAGCATGTCCAACAGCTCTGGGTTTGACATAGCTTTATATGTTAGGCAGAGATCACCTCGGAGTAGGCGATATGCTATGGAGTAAAGCTGGAGTTTTTTGAGATGGTCAGTGAGGGCATCTGTTTGAGGCCAGTAATCCTCTTTATGAGGTACTTCTGTGGCCTTTCCAGCTGCTGCAGATGTCTTCTGAGGTACAATCCAAAAGGGGCATTGTACTCTATAACGGGCCTAATGAGTGTCGAGTACAGGGGAACAATGACCTCTTTTTTCCTGGATGAGAACCCTTTTATGATGAGGTGTGCCACGTAGAAGGACTTCCTGACTACTGTGGCGATGTGACTATCAAAGGACACACTACTGTCCACGTGGGTCCCAAGGTCTCATCACACATTTGGTGTTAAGTAGGCTGTTGTCTATGTAGTAGTTCATGGGTACCGAGTTTTTACCAAAGGGGATGACAATGCACTTTTTAGCATTGAACTTGAGGCCATGGCTCTGATACCAGGCATCTGTCTCAGCGAGGCCCTTCTGTAGGATTTCCACATAATTTAAGGACTCGATTACGGTTCCTAGTTTGCGGTCATCTGTGAACTTCATTAGCCAGAGGCCTTCTGTGTTAGCCTGTACATCAGAGAAGCAGATACCAAACAGGAGAGGTCCCAGGACTGAACCCTGTGGTACTCCACTTGTCACTGGTGTGAGGTCAGATTTGGAGTGAGCAACTTTTACAGGGTGGGTTCTGTCAGTGAGCTAGTTGGCAACCCATCTTATGACATAGTGATTTATACTTAGTTTAGTGAGTTCAGCTATAATTTCAGAATGGGGGATGGTGTCGAAAGCCTTGGCGAGGTCAAGATAGGCTGCGAGAACCACCTTACCCTCATCTATGGCTTTAGTGACTGCCTCAAAGAAGTTGATCAGGTTCAGGAGGCATGATCTGCCTTTCACAAACCCTAACTGGGTGGGATCCAGAGTTTGGAGGTTACTAATGTCTTTGTTTATGAGTTCCATGATGATACGTTCCATGGTCTTGCAGACCAGGCTCGTCAGGCTAATATGGCTAAAGCTTCAGGGATCAGTGGTGGCTCTCCCTTTGTGGAGTGGGATAACTGTTGCTGTATGCCATTCAGTGGGCACAAAGCCTGATGTGAGGCTATGATTGAACATGGTGCTTAGGTGGGGAGCCAGTTCGTTCTGAAGTTTGTGTAAAATGCAGCCTGGGATGTTGTCCGGTCCCATGGAGGCTGTGTTTTTGGCTTTAGAGTGTGCAGCTTTTACCTGCGCAGTTGTGATTACAGGGACTCTGAATTCTTCCTGTATAGATATGGGCCCTTTAGGGGGTGAGGTGGGGGTAAAGTTAGCACTGAACCTACCTGCAGGACGTTGGCAATATCAGTTGGTTCTGTAATTTTCATGCCGTTGTGCTGTAACTCAGAGCAGATCTGGGTGTTGGCATTGAGATTCTTGACAAAGCTATAGAATGCTTTGTGTGGCAAATCTCGTGGAGGGGGTGTTTGTGTATATATCAACAACAAGTGGTATACAAACTGTGAAATAATCACTTCTCACTGCTCGGAGAACACTGAGTTCATATCACTAGAATGCAGACCCTTCTACTTGTGTAGAGAATTCAATGGGGTGAGCATAACAGCTGTTTACACCCCTTCGTGCTAATACCAACGTGACATTGAACAATCTGTAAATGACCTCCAGAATAAGAACTCTGAGTTTGTCCATATAATTGCAGGCGATTTCAATCAAGCTGACTTGAAATCTGTATTACCCCATTACCAGCAACATGTGAACTTTGGAACAAGAGGGGGTGAACACTCTGGATAAGGTGTACACAAATGTTAAACTGGCCTACAAAGCAGTACCTTATCCACATCTGGGCAACTCAGACCATCAGGCCATCATGCTGCTTCCTGCATACAAACCACTGCTGAAAAGAGGCAAACCTACAACCAAACAAGTAAGGATATGGCCTGAGGGAGGAGTTTTGGCACTACAGACTGCTTCAAATGTACGAATTGGTCAGTGTTTAGAAAGGCAGCTGTAAAGAACCACTATACTGATCTGGAGGAGTATACAGAATCTGTAATGGCCTATATTTCAAAATGTGTTGATGAGGTTAACAGTCTTCAAATGTATCACCATGCATGCTAATCAGAAACCCTGGCTATCTGGTGAAGTATATGAGCTCCTAAATGCAGGAAATGCTGCATTTAAATCAAAAGACAAGGCTTCCCTAAGAGATGCCAAGGCAAATCTAAGTAGAGATATAAAGGAAGCTAAGAGGACCAACAGATATAAAATTCAGGCACCCTTCTCCGACCAAAGGGACGCAACACATCTCTGGCAAGGCATTCAAGCCATAACTGAGTGCAGGCCTGCATCCTCCCCATGTGATGACAATACAGAATTTCTGAACAAACTAAATACCTACTTCAGCAGATTTTGATATGGACAACAAAACAACACTGTGCCAAATAAGCTCCCTGTGGAACAGGGTGAGGAGGTGCTATGTCTAAGAACATCTGATGTTCTGAAGACCCTGATGGAAATAAACCCAAGAAAAGCAGATGGTCCTGATAATATTATGGGAAGGGTTCTAAGAGACCGCTACCGAACTGTCCACTGTACTAATAGATATAGTCAGCATATCCCTGCAACTAGCTATTGTACCCAGTTGCTTCAAAAATATGACAATCATTCCCTTACCAAAAAAATCCCAACCAACAAGCCTAACTGATTACCATCTAGTTGCTCTTACATCAACAGTAATGAAGTGTTTTGAGCGGTTGATCAAGAACCATGTCTCTTCAACCCTACCTGCAAAACTGGATACATTACAGTTTACATACAGATCTAATTGCTGCACGGTTGATGCAATAGAAATAGAACTTCATGAATCCTTGGCACATCTAGAGAAAGAATAGTTGTGCAAAATCTTACCATAACCAAAGATGTAATTCTCGTCCATGTTGCAGTACTGTGTACTCTTGGGTCTCCTCCTCTTGCTACCTGAACATCCACCCAGTCTTCAAAATTTGTAGCCACTGCAAGGTGCATGGGATGGGATGTCTGATGTGGCTAGACGAGCATGGTCCACAAAAGTGACGCCTGCACACATTACACCTCAGAACTGAGCTCCCCAGTCAGACTCCAATCCCCGGACAAGCTGTGCAAGTCCTGTGCCATCCAAGAAGGGAATGTATGATAACAAGAGGGGCAGGAGGGAGGGAAGGAATACTGCAACATGGAAGAGAAGGACATCTATGGTTATGGTAAGATTTTACACAGGTATTCTATGTCCTATTCATATGCTGTAGTATTCTGGATGAGTACAAAAGCTCACTGAGGAAAAAGGTGGTGGCCTAGAGGAGTTCTCTATGAATCCATGGAGGTAGCCCTGAATCCAGCCCTGGACTTAGAGATTGGGTCTAGCTTGTAATGTTTGGTGAATGTGTGGACAGATGTCCAAGTGTCTTGCCTCTAGAATAGTGAATGTGTCTAAACCTTTGAAAACTGCTCCTAAAGAAGCCATAGCCCTAGTGGGTGTGCTTTTACCTCGCATCCTAATAATTTCCCATGGTGTGCATAGCAGAAGATAACAGCCTTAGAAATCCAGCCTGAGATGGTCTGTTCTGTTACTGCTTTCCCCAGGGCCCTGGGGTGGAAGAAGACAAACAATTGGTCAGAATTCCTGATGGACTTAGTCTTGTACAGGCAGAACCTAAGCTGTCTATGCACATTAAGGTAGTGTAAGACTCTCTTACTGTCACTTTGTGGATGGGCGAAGAAAGAGGGGAGGTGGATGGCTTGGTTTATGGAAAGTTCATTGACCACCTTGGGCATGAAGGATGGGCTGGTTCTAAGAGTTATCCTGTCTTTGTGGAATATGAGAAAGGGGGGAACGGCTATTACAGCTTGTAACTCAGACACTCTTCTAGTTGAAGTTAAGGCCACAAGGAGTACTGTTTTCCATATGCAGTACTTCAGGGAAGCCTCAGATGCTGTTTCAAAGGGGAGATACCATGAGCTTCTCCAAAACATAATTTAGGTCCCATGGAGGAGGGATGGGCTTCCTGGGGGGCCTGAGATATAGTACTCTCTTTAAGAACAACTTTGCGGGCAATCTGGAAGCCAGAGGGGGTTCCAGAGGCAGACAAGCTAAAATGGCAGACAGATGAGCCTAGATGGAGGAGCATGCTAATTCTGTTAGTAAGAGTTCACACAGGTAGGACAGTACTAAAGGGACCTTGCTCTGTGGTGGATCCAACTGTCTCTGGAGCCACCATATGGAGAATCTTTTCTACTTGGATACATAAGACCTCCTCATATTAAGTTTCCTGGCCTCCTGCAGGACTGTGAGCATGTCCTCATTGTACAGGTGTCTGTAAGGGATCAGAATTCTATCATTCACAACGTGGGGTGTAGAGATTGCCAGTGTGGATGGAATCCACTCTGCTACAGGCCCCATGAAGGCTCAGTGTCTCTCCAACCTAACACCACTCTTAAGTATTCAACTCCGGTACCACCTTTAACATTCCTGTAAGAAAAGTGCAGTCCGGGTCTGAACTGTCTGCAAACAGCTACAGCTAACTTTGAACCTAACACCACTCTTAAGTATTCAACTCCGGTACCACCTTTAACATTCCTATAAGAAAAGTGCAGTCCGGGTCTGTACTGCCTGCAAACAGCTACAGCTAACTTTGAACCTAACACCACTCTTAAGTATTCAACTCCGGTACCACCTTTAACATTCCTATAAGAAAAGTGCAGTCCGGGTCTGAACTGTCTGCAAACAGTTACAGCTAACTTTGAGTATGTGTCTAACTGTTTGAGCCAATCTTCATTTTCCCCTGGAGAGCACTGTGCTTTGGCTGTAAGCAGCCCCCCCCCCCCCACCACCACCACCACCACCACCACACACACACACACACACACATCTTCACCTTTCTCTTATTCCCTTCTGTTAGCAAATAGTATCAATAACTGATCAATACTGTGTGTTTGTTTATTTAAACTATACCACAGTAGCCTACTGATACAAGGTTATCCTGGTTTTCCACTTGAGAAATTAAGACAAGACTTACAGTTTCAGAGCAGTCCTTGGTCAATTATGATTGTTCTTAACACATACTTGTCTTGCTTTGGCTCATTAGCAGCAGTACAAAGAACTGCCTGCTCACACCCTTGTTCTCCCCTCCCCTTCCCTGTTTATTACCTTAAGACAATCCCAGAGTTAATAAATATTACCTGTGGCAGGCACCATTTGTAAAACTACAATCCACTCTGCTACAGGCCCCATGAAGGCTCAGTGTCTCTCCAGTAATTGTTTTACAACTGTAAATGCCTATTTATGTTGAATTGTATTAGACATTTTACAACTGTATATGTTTATGTTGAATTTCAAGCCTGTACTCCAATCTGCTTACTTACACTATCAGACTATTTACCCCACTCATAGGACCAAAAACTGGGACTGGGTTAGCCATGCTCCGCTTCGCCCTCGCTACGCTCGGGCTCGCTTCACTCCCCTCCCTGCCCCCTTATCCCACCCACCCCCACTGTGTCTACATTTATAGCCACTAGGCCACACCCCTACTTCCTCTCCAACCTACACAACTTCCTCTCCAATTTCCTCCCCCCCCACCACTTTACTGTTTAACCACTACTATTCCTCTGCAACACATTGACCCCACCCATTGATGACATATAACATGTCTATAAATAATTATAAACTCCTTCCTCTTATCTTACCACTCTTAATTCTGCCATACTTTCTTACTAGCCATGAAAATCTCACATTCGTAGGTTTCTCTTATCCAAAATGCCAAACCAAGACCCCCATACCTCCACTGACTGCAGAACTTGCCCACTACTACACTACCCCAAAAATTATAAATTCCAACCACTTGCTTCTAAAAAAAACACTCCAATCAACACCAAAATCCAAATATGAACTAAAACTACTATTCAAAGTTATTAGACTACTAGCGTATCTAAGAAAAAACATAAGCAAAGATGGGGATACCCATCCTAATCCAGGCCCAACCTTAACTCAAAATCCTACCAGCCCACCACTCTCCCACTGACTGGTCAACTCCCTCCTGATATGCCACTTAAGCATTAGAAGCCTAAACAATAAGATACATAGCCTGCATGCTGTACTAGCCACATACCTCCCCAACATAATGTGTCTATCTGAAACATGGCTCCGGCCATCAACCAAAGACAATGAGATCCTGCCTCCTGGTTACAACATACTTAGGGCAGATAGAGTAAAGAAAAGAGGAGGTGGAATAGCCGTCTTATATAATAGCACACTTAACATCATAACTAACCCTATACAACCACCCCAGGTCTCTAACGCTGAAATACTAACTCTAAAAATTCTACTAAATAATCATAAGGGCATTAACCTAATTGTCACCTATATTCCCCCAGGGAACAATGTAGAAACACTAGAGGTCATTCTACATTGGATAGCCAACAACTACCCTCAAGAAACCATTGTCCTGGGCGATGTTAATATTGACTGGAACCAATGCACAGCACAGTCCAACCCCAACCCTGTTAACCTACATGGATTCTCTCAGATAATATCATCTACCACACGTACAGGTAACAATAACCAAAAAGAGAGTATACTAGACTGAATACTCACCAACAGTCATCCCCAGAACTATATGTCTGGAACTCTCCCTAATGATCTTAGTGATCACCTGCTCACATACATCATGAAAGACAAAATTAATTGTACAAGCTTACCTATTTATAGGTCTATCAGATCCAAGAAAAACTTTGACCCAACTAAATTTCAACTTGAACTCAAATCATGTAACTGGACAAAACTAAAGTTCCTTCCCCTTGATGAGGCAGTGTCATCATTTAGCAATTCATTCCTTACTATACTTGACTCGCATGCCCCTAAACGCTCAATAAGAATTAAAACTCAACTAGCACCCTGGCTAACAACAGACACCAAAACCAAAATAACAACTAGAGACAAAGTGTGGGATAAATGGCGCACTACCAAACTACCCCTAGATCGTATCAAATTCCAACAACTTAGAAATGAGACTAAAAAAGCCATCATACTAGATAAGAAAAATTACTTCTACATTCTGCAACATAAACATCAAAATAACCCTCAAATGTACTGGGCAGGCATAAATAAACTTCTCCAACCAGGTAAATCCACTACTCCGACCCCAGGAACATTATCTGACAAGAGCCAAGAAGATATAGCCAATTCATTCAATACTTTCTTCACAGAAACCATCCAGTCATTAGCTAACCAACTTTCTCCTCCCCACACTTCTATAAACACTATACCCGACTCACCACTCTCTTTTAACTTCCAGCCAGTGTCCACATCCTTTATCAGATCCCTTTTGAAAAAACTGAAGCCAACCACCCTTTCAGCCGATCTTCTGCCGGCTGAATACCTGCAAATTGCTGCAGATGTCGTAGCCTACCCTATCTCAATCTTCATTAACAGAACCATAACAGAGGCCTCAATCCACTCAATTTGGAAAATATCCTGTTATTCCACTCCACAAAGGAGGTTCATCCACAGAACTATCCAACTATAGACCTATAGCCATACTATCACCACTTGCCAAAATTATGGAAAAGTGCATGCACAACCAACTAATGCTCTATCTAACCCAAAATAAACTACTCACAGACTCTCAACATGGATTCAGACCCCATCATAGTAATCATAGTACAACCACTGCCCTCCTCTATTTTACTGAAAACATTAACCTTAACCGGAATAATAAAAAAATATCCTCCGCTCTCTTCCTGGACCTATCAAAAGCCTTTGATATGGTAAACCATCAGTTACTTCTATATACTTTAAAAACCCTGTATCTGGATACTCCAGCCCTTGACTGGTTTCAAGCTTACCTCACTGGGAGACAACAAGCAGTAATGTGGCAAAACAAGCTCTCCTGTCTACTACCAAATACCATAGGAGTTCCTCAAGGTTCCATATTAGGACCTCTACTCTTTTCAGTCTTCATAAATGACATCCAAACAGTCATCCCTGAAGCCACCTGCATTCAGTATGCAGATGACTCGACTATAATATGTTCCAATGCCTCTCTTGCAAATCTACTAACTACCACCCAACATAGCTTCACCAAAGTCGAAAACTGGCTTGCCAACCATCTCCTGATCTTAAATCCAAACAAAACCAAGTTACTTCTCTTCTACCCAACCAATAGATCTCCGACTGAAAACTTCACTATAAAATCCAATAATGGGACCATCATCTCCCCAGACACCTATACAAAGCTATTAGGAGTACACATTGACAATAAACTCAGATTTGATATACATATAAACCAAGCCAGTAAGTCAGTCAACAAGAAACTTGTGACCCTATATAGAATTAAAGCCTTCCTTACCCCGAATGCCAGGGCAGCCACAGCCCGATCACACCTTCTCTCTACCCTACTATATGCCTCTCCTGTCCTCACTCACCTTAACAAATCTGATCTGGCCAAGCTCTCATCCTGCTATAATCACATTGCCAGGTTCGTTATAGGCCTACCCTACAGAACACACCACTGTACTAACCTGAAAAAGCTTGGATGGATAGAATTCCCACACCTTCTTCACCAGTCCCAACTCATAGAGGCCTTCAAAATCCTTAAACAACCTGAGAATACCCCAGCACTAAAAAACTTAATGACTCCCTACTCCAATCTAAGCTGCCTTCGCTCAGCAAACAGACTCCTTGTCCAAACAACTAAATTTCTCAACCTAGGTGGTGACGCACTATTTGCCAACACCACTGGTAAAATATGGAACTCTCTCCCAAATAACATCACGCTTGCAACTTCTCTAAGTCAATTCAAAAATAGTTTAAAACTCCACTTCAAGTCACACTGGCTATGTCCTTGCTCAAACCCAGACTAGCTCTGTGCCATTAACTAAAACATAAACAACTAGCTAAGATGATAAGTACTTTGTATACTGTGATAAAGAAATAAGTATCCTGTCTAACTCTATGTCATTATACTGCCTACCGTCCTTGCTAATATGTTATTAATGTTACATTTGTAGCAATCTCAGAAATAGTAATGGCAGTCTTGTACTTGTATGTAAATAGCCTATGTTTTTGTTAAGTTCTTTCAGCTCATTTACTGTACCTAATTATCAATGTAACTCTGTTGGAGCTTTTCTCCCCGGGCCTCCGCTGAAAAAGGACATGTATCCAGTCAGACCATCCCGGTTAACAAATGTAAAATAAATAAATAAATAATAAATTAGAGAGCTGTGTCCTGTGTAAGACATTCTCTGTGGGGTAACCTGTGGTGATTGCCCTTGGCTAAATGCAGAAGGAGGGGGAACCAGTGCTGTCTTGGCCAAAAGGGGGTTACTAGCAAGATTTTAAGTCTGTCCTGCTGAATCTTCGGTAGGACTTCCTGAATAAGAGGGAAGGGGGCAATGCACAGAGAAAAGTACAGTTTTGTACCTACCATAAATGTAGATGTCCGATAGGTATGCATCTGCAGTCATCACATATGGGTTGTCCTGCCTCAGGCAGCCCTTCGGTCGGCCGGATTTCAAAGTCTGGGTCTGGCCTCGGCTAATGTCGCCCTTTCCCCGATGTCAGAGTGTCTGGGGTATAAAAGCATCAGCCGACGCCATCTTCCTCAGTTTTTCTTGCCCCAGATGCCAGGTGCCCTCTAGGAAGGCTAAATTTGGAGAAATGCAATAAAATTCCAAACATTTGCAAAAATATATATATATATACATGTATATACAAACAAATACACCATAATAGATTCCCCCAGCTAGCTAATAGAGGGGTAAGTACCCTAGGAATACCACAGAGGGGAAGGAGGGAGGGTAAACCTGACTGCAGATGCATACCTATCGGACATCTACATTTATGGTAGGTACAAAACTGTACTATGTCCTTCAAGGATGCATCTGCAGTCATCACATATGGGTAGAATACCATAGCCAATCTGGGGGTGGAGGTACTAAGTAAAGGATGGTGTAGTTAAGATACCCTGCAGGACTGCCGTAGCAAAACCTGCTCTGGATCTGGAGTATAAAGGTAAATTGTAATGCTTGGCAAATGTATGCACGGAGCTCCATGTAGCAGCTTCTAAAATGTCTTTGGTAGCCACCCGTCTTAGGAAGGCTGTGGTGATGGCTGTGGCTCTCGTGGAATGAGGTCTAATGTTAGCAGGCACAGTTTTTCCATGAAAGGAGTAACAGAAACGAATGCAATTTCCTATCCATTTTGAAATTGTCTGTTTGGAAATTGCTTTTCCTTGTACGCCAGCAGCATATGCTACAAACAACTGGTCAGTCTTTCTGTAACTTTTAGTTCTGTCCAAGTAGTAGCGCAGTTGTTTGTGTATGTCCAGGGTGTGCAGAAGTCTCTCCCCTTTATTTTGTGGTTGTGGGAAGAATGTAGGCAAGTGAATAGCTTGGTTCAAAGATACCCTGGATACCACCTTTGGCATGAATGTAGGATTGGTCCTCAAAGAAACTCTGTCCTGATGAAAGATAAGGAATGGCTGCACTGCCATTAAAGCTTGTAGCTCAGATACTCTTCTTGCTGAGGTTATGGCCAGAAGGAAGGCAGTTTTCCAAGACAAAAACTGTAGATCTGCCGATGCTGCTGGTTCAAAGGGTGAAAGTGTTAGTTTTTCCAACACGAAATTCAGGTCCCAAGTAGGTAGAGGTGGTTTCCTTGGAGGATTAATGTTTCTGATTCCTCTTAGAAATTGTCTTAGGAGAGGATGAGAGAAGACAGGTGGATTAACATTGTATTCTGCTGAGATTGCTGAGGCAAGTATCTTAATGGAAGAGTAAGACAGGCCATTGTGGAACAATTCTGCCAAATATTCCAGTATATGTGCCATGTTCATCACTGTCACATCTAGGCCCTTTGCTGTGTTCCAGGTGTGAAATCTTTTCCATTTTGCTGAATATGCCTTCCTTGTGGAAGGCCGTCGAGCTTCCATAATAATATCCTTCACTCTCTGGGATAGGTTATCTTGAGGAGGAGTCATGGTATTCTCCAGGCAGTTAGCTGCAAGGTTTTCAGGTTGGAGTGCAGAGTCTTGAAATTGTGCTGCGTCAGTAGGAGTGGCCATAGGGGGAGAGGCCATGGTTTCGTCTGTGACATGCTCTTTAACAGTGGGTACCCAGTGCTGTCTTGGCCAGTTTGGAGCTATCAGAATTACTCTGGGCTGTTCTGTCCTGATCTTCAGCAGTACCTTGGTCATTAATGGGAGAGGTGGGAAAGCATACACTGTTAGAGCTTTCCAGCTGAAAGAGAGAGCGTCCACTTTCCATGCTTGTGGGTGGTATGTTCTTGAGCAGAATTTCTTCAGTTGATGATTGAGGGGGGATGCGAACAGATCTATTTCCGGCCTTCCCCATGATTGTGTGATGAGTAAGAAGATGTCTGGGTGCAGCATCCATTCGTGTGCATCCATGGTAGTTCTGCTTAAGCTGTCTGCCAGTGTATTGTCTTTCCCTGGCACGAACTGGGACTGTAGCTGTATGTTGAGTTTCAAAGCAAGTTCCCATAGATTCATGGTCAGTCTGCAAAGAGGTTAGGAATGGGTGCCTCCTTGCTTGTTTATGTACCACATAACTGTGGTGTTGTCTGTCCTTATGAGCAGGTGGCCTTGTTGAAGGAAAGGTTTGAAGGCCTCGATTGCGTGTATCACTGCCAGCATTTCCTTTTGGTTTATGTGCATGCGCAACTCTCTTTGTGACCATAGCCCTTGGATACATCTGCCCTCCATGTGTGCTCCCCAACCTTGGTCTGAAGCGTCCATGGTGATGGTTTGGTTGGCTCTTGGCTTGCTGAAGGGCAACCCGCTGTTTGACTGGCAGGCTTGAGCCCACCACAGAAATTCCTTTTGAAGGCAAGGAATGAGTGGGATCAGAGTTTCTAAGCTGTGACTGTGCTGTGTCCATAAACTTCTTGGGTACCATTGTAACTTCCTCATATGCAGTCTTGCTTGCGGAATCAGAAGAATGCAAGATGCCATGTAACCCAGGGCCTGCAGGATTTTCCTTGCAGTCAGCTGAGTTTGTCTTGTCAGATTCTTGAAGTAATCTGGTAGTTGTTTTTGTTTTTCCTCTGTAAGAAAGGTCATTTGGGTGGTTGTGTCTAGATCCGCACCCAAAAAAGTTATTCTTTGGGATGGAACCAGTCTTGATTTGTGGATGTTGACTGTATATCCCAAGGCCTGTACCAGGTGGATGGCATAGTCCAAGTCCTTTAACAAAGTTTGCTTGCTGTCCGCTTGTATAAGGCAGTCGTCCAGATATGGGTAGATTTGAATCCCCTGAAGTCTGCAGTGTGCAATTACTGATGCCAGGCATTTTGTGAATACTCTGGGTGCAGTAGATAAGCCAAAGGGTAATGCTGAGAATTGATAATGCTCTGACCCTGCAATAAATCTGAGGTGTCTTCTGCAGCTTTGTCGAATAGGGACATGCAGGTATGCCTCCTTGAGGTCTAGAGTCACCAGCCAAGACCCCTTGCCCAGCATGGGAAGGAGTTGCTGTATAGTCAGCATTTTGAATTTTGGCACAATGAGGTAAGTATTCAGTGCGGACAAGTCGAGAATAGGCCTCCATTGATTTTCTTTTCTTGGAACAAGGAATAATCTGGAGTAAAATCCTTAGCCTTGTTTTGAAAGAGGTACCTTTTCTATGGCTTTCATTTGCATTAAGTTGGTAATTTGCTTCAAAGCCCCTGCCCTCTGATTTGGTGGCAGGTCTGGCATGCCTTTCCTTTTTGGCAATGAGTGGAAATGGAACCTGTATCCTTTGTCTATTATTTGCAGTGTCCATGTGTCCCTTGTAATGCTGTGCCAATTTTTTGAGAATAAAGAAAGCTTTCCGCCCAAAGGTGCTTCTAACTGAGCCCTGGTCGGTGGAGTCAAAATAAAGTCATTGAGTCTGTCCTGGTGTAGCAGTTGTAGTTCCTGCACTACCTCTCTGGTTGGGAGGCTGCCACTGACGGCCTCTGTAGGAGCCTCTAGCTTGCCCTCTACCTCTGGCACGCCTATTCCTGCCTCTCTGAGATCTGTCTGAGTCTGGAAAGGACCAATTCTTAGTAGGCCAATTTCTGCTGAATCTCGGTGGTTGGACTTGCAGAAAGTCTTTGACTGTTTGCACAGATTTTGCCTTTTCTTCAAATTTCTTTAAAACCTCTTGAGCCGTGGAACCAAATAATTTTTGCTTTTCCATAGGAGCATCCAAAAGCTTAGCTTTAACATGGTCTGGCAGAGATTGTTCCTTCAGCCAGGCATGCCTACGTATAACTGCACCTGTCATAGCTGACCTACATGAAGCTTCCAATGCATCATAACCACACTGCAAGAAATGGTTACTAACCTGCTGGGAGTTATGCACCAGATCCTGAAGGGATTTGCGGTCAAGGGGTTCAGAAGAGGACAGTTTCTTATGCAATTCATCTAGTAAATACTCTTGGTACTGTATCATATGAAATTGACAATTTAACGCCCTCATGGAAAGAGTTGCAGAAGTATACACTTTCTTACCCCATCTCTAATGCTCTGGACTCCCTTTCAGAGGGTAGAGGATTTTTAGCAGTGGCAGCTGCAACCCCTTTAGGGCCCTGGGAAATAGTTTCTGGATCAGCAGAGTGGGCCTTGTACAGGTGTAGATGTGAGTCCAGGACCCTGTAGTACCTATCAGGTTTGGCAGGAGCCGGAGGGAGAGAGTCAGGGGCAGTACTAGTATCAGAGTACACATCATCAATGACATTCAAAACAGGAGGTATAGCTAAGGGCCTATGCTGAGGTAAATGCAAAAAGGTCCTTAATCTCTTTCTGGAATCAGAGAATTCCTGACCCTGCCATTGAAAATGTTCTCTCACAGAGTGTAATGTCTCTCCAAAGGAAAACTCTTCAGGAGGGGAGGCCGAGGGAATAGATTCTTCAGCATCAGAATCCTCGTAGGCCGAATAAGCCTCCTCCTGGTGGTATGACAGAGCAGAGCCATCCGTGGACTCATCTGAGGACTGGGGATCAGAGGGCTCAACCCTGGGCCTTTTGTCTGGAGGTGGTTGAGAGCCCCTGTCCAGATGAGGTTGGGAACCTCTAATTAATGAGATTAGATCCTCTGCTAGGGTAAGAATCTGAGAGCTAGTAGAAGGTCTCTGAGAGGAAACCTTGGGAGGCAAAGCCTTAGAAAGTTTAGCAGCTTTAGCCCTGGAGAAAGCCTTAATGGACATGGAAGCAGGGGGTCTGGCTGCACCACGTGCAGGAGTAGACTTATCTAAAGGAATGGTGTCGGAAGGTTCCTGGACACCGATTTCAGTAGGTAATTCAATGACCGACTCGGCCGGGGCCTCCGGGGCCGAGGTAGTCGGTTGTGTGGTTTCGGTAATAGGAAGTACCAAGGACTCGGTTTCAGCCGAGACCGAGACACTTGCGGTAGGCCTGACCGTGGTTTCAGCCGAAACCACGGTCCGTGTGTGTCGGTCCTTGTCCTTCCGTTTTTTAACTAAATGCGAAGTCGGAGTCTCCAACGGCATCTTATAAGCAAAACTAGCCCCAAAAAACTCCTCTGCAAACTCCGACCGACGTCTAAGAGTTCGTCGCTTGAAGGAAGCACAGGCTGAACAGGCCGAGACGTCGTGGTCTGGGCCTAGGCAGGGGAGGCAGTAAGAGTGGAAATCTTTATGAGGTATTTGTTTCCCACAAGTTAAACAATTATTAACTTTATCTGACATTGGCTGAGGCAAGAAAGTGTCCCCAACGGGGTACTTAGTTTTTTTGAAGTCTTCCGTAGCTGAATCACAGGAGCTGGCCGACCGGCACTTGCGAACTGCTTCTGCTTCGGGCACCACGCGGCAAGAAAGACTGAGGAAGATGGTGTCGGCTGATGCTTTTATACCCCAGATGCTCTGACGTCGGGGAAAGTGCAACATCAGCCGAGGCCAGACCCAGACTTTGGAATCCGGCCGACCGAAGGGCTGCCTGAGGCAGGACAACCCATATGTGATGACTGCAGATGCATCCTTGAAGGACATCATCCCCTTCCAAAAAATTGAAAAAGCATCCGCTGCCCTTGCCAGTGGGTTGGGCATCCTGTTGCAGAAGGAGGGAAATTGTCTGCTCATGGGGGAGGCAACAGATCTAGTTGAAATATACCCATTTTATGGACTAGATCCAGGAAAACATCCCTGTGTAACATCCATTTATGGGACTGTGACATAGACCTGCTTAGGGTGTCTGCCTGACAGCTCTGTTCCGAAGGGATGTAAACTGCCTGAAGTGCTATTCCCTGTTTTGTGGCCAGCTCCCACACTAGGAGAGCTGGTCTGCATAGCAAGTAAGATTTTGTTCCCTCCCTATTTGTTTACATACCACAGAACTTTTAGTTATGTACACACCATAACTTCAGATGTTTGGGATCCATCTCGCCTACATTCTGAGTGATGGGTTCGGAGCCGATCCCTCGGCTCCGACTCGGCACGCTTATGCTATAGAGCGAGGCCTCTAATTGGCTGAGCTATCTTTATCCCAGGATGCACCACCACTAATCCCCCAGATCTTGTTTGTCCGCATTCATGCACACATGCACAGCTTGTTTATATAACATTGTTAGATGTTTCAAGATGAAACAACAGGATTCGGACCTTCTGATACCCTCTGATCTCCAAGGAAGGGGGAAGGAGGGTAGGTTATAGGAATGTAGGCGAGATGGATCCCAAACATCTGAAGTTATGGTGAGTACATAACTAAAAGATGTTATGTGATCCTATCTCGCCTACATTCTGACTGATGGGACAGCGTCCCTAGCACCTAAATCCCGGGTGGCTCATTGGAAAACACTCCTGAGCACTGTGGAACCAAATGAAGCTCGTCCTCTACATGCCACATCTAATTTGTAGTGAGAAATGAAGGTGTGCGGGGAAGACCATGTAGCCGCAGCACAAATGTCACCAATAGCAAGCTTAGAATGAAATGCTACCGAAGTAGCCATAGCCCTTGTAGAATGAGCCTTGACAGAGGTGGTAAGCTCTTTGTTAGAATAAATATAAGCTTGAGTAATGCAGTCCCTGATCCATTTGGCAATAGTGACCTTTGTGACCGCGTTGCCCAATTTGTTTTCTGCAAAGGATACAAACAACTGATCTGTTTTCATTGATTGTTTGGTCCTATCTAAATAAAAACGTAACTGCCTGTGGACATCTAGTGTGTGGAAAATAAACTCCGCTTTATTGGAGTATTTTGGGAAAAAAACTGGGAGCTCTAACGACTGTTGCAATCATAAAGTAGAACAGACTTTAGGAACAAAAGAAGGATTTGGTCTGAGGGATACCCTGTCTGTATGAAAAACCAAGTACGGGGGTTTCACTGACAAAGCTTGAAGTTCTGAAACCCTTCTGGCTGAAGTAATCGCCACTAGAAAGGCTGTCTTTCATGATAGAAACTTTAGATCACAGGTAGCTGCTGGTTCAAAGGGAAAAGAAGTCAAGGCACGTAATACTATATCGAGAACCCATGGAGGTGCAGGATGAGAAATCAGAGGTCTTAATAGAGCAGCACCTTTCAAGAAGGTCTTACACAACCTGTTGCTCATTAAAGGTGGGTCTATGGATTCATGAAAATTAGAAATCGCTGCCAATTGTACTTTGATGGTACAAACAGAAGAGCCTTGATTGAAAAGAGAGGTCAGGAATTTGAGTACTTCTGCCACGGGAGTAGAAATGGGGTCCAGGCCCCGGAGTTGAGCCCAGATAGCAAACCTTTTCCATTTGCTAGAATACAGTTTCTTCGTAGCAGACTTGTGGGCTGAAGATAATATGTGCACCACATCTGGATCCAGTGCATGTCTCCTGACTATAGTCGGAAGAGGAGGAGCCAGGCCGTCAATTTTAATGTGTGTAGGGACTGGTGTAGTAGTCCCGACTGATGAATCAGTAGGTCTGGGACCTGGTCCAGGAACCATGGACCTTCCAGTGCATGTTTCGAAGATAGGGAAACCACACTTGACGAGGCCAGTAAGGAGCAATTAAGATCATCTTGCTCCCTAAGAGAGATGCCTTTGAATCACCCTGGGAGGAGAGGAACTGGAGGGAAGGCATAAAGCAGGCCGGTGGGCCAAGGATGGACTAATCGTCCATAGGGCTCTTCCCGAGCCGGGGTTAGGAGAAAAAATTCTTTGCACTTGCATTCAGAGGAGTTGGAAGAGGTCGCAACACGGAACTCCCCATTCGCTGAAAATCTGCCTTGTAATTGTCATATTCAGAGACCATTCGTGAGGAGAGAGGATGGTTCTGCTCAACCTGTCGGCTATGACATTGGACTTGCCCAGTATGTGAGTAGCCACTAGGAAGCGTTGGTCGAGACTGCCCATTCCCAAACTCTCATCGCTTCTCTGCAAAGAGGATAGGATCTGGTCCCTCCTGTTTGTTCAGGTACCAGACAACTGACATGTTGTCTGAGTGAACAGCAATTACGCCCTGAGGGAGGTAATCGTGAAGGGCTTGAAGGGACAGGAGTACTGCCCTCATTTCTAGGATGTTGATGTGGAGAGGGGTCTCTTCCGGGTGCCATTTGCCTTGGACTGACCTGCCCAGGGAATGCCCCCCCCGTCTGGGAGGCGTCCGTGGTCAAAGTGGCCGGAGGAGGAAGAACAAAGGGTCGTCCCTGATCCAAATTGGAGGACACTAGCCACCAGCGAAGGTCCCGTTTGCAAGATTCTGTGATCCATATTAGATGATTGAGAGGGAGTTCCTGAAAGGACCACTGAGTTGAAAGAAGACACTGGAGGATTCTCATGTGTAACTTTGCCAAGGGAACTAGCAGAACTGTGGCAGACATCGATCCCAATAGCTGTAGGACCATTCTGGCTGGGGCTTTGGACCTGGGGAGTAAGGCTCGAACTTGATTTTGAATGGTCTGAATTCTGTCTGCAGGTAGATAGACCCGCATCTGGTTTGAATCTATCTCTACCCCTATGAATCTTATTCTTTGAGATGGCCGTAACACAGACTTTGGCCAATTGAAGGTGATTCCAAGGGAATTGCCCAGTGATACTGTGGCTTGCAGGCTCCATAGAAGTAGATGCTTGGAGGTGGCAGTTAGGAGCCAGTCGTCTAGGTACAGAAACACCTGGAATCCTAGACTTCTCAAGTGAGCAGTCACTACTGCCAAGCATTTGGTGAACACCCTGGGGGCTGTGGTGAGACCAAAGGGCAGCGCACGGAACTGAAAATGACTGCCTCCTAGGCTGAAGCGCAAGTGTCTCCTGGACGTTTGATGTATTTTGATATGGTAATACATGTCCTTGAGGTCTATGGAGCACATCCAAACACCTTTCTCCAACAATGGGAGAATGGTTTGTAAAGTGACCATTCGGAACTTGGACTTCTCGACTGAACGGTTTAGGTTGCTTTGGTCCAAAATGGGCCTCAAGTCCCCGGTCTTTTTTGGCACCAAAAAGAATCTTGAGTAAGTCCCTAATCCGATCTGGTCTGCAGGGACTGGTTGGATGACTCCTTTTTGCAGCAGCTTTGAAATTTCTGAGGCTGCGGTATCCCGTTGACTGGGTGGCGGGTCCGGGATTCTTTTGGACTGAGGGGGGGGCAACAGAATGGGATGGAGTAACCTCCGGCGATAATTCGAAGCACCCATCGGTCCTGAGTGATCTCTTCCCAGGCCTTCCGGTGCTTCGAAAAACGACCCCTGACTGGCTCCGGAGCAGCACAGTTGGGCAATCCCTCAGGGACTATGAAAAGCTGAAGAGCCACGAAAGGACTCGCGGTCTCCAGTGTTGCGAGGGCCTCTGCCGCCTCTGGGACGGCGTCTTCCTGATGAATTTCCCCCTCCTCTGCCTCTGGAGGGGGAACCTTCCTGCTGAGAGGGGTAAGACTTCTGAGATCTACGGAACCACATCTTCCCTCCTCTTTTAGCCTTGGGATAAGGCCGAAAGGGAGTGGAAAATCGTGCCCCTATGCAGTCAGAGTCTTACCCTCCTGTTCACAGCGGGTAAGTGTGTCTTTTACCTTGGGCCCAAACAGGGAGGACCCATCAAAGGGGGCGTCGGCAAATGAAGACTTGAAGGCCTCTGCGAAATGACACAGGCGGAGCCAGGCTTGTCTCCGTAGAGCAATGCCTGTACCTGCCGCTCTACTCGCCCCTTCGGCCGCATATGAAATGAGCCTCATGGACGAGTTCGAAATGGACGACATTGTAGCCAGCTGAGATCCAACCAGCTGAGGGCCAGCTCCTCAGGCAGGTTACCTAAGAGGGTATCGGATAGCTCCTTAATCAGATCCCTCTGAAATCTCGTAAAGTGTGTCAGGTAGTTCAAAGACCTCAGAGTAAAGGCCGCTGAACTAAGGGTGCACTTACCGTACCGATCCATGCTCCTAGACTCCTTATTAGGAGGATGGACGGACGTAGAAGCCTCTGCTACATCTTGCTGGGTAGCAGATGCCACCACCATAGCATCCACAGCCACACCTTTCGTAAGGAACTCTCTATCTGGGGGTGGCCGAAAGAAATTTGTTTGGACGAGCGGGCACCGGTTCCACAGAGTCTGGGTGTTCCCACGCCCTTCGACAGATCAAATCCAAGAGCTCGTCAAAGGGCGGAGACACCCAGGAGGCGGAGGGCTGAGCCCCGAAGGCCTTCAGGAACACCGACTCATCAGCAGAGGGAGGTTTGGACTGCCAGCCGCCTCGTTGTTTTAGGGCTTCCAGGATGTCTGCAAAGGAGACATCATCCGAGGACGACTTGGGGGACCCCTCTGCATCATCGAGATCGGTGTCAGATGTCAAAGACTCGTCAGGGGAGTCAACGTGCTTCCTCTTGCACGTTCTCTTCCTGGGAGGTTCTTCCAAAGAGGCTTCAGAAGGACCTCCAGGAGGGGGAGAAACCCCAGCGGGGGTAACCTGAGGCCCAGGTGCTCCGCTGTCTATGGACAGGGGGACTGCCAACGACCCAGTCTCCAAATGTAGGGAAGGAGCTGGGGAAACTGTGGAGGTAGCCAATGAAGATTTGGCTAGAGCACTCCTCATAGCCCTGAAGGCGGGACCACCAGAATCCTGGGAAGGTCCCCCCTCCGTGGCCACGACAGTGGACGGTACTCCCGCCGCCGCACCAAGAGGGAGACTTGGGACCGAAAGCATCAATCCCGAAGCCTCCCCCCCAGGGCCGAAGGAAGAAGTCCGTGCACTGAACTCCGACCCAAGAGCCGGAGTCGGAGCAAGGGTCGGGCCTGACCCTAACACCTCCACTGGTTCCACCAACACCTGCTCCAACGGTGCCGAAGCTGTTGGAGGAGGAAGTACAGTAGGGGAGTGGACCATCGGCTCCGAAGCCAAATGGGCTGGAGCCGAAACCATCTTTTGGAACACCGGAGACTGGAAGAGTCGAAGGAGCACCCTGTCGATGTCCGAATCAGACATCCTGGATGATCTCGAGGATACAGATCGGGCCCGAACCGATTTCTCCATCGGCTCCGAAGGGCTCGGGGACCGGCTCCGAAAAGACTCAACAATTATCGGCTCCGAGGAAACCTTCAAGGAAATTTCCCTCGGTGCTGATAAGGACTTCGGCTCCGAGGGGGAAGTGTCTGAGCCGATGACCCTTATCGGCTCCAATATCAGTGGAGCCGATGAGGGTGACCCGCCTCTCGATGCCCCAGACCTCGGCTCCGAAACCAGAGGGGTCGAGGCTGGAGGCATCGAGGCAGACCGTTCCGACCTCGGCTCCGAAGTCCGTGGAGCCGATGGAGAAGTCTGCTTAGTTTTCTTAGCCGTCGGTTCCGACTGACTGGTCGGAGCCGGCGCTTTCCTCTTTTTAGAAGGAGACGGAGAGGAAGATAAAGCCTCCTCGAAAGAAGGCTTGATTAATCCTTTGAGGATTAATTTGTTTTCCTCTCCTGGAGGACTCTGAAGGAAAAGCATGGCATACACTGCACGATTCCTGCAGATGTTTAGCGCCAAGACAATAGGCACGAGGAGTGGTCCGTTATGGACATTTTGAACCCACACCTCGTGCACTTTTTAAACCCGGAGGGTTTATGTTCTTTAGACATAATCCTATAAAAACAGACAACAACAGTAACTTAAGTGTTTGACACACAGGAACAAAATATGTATGCCACTAACTCAGAAAAAAATATTTAAACTAAAGAACTTTTTTTTTTTTTTTTTTTACACACAAGGATGAGAGAAAGAGAAGGGGGAAACAAGGAGGGTCAAGACACTCTAACTCAAACGGGTACTTGACCCACACACAACCACTAAAGTAGTAGTTAGTACAGGGGAAGGCCCCTCTAACTTAAACGGAACCTTCTCTGACAGGAAAACATACGAAAATCTCAATCAAACTGTTAGAAACACACTCGTACACAAAAAATAGCTGTTAAAACAGCTTTTGGGTTTAAATGAAGCAAATACTGACAGGAAAAAAGCCTAATATATAGTACTTAGCCCAGCCAATGTTGAGACCACGTCCAAGCTCTGTAAGCGGCAAACGAGATCTGGGGGATTAGTGGTGGTGCATCCTGGGATAAAGATAGCTCAGCCAATTAGAGGCCTCGCTCTATAGCATAAGCGTGCCGAGTCGGAGCCGAGGGATCGGCTCCGAACCCATCAGTCAGAATGTAGGCGAGATAGGATCACATAACATCTGAAGTATTGCCTGTGAACAGTTTTAGAGGGCCCTGTTTTAATTTGGGCTGAAAACCTTCAAGGCTAGAAGAATTGCTCTCTTCTCTAACATTGATGTGCTGTTGTTTGTGGGAGTCTGGCCAACCCTGACTTTTACAGGGCCCAAAGTTGCTCCTCACCCCTGATCTGATGCATCTGTGTACATTTCCTGCATTGGCAGGGGTGGTTGAAGTGGTAGGCCCGGGTTGTGGTTCATCTAACTCAACCAACATTGAATCTCTTTCTTGAGGCAGGGTAACAGAGGGATTCTGTACTCCAGAGGATGAGAATGCTGACTCCAAATGGATCTTAGGTATCACTGAAGCTTCATGTGGAGCCTCACCAATGGTAACATTGGAATAGTAGAAGCCATGTGGCCCAGGAGCCTGAGGTACTACCTGGTAGTCATTTCTTTGGTCTGAAGTACCAAAAGCAGGTACTGTGTTAAGTTTTCACCTTTTGGGGTGTTAGGAAGGCCTTCATGATATCTGTCTGAATACTGCATCCTAGCAAGACTAAGTCCTGGGTGGTGGTAAGGTTGGACTTTGGATAGTTTATCTGGAAACCCAGTGCCTGCTGGAGGGAGAGGGTTTTCTCCAAATGAGCAGGAGGGATTCTTTGCAATCCACCTGGATGTACAGGTCATCTAGGTAAGGGAAAATCTGGATCCTTTGAGCCCTGCAGAAGGCTATCATTGGGGCCAGGCACTTGGTGAAGACCTCTGGTGCTGGAGAGCGACTGAAAGGCAAGGCTGAGAATTGACAGTTAGAAGAGGCCAAGGAGAAATGTAGGTATCTTCTGAAATTAGGCCTTATGGGTATGTGAAGGTAGGCATCCTTGATGTCCAAGGTGGCCATGAACCCCTGAGGCAAGATCAAAGGGAAGAGAGTTTGCACGGTGGGCACTTACAGGAACAGACTTATGTGGGAGAGGTCCAGGACTGGTCTCCAGGGTCCATCTTTTATTGGGTCTAGAAAGAGCCTGGAATAGAATCCTTTTTCCTTTTCTGTCTACAGAACAGGCTGGATGGTGCCCTGGGCCATGTGATTGTCAAAACTGTTTGAAGGAGAGAAAGTGGCTCTTTGGGGGGGCAGAGGAATACTTCTCCCAGCTGGAGGAGTGATCCATGTCATAAAGTACCCATTTTCGTTTATGGATAAGAACCACCTGTCTGTAGTGATGTGTTTCCACACCTGGAGACAGTGAAAGAGCCTTACTGATAGTGGGATGGAGTGGGGGGGCTTCAAGAATGGCAGGTAGTCACAGGCTACATGCCCTAACTTGAAACTGAGGCTTCTGTGCTGGTGGTTGTGAACGTCTGGCATGAGTAGATTTCTTTCTGGCAGCTTTCCCTTGGTCTGGATGGGCAAGCGGGAGCAGTGTGCAGCCTAATAAATTGAATTTTAGACGGGTAGTTTCTATGAAACTTGGGGATAGGAGAGACAAACAAGTGTTTTAGATCTTGTAGCTCCTTCCTCTTTTGTTGCAAAGTCTTAAATGGCTCTGCAACTTTAGAGCCAAACAGAGCTGAGTTGTCTAAAGGGGCATCAAGGAGCTGTGCCCTTGATGTCATCAGGTAGTGGCTGAAGTCTTAGCCACGAATATCTTCTGAGGACAGAAACTGATGTAGTAGATCTAGTAGAGGCCTCAGCAGCATTGTAGTTGCACCTAACGGAATGTGTAGTGACCTGGGAGGTCAAGGAGATGAGGCTGGACAGTTGAGCTTTGGCCAGGGAATCAGGGATGTCAGACAACTGTTTAGTGACTTTTTCCAAAAGAGTTAGGACATATTTGGACAAGTGGGTCTGATAAGTGATTGCCCTGAAAGCTAGGGTAGAGAATGTGTAGACCTTTTTGCCCAAATGTTCCATAGCCTTGCTGTCTTTGTCTGTAGGGAGGAGGGAGCTTGGATGTCTTGTCTGTAGAGATTGTTATTGTGCCTGGGTCAGCTGCAGGGCATTTCACTATGAAATTAAATGTTTCAGGAACTTTGTAGAACCTATAAAGCATGCAGGGAGCTGGGGGTTGTGAGTCTGGGTTCAAGGAAGCTGCAATGAAAGCATCAAGGTATGCTGGCAGTACTAGAGGGATAGCTGAAAGAGCAGGGAAATCCATCTGAAGGAGTTCATAGTACCTTTTCTGTACCTCTGTCATCTCATATGAATCCCATTTAAAGTGCTCCCTCATCTTAGCTATGGTTTCCCCAAAGGTGAGACCTTCTGCTGGGGAATCTGCTTCAGCAGATTCTTCCTCTGGGAAGGCATAGCCAAGAGGGAAGGAGAGTTGAGAAACATAGGAGACTGATTCCTCTGAGGAGGACTCAGAAGATTCCTCCTCTTCCACGTGAGAAGAGTCTAAGGCTTGGGGTCTACAAATCAACACAGGGGAGAGGGACTGGTGAAGCTACTGAAGCAGCAGGTCTCAAGACCATGAATGCATTACAAAAGCTTTGCCTGCCAATCTTGTTGACTTTCCACAGTAGGAGATGTATGCCTCCTCTTTTCTTTCTTCTCTAAGGAAGGCCTAGAAGGCATCTGGACTGGAGTAGACCTGGGGTTGGGTGGCAGTGGAGGGATCCACCCAGTTTTTGATGCAAGCCTGGGTTTCTCCTCAGGGTCGGAAGCAGACATCTGCAGGGCCACCGAGGACGTGCCTTCTGCACAGGGTTCTGTGGCTTCCATGTTGGTACCTGCTGTACCTGTGTCGGCAGTACCGGTCATTCCTCCACACCGACATCGGCCACAGGATGCATGTGAGGAGGCGAAGGCACAGCTACGGTTACAGGCCTAAGGGTCTTGGCCATCTTCTTGGGAGGCTCGGCAGGCAGATCGGATAGCCCCTCCATACCTAACGCTAACCACTTGAGACATTGATTCTCCAGGTAAATACTTAAGGCAAGGAGTCTGCTTTGCAGAGTTTTCCGGATGAAGTCCTGGCAAATGGGGCAGGCCTTATGGTCATGGGACTGTCCTAAACAAAAGAGACAGGGGTTGTGGGTGTCCTTATGGGGAATCTGACGGCTGCACTTGCACTTACCCTTTCTGGATGACATGAACAAACACTAGCATGCAGTGACTCAAAAACAAAGGGTCCCCAATGGGGTACTCATCTCAAAGATCCTAGATTTGACAGTCAGTACAGCAGGAACAGCTGACATTTGACTGGCGGCAGAGAAGTTCTGAGGTCTTGTGCGCACAGACTTCACTTTTATGGCCCACACTCATCTAGCCACATCAGACGTCCCATGTACCTTGCAGTGACTACAAACTTTTGAAGATTGGCCGGACTTTGGGTAGCAAGAGGAGGTGACCCAAGAGTACTGAATACTGCCACATGTGAATAGAAGGACATCAAGAATTGCTATGTCAGAATGCTATTTATCAATTTTAGTTCTGCCTTTAACACTGTCATCCCCCACTGGGCATCAACACCCCACTATGTAACTGGATACTGGACTTTCTCATCAATAGACCCCTATGTGTGGGAATTAACAATTCAATCAGTATTACATTGAGCACAGATGTCCCTCAGGGCTGTGTCCTGAGTCCTCTGCTGTTCATCTTGTTGATGTACAACTGCATGGCCAAGCATGAATCCAACAAAATCATCAAGTTTGCGGATGATACCACTGCCGTAGGTCTTGTCATAAATGGTGAGGAAATAGCCTACAGGGATGAAGTGGAACATCTGATAGGCTAGTGCGACAGCAACAATCTGGCCTTAAATCTAAGCAAGACCAAAGAATTAATAGTGGACTTCAGGAGGAGTCAGGAGATACATCAACCACTGGAAATTAGGGGGATGACAGTGGAGAGAGTCAAAAACACCAAGTTACTGGGGGTGTACATCTCAGATGACCTATCATAGTTGACTCCTATTAGCCACACAGTGAAGAAGACACAACAATGTCTGCACTTCCTACGGAAACTGAGGAAGGTAAACCTGTCTCAGTCCATCCTCAAAGCCGTCTACACGGGGACTATCAAGACCATCCTCTCAAATAACATCATAGTCTGGTATGGGAACTGCAAAGCATCTGACCACAAGGTTCTACTGAGGGTAGTGAGGACAGTGGAAAAAGTCATTGGCTCCTCACACCCAACCATGGATGATCTGCACAGGACTCAGTGTGTGGGAAGGGCTAGGTAGATAATCAACGATCCCACTCACCCTGTCCATGGCATGTACTTCCTCCTTTCCCCGGGCAGATGATATAGCAGCTTACACTGCAAAACATCTAGACTGAACTGGAGCTTCTTCCCTCTATCCATAAGTTCGCTGAACTTGAATGCCAGACATGACAGTGAATAATAAGATCAATACGCCACTTGCTATGAATTATCAGCTATATTAATCATTCTGGCAAATTGCTTCAATAACTGGTATAGTTAGCCTGATTTCTTACGCTATTACTTCCTAAATGTGGGATGTATGCAAATGACCCCATAAGGGCATCAGGTGTTTGAGCGACAATGCAATTCTGAATGTCCATGATTTTTTTCTTTTTAAGTCTGTTATGGACAAATTTAGGCCAATAAACTGGTATAGTTAGCCTGGTGGAGAATCCTGGAGTAGCCTGTTCCTTAGAATCCCCAACCACCCATATTAACCTGCATGCATTTACACAAATCATATCCACCCCTACCAGGATAGGTAAACTCAACCAAAAAGAAAGTATACTTGACTGGGTACTCATAAACAGTCACCCCCAACTGTACACCTCTGGTACCCTCCTTAATGGCCTAAGCGATCACCTTCTCACATATGTAATTAAGCACAAAACCATTACTCAGAAAGGTTAGAAACAATAAAAACTTTGACCCTGCCAAATTCCAACAAGAACTAAACTCATGTAATTGGTCTATTCTAAAACACCTCCCCTTAGAGGAAGCAGTAGCATACTTTAACAACAAATTCCTTGAGATCCTTGATTTGCATGCACCTGTTCGTTCAAAGAGAACCAAGGCAAAAACTGCTCCATGGCTTTCTATAGAGTCTAAACCCAAAATTACCCTTAGAAACAAAGCATGGGCTTTATGGCGTTCTTCTAAAGACCCTCAAGATCACATTAAATACAGGCAATCCAGGAACGAAACCAAAAAATCAATTTTACAAGACAAAAAACAATACTACTGTAATTTACAGACAGTAAATCAAAATAACCCTCAGACGTTTTGGGCAGGTTTAAATAATCTACTACATCCTGGACAAACTTCAACCCCAATCCCTGCTGCTACTACTGATAAAACCCCTGAAGATGTTTCTGATAGTTTTAACCAATTCTTTACTGAGACAATTCAAGCCCTAGCTAGCCAACTACCTCCTAGCTCCCCTGGTCCTGAAAGTAGCACCCCTAGAAACCTACTTGCGTTCAGCTTCCAACCAGTTGCCACTTCACTTATCCGTACCTTGATCAAAAAATTAAAACCCACTACACTTTCTGCTGATCAACTCCTGCAGTACCTACAAAAATCAGCTGATGCTATTGCTTACCCCGTCTCAATACTAATCAATCGAACCATAGTAGAAGCTAAAATTCCCACCATTTGGAAAATATCCTATGTAATCCCACTTCACAAAGGAGGCAGCTCTACTGAATTCTCCAATTATAGGCCAATAGCTATACTCCCTCCACTTGCAAAGATTATGGAAAAATGTATTCATAGACAATTCATGCACCACCTAATCCAAAATCGCCTTATGGCAGACACTCAGCATGGCTTCCGTCCTCATCACAGCACTACTTCAGCCCTCCTAGCCTTTACTAACACCATAAACCATAATCGCAACAATAATTATATATCCTCAGCCCTCTTTTTGGATCTGTCCAAGGCATTCGATATGGTTGATCACCAACTTTTAATCCACACCCTGCAAACATTCTGTCTAGATACTGGAGCCCTCCAATGGTTTCAATCCTACCTGAATGGTCGACAGCAGGCTGTCCTCTGGCAGAACAAACTCTCTAACCTTCTAACTAACACCCTCGGAGTACCACAAGGCTCTATACTAGGGCCCTTGCTGTTCTCCATCTTCATTAATTAGAAGTTATGTACCTACCATAACGTTCCATGTTAGTTGTCTTCTCTCGCCTTCTTTCTTGCTGGATGGATTCGGAGCCGATCCTCGGCTCCGACTCGGCACTTGCTTTAGCTTGAGAACTCCTTTTACCAGCTCGAGGCAACCCTATATCCCATGATGCAAGGCGGAACTACCTCAGATCTCGTTTGGTAGCTAACCTACCCTGCTAAAGACTAACCTAACATAATTAGGAACACAAGTTCATAATAGAAGTCCTCATATGAAGGCTCAGGAGGAAACAACCTGATAGGAACTCTTCAAGATCTGTCCAGGCCAGGGGGAAGGAGGGGGGGACGCAAGAAAGAAGGCGAGAGAAGACAACTAACATGGAACGTTATGGTAGGTACATAACTTCTAAATGTTAAGTTGTCAATCTCGCCTTCATTCTTGCTGGATGGGACCGCGTCCCTAGCACCTGTATCCCGGGTGGCTCAATGGAACAGACTCTTGAGAACTGTGGAACCAAAACTGGCCCTATCTCTGGAGGCCAAGTCCAACTTGTAATGAGAGACAAAGGTATGAGGCGTGGCCCAAGTAGCTGCTGCACAAATGGTATCAATGGGTAGTCTATCCTGAAAGGCTGCAGAAGTGGATAGACTCCTGGTTGAGTGTGCTTTTGGTTTAGAAGATAGCTGCTTGCCTCTGAGAGAGTACACATAGGAAATGGTGGAAGTCAACCATCTGGATAAGGTCACTTTAGAAACTGGAAGACCTATCCTGTTTTCTGCATAGGAGACAAATAATTGGTCCGATTTCCTGAATTGTTTAGTTCTATGCAAATAGTACCTGAGCTGACGATGGACATCCAAAAATGCAGTTTCTGTTCAGCTCTGTCGGAATAGTTTGGGAAAAAGACTGGTAGATCTATAGATTGGTTAATATTGGTTTGAGACACAACTTTGGGGAGAAAGGAAGGGTTCGTTCTTAATGATACCCTGTCCTTATGAAAAACCAAATAAGGGGAACGAATGCAGAGAGCTTGAATCTCGGAAACCCTTCTTGCAGAAGTGACAGCCAGTAAGAATATAGTTTTCCAGGTCAATAACTTCAAAGAACATGAAGCAGACGGTTCGAAGGAGGTAGTATCAAGGATGCCAACATTAAGTTTAGATCCCATTGCGGAGGAGGATGCTTTATAGGCGGCTTTAGGAGAAAAACTCCTCTCAGAAAGGCCTTGCATAATCTATGAGACATAATGTTATTGTCATGCAAGCCAACATGATATTTGGAAATAGCAGCCAGTTGTACTTTGACTGTAGATGACGAGGATCCTGAATGAAAAACCTCCGCCAGGAAATCTAAAACAGAATGTACAGGAGCAGTAAAGGGATCAATATTCCTGGAATTTGCCCAAATAGAAAACGCCGCCACTTGCTAGCATAAACAGTCCTAGTGGACGACTTTAAAGAAGACACTAAGATGTCTCTGACTGAGTCAGAAATCATCGGTAGCCTGGCTAAGGAAGGAAGTGGAGCAACCAAGCAGTGAGGTTGAGAGAATGAATGGCCCGGTGCTGCTGACCCGACTGGTGGATCAAGAGATCCGGAACTGGGTCCAGATGCCAGGGCTGCACCAGAAGGTGACGATGCAGAGACGGAAACCACATTTGTCGAGGCCAATATGGGGCAATGAGGATCAACTTGGCCCTCAAAACGGTGGCTTTCTGAATGACTTGTGGAATCAAGGGAAAGGGAGGAAAAGCATACAGAAGTCCCCAGGGCCAATCCTGGGTTAGAGAGTCTCTCAGGGGTTGGCCTGGAAGGGGAAAGAGAGTGAAAAAATCGGGGCACTTGTTGTTTTGAGGAGTAGCAAAAAGATCGCAACAAGGAGTGCCCCACTTCAGAAAAATCTGATCCACTACAGATTGATTGAGAGACCACTCGTGAGGCATCAGAATGGATCTGCTCAGCCTGTCCGCCAATAGGTTGGACCTGCCGGGGATGTGCGTTGCTATCAGAAACCGATGAGAGGAGATCGCCCATTGCCAAAGTCTGAGAGCTTCTCGACACAACGGATAGGACCTGGTCCCGCCCTGCTTGTTGATGTACCAGACCACGGACATGTTGTCCGTTTGTACTGCAATAGTCCCCGTGGGAAGAAAGTCGTTGAGGGCTTGCAACGTTAAAAGCACTGCTCTCATCTCCAGGACATTTATGTGCAGATGGTATTCTATGGGTTGCCACGTCCTGTGGACCATCCTGCCCTGATAATGCCCCCCCCACCCGATCAGAGAGCCATCCGTAGTGACTGTGGCAACTGGAGGAGGGGGAATAAAGGGTCGGCCTTGATGAAGAAGAGGGGAAGATATCCACCAATTCAGATGAGCTTTGCACGACTGTGTGACTAAGATTTCGTGCCTCATCGGGAGACTGTGGTACGACCACTGCGTGAATAGCATCCACTGCAGAAGACGCATGTGGAAGCGAGCCAGTGGTAGAAGAACAATGGCCGCAGCCATAAGACCTAGAACCTTCAGTATAAATCTGGCTTTTATCCTGTTGCTCTGCAATAGAATCCGAACGAATTTTTGGATGTCCAGAATTCTTTGATCTGTTAGTTTGGCTAACATTTTGACGGTGTTTAATTCTGCGCCTATAAAGGTGATAGATTGGCAAGGCAGCAGAGAAGATTTTTCGAAATTTACTGAAATTCCCAAACTCCTGCAAAGCTGTAGAGTGTAGTCTCTGGACTGAAGAAGCTGACACTTGGTGGTGGCGGAGAGGAGCCAGTCGTCTAAGTAGGGAAACACCTGGAATCCTTGACGTCTCAGATGAGCTGTGACCACTGCCATGCATTTGGTAAACACTCTGGGGGCTGAAGTGAGGCCAAAGGGCAGTGCTCTGAATTGGTAATGACTGGTCCCTAGCCGAAAGCGGAGAAACCTTCTGGAGCGTCTGTGAATATTTATGTGATAGTACGTATCCTGAAGGTCTATAGAGCACATCCAGTTGTCCTTGCCCAGAAAGGGCAGAATGGACTGAAGCGTGACCATCCGGAATCTTGCCTTCTTGACAAATCTGTTTAGATTGCTCAGGTCTAATATTGGTCTCCAATCTCCCGTCCTTTTGGGGACCAAAAAGAATCTCGAGTAGACGCCGGATCCTACCTGGTCTGCCGGCACAGTCTGGACGGCTCTTTTTTCTAGGAGCTTTGAAACCTCCTGTTCTGCCAAATCCCTTTGACCGGGTGAGATGTCTGGAAGGGATTGTAGAGGTACAGGAAACCTTCCGAAGGGGATTTTGTAACCCTCGGATATGATCGACTGTACCCACATCTCTTGTGATAGGGATTGCCAGGCTACTGGGTACAGTGAAATCCTTCCCCCGACTGCCTCCAAGGGTGGACAGTCGGGCAACACCTCAGGGATGCTGAAAGGGCTTCTCAGGAAGAGACTCCCTGTTGCCCTGGTTCTGAGGACCCCCCCTGTCTCTAGGGCAGCATCTATTATTGTTACCCCCTCTGCCTCTGGGGGTAAACTGACCACGTGCGTCCGGTGTAGCTCCTTGGGCTTTACGGAACCACATCTTCCCCCCCTTCTGACCCTTGGGATATGGTCTAGAAGGAGTGGAAAATTGGACTCCAACGGCAGAAAGAGTTTTACCGTCCTGCTCACACCTGGTCAAGGTATCCTTCACCTGAGGTCCGAACAAAGCCGAACCATCAAAGGGGGTATTAGTGAAGGACGCCTTAAAGGGGTCCGCAAAATTACAAAGCCGCATCCAGGCTTGGCGTCTAAGAGCAACTCCTGTGCCTGCGGCCTGCTCGCTCCATCGGCCGCATAGGATATGAGCCGCATGGAGGAGTTAGATAGGGAATTCAGGATTGCAAGCTGCGAGGCAATCTTTTCTTGAGCCCCAGCAGCAGAAGGATCCTGGACTACTTCACCCAGTTCCTTGAGAATATCTCGTTGAAGCCTGGTGAAGTGACAAAGGTAGTTCAGCGAGCATAGCAAAGGTCGCTGAAGAAAACATCCGCTTTCCATACCTGTCCATGGTCCTAGAATCCTTGTTAGGAGGATGGACAGGTACTGAAGGATCCGCCAGTTCCTTCTTAGTGGCCGCCACCACCACAGCATCCACAGAGACACCCTTGGAAAGGAACTGTTTGTCCGTAGGGGCCGTGATAAATTTGGATGGTCTCCTGGGGACAGGTTCCACAGAATCTGGAGCGCACGCCTTCCGAGCCACTACCTGCATAAGTGGGTCGAAGGCGGAGACACCCAGGAGGTGGAGGGTCGGGATCCAAAAGCCTCCAGGTATACCGACTCATCCTCGGAGGGATCAATGGATGGCCAATTCCCCTCTGTTTGAGGAGCTCAAGGATGTCTGAAAAGGAGACATCCTCAGAGGGGATCGTGGGAACCCTCCGACTCATCTAAGTCGGTATCCGATGTAGTAGACTCGGGGAGTCTGTGTGTTTCCTCTTACACGTCCTCTTCCGAGGGGTTCACCTGCTGGATCAGGAGAAACTTGGAAGAGGAGGAAATTCCCAATGGGGAAACCTGGGGCGATGGATCCCTGGGCCTGAGAGCAAGAGGCTGGCAAGAGGCGTCTACAGGCACTGAAGAGGGAGGAGCTAGAGGGATGGACCGTTGACCAGGCTCAGAGGCCAGGACACTCCTCATCACCTCAAAGGCTCCCCTCCCCGGGAGGCCGGAATATCCCCGTTCCGAGGAAACAGGAATTCCCGGCTCCACTGAGAGTGAAGGCTCCGAGGCCGATGTCGGCGCCGAGCTTACCAAAGCCGAAGCCCCGAGAGGGAGAGCGGGGTCGGACAAGGGTCCGATGCCACTAGCCCCCTCGGAGCCGACAAGGGAAACCCGACGACCGGATCCCTCCAAGGAAGGCCTCAACGAGGAGATCGGAGCCGAGGACGACGGAGCCAAAGGATGTATCGGCTCCGGCACCGAAACAGTCGCTGTCCCGAGAAGCTCCGGCTCCGAACTCTGGTGTGGAGTCGGAGAAGGAAGTTCAAGGGGTGAGGCTATAGCCGAAGTCTGTTGAGACGGGCTATGGAGCATTTGGGCCAGTGCCTGTGACTTCAACAGCCTGCTTACCACCCTCTCTAAGTCGTGGTCAGACAGCCTGGAAGATCTCGAAGATCGGCTCCGATGGCTCCGCTCCGACAAAAGAGGAGACCCCGGAGCCGAGTGGATACTCTGTAACGAAGGGGACCGAGATCTCTTTCGAGACGAAGTCATCGGAGCCGAAGTCCCCTGAATTCCAGATGGAGCCAAAGGTTTCTCGGCTCCGATGCTGGATAAAGTGTCGGCTCCAGCCGGAGCCGACAAGGCCACAGTAGACAAGGTATCGGAACCAACCAGTGCCGAACCCACTACTTTTAAGGTAGATACATCGGTTCCAGCCGGAGCTGATCTCGGCTCCGACGGAGCCGGAGCCACCGGAGGAGGCTTGGATACTGAAGCCTGAGCCTTCGGTGGCTTAGAAGGTTTCCCAGACCCTGCTTTAGAGGGAGAACCTTCTGGCTTAAGTAAGCCACGGAGGATAAGCTTATTCCTCCGTTCCTGCAGGACTCTCTGGCTAAAAGAGTGACACAAAGCACAGGAGTCCTGCAGGTGCAAAGGCCCCAGGCAATAAACACAAGAAGTGTGACCGTCTGTCAGAGACATTTTCTGATAGCACGAGTCACACTTCTTGAAGCCTGAGACCTTGCCTTCCCTAGACATAATCCTAGGAAGAAGTCACACACACAAACCCCAACAAACACACAAAATTAATCCCCTAACACACAACACACAGGAAGGGATTAACCAATGGGGTTTAGGCCTAACTAAAACTTTTACACTAAAGGTAATAAAAAGTTTGAAAACAAGGGAATAGGGTGGGCTGTAACTCACTACAGACTATAAAAATGGATACAAGGGGGAAATAAAACCCTAACTAAGCTTTTCTCTTTTAACAAGAAAATTACTTACCTCAGCTGGCAAAGGAGACCTCTTTCGCTAAGCGGCAAACGAGATCTGAGGTAGTTCCGCCTTGCATCATGGGATATAGGGTTGCCTCGAGCTGGTAAAAGGAGTTCTCAAGCTAAAGCAAGTGCCGAGTCGGAGCCGAGGATCGGCTCCGAACCCATCCAGCAAGAATGAAGGCGAGACTGACAACTTAACATCGACCTTTATACTGTCATCCCAAAAGTCAGCTGTATCCAATATGCTGATGACTCTACTCTGATTTGCTCAGCCACATTTCCAGTAGAGTTATGGTCAGCTACCCAGACCACCATTAATACAATAGAAAGCTGGCTTTATGAACATTGTCTGATCCTAAATCCCAAAAAAACTAAAATGCTGTTATTTTCACCAACACGTAGGTCTACCGCTTTCACCTTTACCATAAAATCAAATGATGGCAGAATAATCTCCCCTGACCCATCTACAAAACTATTAGGTGTCATCATAGACAATAATCTCAAATTTGACCTACATGTTAACCAAACTATCAAAACCATCAATAAAAAACTAGGGTCACTTTACAGAATAAAAGCCTTCCTAACCCCTCCAGCTAAAATTGCCATAGCTCGCTCTCACCTTCTTTCAACCCTTCTGTATGCATCCCCTCTACTCTCGAATTTGAAAAGACTGTCCTTAACAAACTCTCAATTTGCTACAACCACATTGCCAGGTTTGCCACTGGGCTGCCTTTTAGGACACATCATTGCATCAATCTAAATCAGCTTGGTTGGCTTGAACTACCTAGCCTAATCCAGTATAACCAACTGATTATGGCCTATAAAATCCTCTATAATCCGGACAATACTCCTGCACTTAAAAATATCATCACCCCCTATAACAATCCTAGACCGCTTTGATCCTCTAACAAACTACTAATTCAGACTAGCAAAATTAACAACACAGCCGGTGATTCTCTCTTTGCAAACTCTGTAAGTAGATCCTGGAACTCTCTTCCAGCTGATATTACCTTACTTTCCACCTTAGGTCAATTTAAAACTAGACTCAAACAACATTTGTCACTTAACTGGCTATGTCAATGTATCAAGCCTGGCTAACTCGAATGTGTAAAAATCTGTTAACCAGTTTACTGTGTAATTTAATTTAATCCTGACTTGTGCTCAGGACTAACTTTAACCTGTGGAACTTGTTTAACTTGCTTACTTATGTAATCTCTGTAAATAATCTGTTTGTAATACGTAATGCTGGTATTATGTAATGCTGTATCTGCTTACCCTTGGAGCTTTTCTCCCCGGGCCTCCGCTGAAAATGGACATGCATCCAGTCGGACTATCCCGGTCAACAAATGTAAAATAAAAAATAAATAAATAAAATAAATAAATAAAATAAAGGCAAACCCCAAAGGGTTGCAACAAGAACCCAGGACAGGATGTCACTCCACCAGAAACCTACAAGAAGGGGTAGGCAGGAGGGATGCAAGAAAAGATGAAGATCGACAACACAGATGGAACATTATGGTAAGACATAACTTCTTTATCTGATGTTGTCAATCTTCATCTATTCTTGACTAACAGGACAGAGTCCCCAGATACCCGGAATCCTGGGAGGCCCTATGGAAGGACGTTCTTGAGTACCACAGCACCAAAGGATGCTCTCCCCCCTGGAGACTATATCCAAATTGCTATGCAAAATCAAGGTATAAAGCTTAGCCCAAGTTGCAGCTGCACAAATTTTTGACATAGAAGCTTTGGAATGAAAAACAGCAGAAGTCGCCATTGATCTAGTAGAATGTGCCTTAATTGGCTTAGGAAGTTTCATGTCCATTTTCATGTAAATGAAAAGAAATGCAATCGCTTAACCATTTCGACAGAGTCACCTTAGAGACTGGTCTGCCCATAGTTCCACTGGCGAAGGATACAAACAACTGTTCAGATCATCTAAATTGCTTAGTTCTGTCTAGATAGGGGCACAACTGCCTGTGTACATCCAAAAGGTGAAGGAAATACTCACCTTTGTTTGAAAAATTTAGAAAGAATACATGAAAGTCTATGGACTGGTTGATATTGGTCTCTGAAATCACTTTTGGAAGAAATGTTGGGTTTGTTCGAAGCGGCACTCTGTCTTTATGGAAAACTAGATATGGAGCTTCAGAACATAACGCCTGGAGTTTGGAGACTCATCTCGCCAAAGTGACAGCTATGAGAAGTAATGTCTTCCAAGACAGGAACTTTAAATCACAGGTAGCTGCATGCTCAAACAGAGGTGCAGTAAGTGGCTGTAGCACTACAGTCAAATCCCAAGGTGGGACAGGATCTTTGAAAGGGGGCTTCAAACGTATTGTACCTTTAAGGAAAACTCTACAAAATCTGTGAGACATTAGAGGTTGGTCTCCAAACCTGTCATGAAAATTCGAAATAGCTGCTAGGACAACTTTGATCATAGAAGCAAAGGCACCTTTATTAAAGAAGTCTAGGATTTTTTCTACTGGGGCTGGAAAAGGGTCTAGACCGTTATCAGGAGCCCAAATAGAAAAACGCTTCCATTTGCTTAAGTATAGAATCCTGGTGGATGGTTTATGAGATGCCAAAAAAAAATCTGTCACACAGGGGAAGTTATATCATGATGCCTGGCAGCTACTGGAATTGAAGTAACCAAGCTGTTACCTTGCGAGTCTGAAGATTAGGATACACCATTCCCTGGGGATGGGACAAAAGATCCGGAACTGGGTCCAGAGTCCAAGGGTGGCAACGAAGATGAGACTATATTCAAGGAAAATAAGTCCACAGTAGTAGAAATAATTTATTAAATGAGATAAAAGCTTTCAGGATACACCCTTCCTCAGTTATCATTACAATTCATTTAAAAATACAATGCATTTTATATCTTCTATTGCATAGTAGCACGACACAGCCAGCCAATAGAACAACATATTCAATTTACAATCATTAACTAAATAAAACATAAAATACATAAAACTACGAATTTTCAATAAATAAACGTATAAACATTAAAAAGACATACTATCATGTTATTTATATTGCATTTGTTTCTCCATTAAATATGGCTTTACAGTTATCATATTGTTTAAACCAGCAAACTTATCAACATCCAGTCTAGTAATTCACCCATATTCAGCAATGTCCAGTTGATTATTTATATCTCCTCCTCTTACATTCCTTTGAACTACTTTCAATACCTTAAATTTAAAAGCATGTGTGTTACCATATTCATTCACATGTCTAGCCAAGGCATTTGTTAATACATTTTTTCTTATGTCAGATTTGTGCTCTATTATTCAATCTTTTAATCGTCTTGAGCACTTTCCTACATAGAAACATGTACATCTTATGCACGTGCCCACGTAAACAACTAATGACGTACTATCACTCAAAGTTATTGTAGTACTGACCTTAAAGCCCTTATAACATAGTTGCCTTCATGCTGTTTCTATAAGTAAAATATGGCTTATTTCCCAGAATATTTAATAAGTCTGGCATAGAAGTTAATATCCACCAGTTTCTTTTAATAATATTCTCTATATCCAAATAAGTTGTTATACAGCGTATTTTAAGTTTTTTATTTGTAATATACAATAAAGAAGGATTTTCTATCACTAAAGTGAGGAGGGGCAACTTTCATTCTATTATTAAAAATGTTCATCATTATTCCAGATACCATTTCCTTTTTATACCCTCTATTCATAAAATCATCCATCAGTTGTTTCATTTGCTCTGCACATTTATCATTATCAGTATTGTCTACTTATTCGTATGAAAGTACAGTTGTGTACACTTACCATAAATGTAGATGTTCGAGTGTCTTCACTGTTGCAGTCATCACTGTAGGGTTCTTCCTGCCGGCAGGCAGCCCTCGGTCGACCAGAATCCCAAAGTCTGGGTCCGGCGTCGGCTGTGCACTCACCCTCTCTGACGTCAGTGCGCCAGGGGTACAAAGCTCCCAGCCGACGCCATGTTCTCCAGTTTTTCTTGCCCCAGATGTCAGGAGCCCAAAAGTAAAGGCTAAAAGTAAAACAAAAATGTAACATACAACAAACCCCAAACCCTGTAGCAAATACACCTTAGAAGAAGGGTGAAACCCTTATAAGAACTGGGGTGTGTTGACCATTGATGACAAGACAGCTAAGATTGTTGGTCACACCCCTAGTTTTACTTATAGAAGCAATAAGTCTCTGAAAAAGTTGTTATGCAAGAACTTAGGGAGTAATGTTCTAGACCATCCAGTAGTTTTGGGACAGTTGGGTACGTTCCCCTGTAGAAAGTGCAACTATTGTCAATATATATCTACTGATTCTGAGTTTATTCATCCTATATTAGGCAGTTGTGTGAAACCAAATTGCTATGCAACTTGTGAGACAACTGGTTTGATATATTTAGCTTCGTGTAATGAATGTCCTGCATTTTACATAGGACTTACAAAACGTAAACTCAAGCAGAGAATATATAACCACCTCTACGACATCAGGTGCAAAAATGAACTTAACGCACTAGCCAAGCACATCTCCATGAATTTTGGCCATGCCTTTTCTTTTAGGGTTTTGCAAGTTGTACATCCAGGGAACAGAGGTGGAGATTATATGAATCACTTAGAAAGTAAAGAACTAGAGTGGATTTTTAAATTAAAAGCACATCACTTGCCAGGACTTAATGCCTATGTCTCCATAAGGTCTTTTTTAGCTTCACGTAGTTAATATATATATCTCATAGATTGTATAATGATTTAGTAATGACAATTAGATATATGTAGCTACTTGGAGCTTTGAGTATTGTCATCTGTACATATATCCATATGTCTTATGTAGTTCTAATATATGTTCTACTATATAAGAGTATTAACAAATAATTAATTTAGGGTCATTCTATATATTCAGATCTTGTATTTATATTTAAAATATATTTAATGTTTTAATAATAGTTTATTACTATGAAATTGCTCATATTACAGATTATATTTTTGTCTTTTAGAACAATGTTTTTTTAAAGAACTCTTGAGCACATGAGTTTAATGAGTTTATGCTTTAACTTTTATACTTACTATATGATGGTTTAAAATTTTTAAGTTATTAATATTCTAATGAAACTGCATACTAGAATGTTGCTTTATATTTAAAAGTTGGGAATTTTTAATCTTGAACAAGCTTTTTCTTTTTCTTTTCTTCTCTGCTGCATAGCTAGTTAATCAGTTGCTGTGTTTAATTTGATTAATTGATTTCACCTGGTTCAATTTGATGTGACTGACTCACAGTAACACTGTATAAAATCTTTCAGTTCTTTTGTAATTCATGATCTGAAGAAGCGTATTTACAATACGCAAAAGCGCTAGTCTCTATTAAAGTTTGTTATATTTTACTGCCTTTTTGCCATTTCTGTGGTGAGACTGAACGTGTTTTTTATCTACTATTCCTGGTTTGTGACGAGCAGTCTCCATTGGAAAGAGCAGCTTCTTTTGCTACATTGTTTCATTTGCTCTGCACATTTATCATTATCAGTATTGTCTACTTATTCGTATGAAAGTACAGTTGTGTACACTTACCATAAATGTAGATGTTCGAGTGTCTTCACTGTTGCAGTCATCACTGTAGGGTTCTTCCTGCCGGCAGGCAGCCCTCGGTCGACCAGAATCCCAAAGTCTGGGTCCGGCGTCGGCTGTGCACTCACCCTCTCTGACGTCAGTGCGCCAGGGGTACAAAGCTCCCAGCCGACGCCATGTTCTCCAGTTTTTCTTGCCCCAGATATCAGGAGCCCAAAAGTAAAGGCTAAAAGTAAAACAAAAATGTAACATACAACAAACCCCAAACCCTGTAGCAAATGCACCTTAGAAGAAGGGTGAAACAGGGAACCACATCAATAAAAGTATAAGAGGGGACAGGAGGGTGGGTAACCCAGACTGCAACAGTGAAGACACTCGAACATCTACATTTATGCTAAGTGTACACAACTCTACTATGTTCATTGTGTTTCACTGTTGCAGTCATCACTGTAGGGTTGAATCCCAAAGCTGAGATAAAGGGTGGTGGTTATTGAGTAGAAGGGGCGGCTAAAAGGCCTTGCAAGACTGCAGAAGCAAAGCCTGCCCTAGACTTAGAATAAAGAGGGAGATTATAGTGCTTAGAGAAAGTATGCACTGAACTCCAAGTTGCAGCTTCCAAAATATCTTTGGTAGGGACTCCCCTGAGAAAGGCAGCTGAAGAAGTAGCAGCAGCTCTGGTAGAGTGTGTCCTAATTTTTCCTGGGATTTGCTTTCCATGATAAGAGTAACAAAATCTGACTCCATGAGCAATCCATTTAGAAATGGTCTGTTTTGAAATAGCTTTGCCTTGGGAATTTGCTGCATAAGAAAAACAGTTGTTCTGTTTTCCTGATATCCTTGGTTCTGTCCAGGTAAAAGTGAAGCTGCCTGTGCACGTCCAAAGAATGCAAGATCCTCTCCCTCTTATTTTGTGGATTAGGGAAAAAAGTTGGCAGGTGAATAGTTTAGTTTAAAGCTACTTTAGTAACCACTTTAGGCATGAAAGTAGGGTTAGTCCTCAAAGAAACCCTGTCTTGATGAAAAATAATGTAAGATTCCACAGCCATGAGCGCTTGTAACTCCGAGACTCTCCTGGCTGAAGTTAAAGCCAGTAGGATAACAGTCTTCCATGATAAATACTTTATATCAGATGTGGCAGCAGGCTCAAAAGGAGGCAAAGTAAGTTTTTCCAGGACATAATTGAGGTCCCAGGCAGGAATGGGTGGAGTCCTAGGGGGCCTTAAATTCTTTGCTCCTCTGAGATATTGTTTCAGAAGTGGATGTGAAAAAAATTGAAGGATCTGTATTATAATGTGCAGAGATAGCTGAGGCATGTATTTTTATGGAGGAAAAAGATAAACCCTTATGCAACATATCTTGTTAGGTAAAGTAAAATCAATGGAATATTTGGAATGTGAGGATCTGATTCCTGAGCATGCATCCAGGTGCAAAACCTCTTCCATTTACCTTCATAAGATTTCCTAGTGCTAGGCCTTCTGGCTTCTAAGATAACATCCATGACCTGTTTGGAAAGGGTAGGATTAATTATAGATCCTGAATATGCCAGGCAGAGAGTTTTGATATGAGAGGGCAGGACCTAGCCCTGATGTTGAGACAAAAGATTTGGAATCTGAGGTAGAATCTAAGGAGGTTCCTGGGATAGATTTATCAGTGTTGAGTACCAAAATTGTCTAGGCCAATTCGGGGCTAGTAAGATCAGCTTTGGTCTGTCCTGTTTTATTTTTAATAACACCCTTGGTAGAAGAGGTAGTGGTGGAAAGGCATACCCTGACAGGTTCCTCCAACTGAATGAGACAGCATCCACTTTCCATGCTAGCTTGTGATATGTCCTTGTGCAAAAAAGTCTGTAACTGGTAGTTGTGGGGAGATGCAAATAGATCTATGTCCGGGCAGCCCCAGGCTTCTGTAATCATCTAGATTAGAATATTTGGGTGTCTAGCATCCACTCGTGTGGGTCTGACAGGTTCCTGCTCTGGCTGTCTGCCAGAGTGTTTTGTTTCCTTGGCAGGAATTGAGCTTGTAGGTCCACTTTGCAAGCTAGTGCTGTGTTCCATAGAGTCATGGCTAGTCTGCAAAGGGGGTAGGAGTGTGAACCCCCTTGCTTGTTTATGTACCACATAACTGTGGTGTTGTCTGTCTGTATCAGTAGCTGCCCTGGCTGTAAAAGATCCCTGAAAGCCAAGAGGGCATTCTGCACAGCTAACATCTCTTTTAAATTGATATGTAGATGCTTCTGATCCTCTGTCCAAAAACCTTGCAGGCCTTTCCCCTGCAAGTGGGCTCCCCATGCATAATCCGAGGCGTCCGTGGTTATCACTTGGTAGGCTGGAGGTAGACTGAAGGCTTTCCCTTTGTTTTGAAGACATGCCATGGCCCACCAATGGAATTCCTTTTGCAGGCAAGGTTTCCAGACTGTGACAATGCTGGGACCATATGCTTTTTAGGTACCATTGTATCTTCCTCATATGCAGTCTTGCATATGGTATGATTAGGATGCAGGAAGCCATGTAACCCAAAGCCTGCAGAAATATCCCTGCAGTTAGCCAAGACATTAACGCCAGGCTTTTGAAAGTTGAAGCCAGCTGTAGTTGTTTTTCTGGCATCAGGAATGCCATCTGGGTTGTTGTGTTTAAAAGAGCACCCAGGAAAGTTATCTGTTGAGTGGGTGTCAAATTTGACTTTTTTACGTTCACAGTGAATCCCAGGTACTTGATTCTGAACAAATTCCAGGTGCTGGAGTAAAATGTCCTTGCTGTCTGCTTGAATAAGGCAGTCGTCCAGATAAGGGTAAATTTGAATTCCCTTGAGTCTGCAGTAAGCTACTACTGGTGCCAGGCACTTGGTAAAGACCCTGGGCGCAGTAGACAAGCCAAAGGGCAGCGCAGAGAATTGGTAATGTTTCGAGCCTGCCTTGAACCTGAGGTATCTTCTGCACTCCTGTATGATAGGAATGTGTAGGTAAGCCTCCTTTAAGTCCAATGTCACCATCCATGCATTTTTGCTCAACACTGGCAAAAGTTGCTGCAGAGTAAGCATCTTGAACTTTGGTATCTCCAGGAAAGTATTTAAGACTGACAGATCCAGGATGGGTCTCCAAGTATTTTGCTTTCTGGGAACTAGAAAGAGTCTTGAATAAAAGCCTTGTCCCATCTCTGAATTTGGAACCAGTTCTATGGCCCTCATAGCCATGAGGGACCTCACCTGTTTTAATGCCTCTGCCCATTGAGTTTTTGGTAGGTCTGGCCATCCGTTTGGTTTTGGTAAGGTGTGAAAGTGGAATTTGTAATCTCTTAAAACTACATCCAGAACCCACTTGTCTTGGGTTATGTAAGTCCAATTTCGGTGAAAAAGAGAAAGTTTTCTTCCCAGAGGAGCTTCCAGGAGAGAGGTTCCTGGAGCCATGCAGGGGGAGTCATTGTGCCTGTTTCCTATAAGGTTGAGACCTATCTTTTCCACCCCTGGGGGTGGAAGCACTCCACTGTCTAGGTCTGTAAGAGGTCTGTGCTTGGGCCGTCCCTCTGGGGCGCCTATATCTACCCCTCTGAGGCCTGTCCGAGCTGGGAAAGGACCAATTTTTAGCTGGCCAATTTCTGCTAAATCTAGGAGGCTGAACTTGTAAGAAATCCTTAACCATTTGCATGGATTTTGCCTTATCCTCCATTTTCTTTATAACCTCTTCAGCCTTAGACCCAAACAAAACATTATGTTGAAAAGGAGCATCCAGTAATTTTGCTTTTACTTGATCAGGCAAATTTTGTTCCTTTAACCAAGCATGCCTTCTAATGACTGTGCCAGTGGCAGCCGCCCTGCAAGAGGCCTCCAAATCATCAAAACCACAGTGTAAGGTATGTTTCCCCACCTGCTCAGTAGCATGCATCAAATCTTGTAATTCCTTATTGTCTGCACATGCAGAAATGGTACACAGATTTTGTTTCATAACAGACAAAAGGTATTGCTGATATTTCAACATATGAAATTGACAATTTAAAGCCCTAATAGATAAAGTAGCAAAAGTGTACACTTTTTTGCCCCATCTCTCCAAAGCTCTGGAATCCTTATCTGACAGAATAGGGTTCTTGGCGGTGGCGGCCTTAACACCCTTAGGACCATGAGAAATGGTTTCTGGATCAGCAGTAGGATTTTTAAATAGAAACTGGTGGGAATCAGGGACTCTGTAATATCTATAAGGCTTAGCAGGGGCCAGAGGAAAGGAGTCAGGAGTTAAATTAGACTCAGAAAAGACATCATCCACAATATCCAACAATAGGAGGAATAGCCAGGGGTCTGTGTTGGGGAAGAAGAAGGAAATCCCTAAGCCTTCTCTTAGATTCAGAGTACTCCTGTCCTTCCCAGTGAAAATGTTCCCTCATGTCATGTAAAGTTTCCCCAAAAGAATAATCCTCAGGAGGAGAAGCTGAAGGAATGGATTCCTCAGCATTAGAATCCTCATAAGGAGGGAAGGTATAATCCTGTTCAGAGGAAGACACTGAAGAGATAGATACCTGATCAGAGGATTCATAATCCAATTCTTGTCTTGGCCTTTTGTCTGGAGGGGGATGTGAACCCCTAATCATAGTTAGCAAGTCCTCCGCCATTTTAAGCATTTGTTTTTGAGATTTAGGTCCCGGATCTGAGGAGGCCTGGGCTTGAGTCTTTGTTTTAGAAGGAGTCTTTGTCTTTGCCTGAAGCTGCGTAGGCCTGAAGCCCCCCCTGGAAGCCGGTACCTGCACAGTGGCTCCGGACCCATCCGAGGGAGCATTATCCAAAGGTCCTGCACCTGGAGTATCCGAAGGCCTAGTTGGCTCCTCGTGGGAGTCCGTTTCGGCAAGCGGTTCTGTAATGGCCGATGACAGGGGCTGTGAAAGCGTCTCACTGACGACAGCCGAGCCAGCAGCTGGCTCTGATTGTAAACTGTCATCTGATTTGGACCTCTGAGGCCTATCCTTATCCTTGCGCCTTTTATGAACTCCGGTAGTCGGAAGCGTGTCCGACGACATGTTATAATTAAATCGCCTCCCAAAGTAATGAAAGGCAAAATCGTATCTCCGTTTAATAGTACGTTGATTAAATCTAGCACAAAACCGACAACTAGCTACGTCGTGGTCAGGGCCTAGACAAGGAATACAGTATGAGTGAAAATCCTTATGAGGTATTTGCTTCCCACATGAAATACAATTATTAACTTTTTCTGACATCGGTCTGGAGCAAGAAAAAAGTTTCCCCAACGGGGTACTTAGCTTTGAAAAGAAGAATGTCTTCGGTATGAAGCACAAAAATAACAGGAGTCAGCCGACCGGCACTTGTGAACTGCTTCCACCGTGCGGCAAGAAAGACTGGAGAACATGGCGTCGGCTGGGAGCTTTGTACCCCTGGCGCACGGACGTCAGGGAGGGTGAGTGCACAGCTGACGCCGGACCCAGACTTTGGGATTCTGGGCGACCGAGGGCTGCCTGCTGGCAGGAAGAACCCTACAGTGATGACTGCAACAGTTAAACACGATGAACATCTGTGCCTTTACTATTCCACGAAAAACATGCCTAGCATGCATGCTATCAGCATGTGTATATTTATTCACCTGAATATCCTTATTATGCACACATGTTCTTATCATTCCAAAATCATTAGTGAGCTGTACATCAAGATAAGATAATTTATTACTGGAGCAATTCATTGTGAACTTTAAAAAGGATGTAGTTTATATACTCAACAAATTCTTTCAAAAGCTCCTCACTTCCTTTCCAAATTAGAAAGCAATCATCTACAAAATGCTGATAAAATAAAACTCTATCTCTATATTCATTGTTATCACTGTATATAAATTCATTTTCCCATTCATTTAATATAATGTTGGCATATGTGTTGGCCATGGGCGTACCCATGGCCACCCCAGATACTTGTAAATAAGGCTGACCATCAAAAAGGAAAGCATTTTAGTTAATACTACCTCTATCATACTTCATATATTTTCAATTGCTCTTCCAGTCATACTTGTGTTTTTACATAAAAACCCACGTATTGAGTTGATCCCATACTTATTTGGAATTACAGCGAAGAGATAGCTTATGTCAAGCGTAACCATCAAAACATTATTTATTGCATCACTGTTTTTATACCATTTATATAATTTAGACAGAAAGTCACCTGTATCCTTCATATAACTCTTGCAAAGTGGTAGATATTTGCTTAAGGTACCCTGTATATGTATATATATATATATATATATATATATATATATATATATATATATATATATATAAGTGGCTCTGTTACCCACCCCCTTCCTAACACTATAGGTCTCATGGGGGGTTGGGATACATTGTACCTGAAAGAAGATGAGGCCAAAGGAAGGGAAACCATATCTGTCGAGGCCCATAAGGAGCCATGAGGATCACCTTGATTTGTAACCAAGCTGCTTTCTTGAGAAATAGAGGGATTAGGAAAAAGGGAGGAGATGCACAGAGGATATTGGGGGCCAATCATGGAGAAGAGTGCCCCTGAGGGACTCCGCCTGAGGTGGAAAGCACAGTTGTGTACACTTACCATAAATGTAGATGTTCGAGTGTATTCACTGTTGCAGTCATTATATTTGGGTAATCTGCTGGCAGGTTGCCCTCAGTCGGCCTGATTAACAAAGTCTTGGGTGCTGCGTCGGTTGCTGTCCCTTCTTCCATGACGTCAGGTCGTCAGGGGTATAAAACATGCAGCCGACGCCATTACATCAGTTTTTCTTGCCCCAGATGTCAGGTGCCCCCCAAATGGGGAGCAAAATATATATATATATATATATATATATATATATATATATATATATATATATGTGTGTGTGTGTGTGTGTGTGTATGTATGTAATTTAAAACACAAAAAATATACCTCCAAACAAAAGCAAATATACCAAAAAGCATAGTAAAAGAAAGGAGAGGTATAGTAAGAGAAAAACAGGGGGCTGGAGGGTGGGTAACCAGGACTGCAACAGTGAATACACTCGAACATCTACATTTATGGTAAGTGCACACAACTGTACTATGTTCTTTGTGTTTTACTGTTGCAGTCATTAAATTTGGGTAGAATCCCAAGGCTATGGTTGGGAGGATGGATTTATACAGCTTTAGGGGCAGCGATAAGGCCCTGTAGGACAGCAGTGGCAAAGCCAGCTCTGGATTTAGAGAAGAGAGGTAAATGGTAATGTTTAGTGAACGTATGAACTGAGCTCCAGGTAGCAGCTTCTAGAATGTCTCTGGTAGGAACCCCTCTGAGCAAGGTGGCAGAAGTAGATGCAGCCCTGATGGAATGAGATCTGATCCCCTTGGGGATAGGTTTACCATGGTGCATATAGCAGAAATGAATACAATGGCTTATTTATTTATTATTTATTTCAGTTTGGTTACCGGGGAAGTCCACTGGGCTCAGGTGTGCCCGTTTTCAGTGGAGGCCCTTGGAGAAAAGCTCCATAAAACATTAGGAAAGTTATATTATTACAAGTCAAAAAGGTTTCAAAATATGGTACAGTTATACAGTTTACAGTGAATGAGGCAGTTTACAACTGACATACAATCTAGGCATAATTAACTAAACAGAATATGATGCTCGGAACACCGTGGAGAAAAAAATTATTATGAAGAAGCAGATATATTTACAAAATTGAGGAGTCTTATATGTAGTAAGGAAGATAAATGAAAATGAGTTATTTGTGCCTGGGGGCTTATCCATTTGGAAATGGTCTGCAGTGAAATAGCCTTTCCCTCTGCCCTTGCAGCAAATGCCACCAGTAGTTGTTCAGATTTTCTTAGAGATTTTGTCCTGTTCGTAGAATCTAAGTTGTCTGTGTACATCCAATGAATGCAGAATCTGCTCACCCTTGTTCTGTGGATTGGGAAAGAAAGTTGGCAGATGAATCATCTGATTAAGAGCCACACGGGATACCATCTTAGGCATGAAAGATGGACTGGTCCTGAGAGCCACCCTGTCCAGTTGAAAAATAATGAAAGGCTCCACTGCCATAAGAGCCTGTAATTCTGAAATCCTTCTAGCTGAAGTGACTGCTAAAAGGAAAACTGTTTTCCAGGAGAGAAATTTTAGGTCTGCAGTAGCAGCTGGCTCAAAAGGAGGGAGAGTGCGTTTTTCCAAAACAAAATTGAGGTCCCATGTAGGTGTTGGCGCTCTCCTGAGAGGTCTTAAATTGTTGACCCCTCTGAGATACTGCTTTAGCAGAGGATGAGAGAAGAGGGGAGGTTCTGTGTTGTAATGAGCTGAAATGGCTGAGGCATGGATTTTTATGGAAGAAAAAGTTAGGCCCTTGTGAAGCATCTCAGTTAAATACTGCAGAATCTGAGGAATATTGGGCATTGCTGTGCTTATTCCTTGTGACTGGTTCCAGGCACAGAATCTTTTCCATTTGTCAGCATAAGATTTTCTAGTACTAGGCCATCTAGCCTCCAAAATGACATCCATCACAGGTTTGCTGAGGGATGCCAAAGGTGAAATGAGTAGATTAGCCACGCTGCAAGATTCAAAGTTTTGAGTTGAGTGTGCAGAATTTGGTAGTTCTGCTGAGACAGTAGGTAAGGTGTCTGAGGCAGGTGCCACGGAGGAAGGTGTGACACATTGCGCAGGAGTGGATACCAGTGTTGGCAAGGCCTGTCTGGAGCAATCAGAATCATTTTTGGTTTGTCCTGACTTTTAGTAGAACTTTGGAGAGCAGAGGCAGAGGGGGAATAGCATAGACTGATAGGTTTTTCCAGCTGAACGATAGAGCACCCACTTTCCAAGCTTGTTTGTGATGAATTCTTGTGCAGAATTTGTCCAACTGATAGTTCTGGGGTGAGGCAAAAAGATCTATGTCTGGACTCCCCCATTTGGGTGTCAACATGCTGAAAACTTGTGGTTCCAGTTTCCATTCGTGTGGGTTCATAAGATTTCTGCTTAGTTCATCTGCCAGAGTATTTAGCTTTCCTGGCAGGAATTGAGCTTGTAGATGTATTTGGTAAGTCAAGGCTGTGTTCCACAAAGCCATGGCTAGTCTGCAAAGGGAGTAGGAATGTGTACCCCCCTGCTTGTTTATGTACCACATAACTGTGGTGTTGTCTGTCTTTATCATTAGTTGTCCTGGATGAAGGTAGTCTTTGAAGGCTGTAGGTGCATTTGATTTGGGATCCATTTGCCCTGAATGCACTTTTCCTGCCAGATGAGCCCCCCCAAGCATAGTCTGATGCGTCTGTAATTAGGGTTTGGGCAGCAGGGGGGTTGAGTGAATGGCAGCCGCTTGTTTTGGTGGCAGGCCTCTGCCACCATAGGAACTCTAGTTGCAGGCAAGGTATGATAGGAATCATTGTTTCCATGCTGTAACAATGTTGACTCCATAAACTTTTTAAGTACAACTGAAGTTTCCTCATATGCAGTCTTGCATATGGAATTAAAAGAATGCAGGAGGCCATGAACCCCAAGGCTTGCAGAATTTGACTTGCAGATAGCTGGGCGTTTGTGGCCATCTGTTTGAAGTAACTCACCAATTGAATTTGCTTTTCTGGCGTAAGATAAGTCATCCGGGCAGTTGTATTCAAGCTTGCACCCAGGAATGTAATTTTTTGAGAGGGTACCAGCTGTGATTTCTTTTCATTTATGGTGTACCGTAGACAAGTTAGAACCCTTTTTACAAACGCCAGATGCTTTAGAAGAATGTCTGTTTTCTGCCTGAATTAGACAATCGTCCAGGTATGGATATATTTGAATATTTCTTTGCCTGCAAAATGCAATTACTGGAGCCAGGCACTTTGTGAAGACCCTGGGCGCAGTAGATAAGCCAAAGGGCAGTGCAGAGAACTGGTAATGCAAGTAGCCTGCTTTGAAGTGGAGGTATCTTCTGCAAGATTCCCTGATTGGGATATGCAGGTAAGCCTCTTTTAAGTCTACAGTTACCAACCAGGCATCTTTGCCTAGCATAGGTAGTAACTGTTGAAGAGTCAGCATCTTGAATTTTGGAATGTCCAGAAATGTGTTTAGAGTGGATAAGTTCAGAATTGAACGCCATGATTTGTCTTTTCTGGGTACCAGGAAAAGTCTTGAATAGAAACCTTGTCCCTTTTCCTCTTCTGGTACTGGTTGAATAGCGCCCAAGTTCATGAGGGACAGAACTTGTTTCTGGGCCTCTGCCCACTGATTTGGGGGCAGACCTGGCCATCCGTTTGGGATTGGCAACGTGTGGAAATTAAATCTGTATCCCTGGGATACTATATTTAAAACCCATTTGTCCTGGGTAATAAGTTGTCAGTTTCGTGCATGAAGTGCCAGTTTTCCCCCCAAAGGGGCGGCTAAAAGGTAAGTGCTTGGTGATTGTACAGGGAAGTCACTGAGACTGTTTACCATAGGGAGGTGCCTTGTTGTTTCCAGATTTGGAGGTGGAGGCACCCCATTGTTTTGTTCTAAAAGTTCCTTGTGACTGAAACCTGGAGCCTTTTGAATGTCTGGATTTGACTTGAGCAGCTCTCGAAGGGAATGGAAAGGACAAGTTCTTAGTAGGCCAGTGCCTACTAAATCCTGGAGGTTGCACTTGTAAGAAATCTTTCACAGTTTGCATAGATTTAGCTTTATCTTCCATCTTTTTTAACACTTCCTCAGCCTTATTACCAAAGAGATGGTCCTGTTGTAAAGCAGCATCCAACAATTTTGCTTTAACATGGTCAGGCAGAGTTTGCTCTTTGAGCCAAGCATGCCTTCTTAGCACAGATCCAGTTACAGCAGCCCTGCAAGAGGCCTCCAAGGAATCAAAACCACATTGCAAAGTATGGTTTCCAACTTGTTCAGCTGAATGTAATAAATCCTGCAAATCTTTATTTTCCACACAGTCAGAGATTAACATCATTTTCTGTTTAAGTAGTCCCATGATATGCTGTTGATATTTAAGCATATGAAATTGACAGTTTAAAGCCCTGATTGCCAAGGCTGCAGGCGTGTAAACCTTCTTTCCCCATCTATCCAGCGCCCTGGAATCTCTATCAGAAGGGGTAGGATTTTTAGCAGTAGAGGCCTTAATGCCCTTGGGACACTGACAAATGGTTTCAGGATCAGCAGTAGGATTTTTGAAAAGGAATTTGCGGGAGTCAGGAACTCTGTAGTACCTGTCTGGCTTACTAGGAGCTGGAGGCAGAGAATCAGGAGTCAAAATATTTAGAAGCAAAAATGTACAGACATTTAATAGTGCGTTGATTAAATCTAGCACAAAACCGACAACAAGGTATGTTATGATCAGGGCCTAGGCAAGGAATACAGTACAATTGAAAATCCTTATGAGGTATTTGCTTCCCACAAGTAATGCAATTATTAACTTTTACTGACATCGGTAAAGAGCAAGAAAAAGTTTCCCCAGTGGGGTACTTAGCTTTTAGTTGAAGACTTCGGTTCCGAAACTCGAAAATGAAAATTTCAGGTGTCGGTCGACCGGCACTTCTGCATTGCTTCTGCTTCGGGCACCGCACAGCAAGAAAGACTGATGTAATGGCGTCGGCTGCATGTTTTATACCCCTGACGACCTGACGTCATGGAAGAAGGGACAGCAGCCGACGCTGGACCCATGACTTTGTTAATCAGGCCGACTGAGGGCAACCTGCCAGCAGATTACCCAAATGTAATGACTGCAACAGTGAAACACAAAGAACATTTAGGGCAAAGTAGCTTCTGCACTTGTTGTTTAGGAGTGAAGCAAACAGACTGCAGCAAGGCTGGCCCCAAAGAAGAAATATCTCCTTCACTACTCTGGAGTTCAGGGAACCACTTATGAGCACGAGGATGCATCTGCTCAGTTTGTCCGGTATCACATTTGAACTCCCTGGGAAGTGCATTGTTATCAAAAAGTGGTTGGAGGTTATAGCCCATTGTCACACTTATTGGACTTCTCGACACAATGTGTAGGAATTGGTTGTCCCCTGTTTGTTGATGTACCAGACTACTGACATGTTGTCCAGTTGAATAGCTATCATCCCCAGAAGTAAGGTAGAATGAAATGCTTGTAACGGGAGAAGCACTGCTCTTAACTCCAGCACACTGATGTGCAGGTTAGCCTCAGAGGGGGACCAAGTGTCTTGGACTGTCTTCCCCAGATAATGCCCCCCACCCCACTGGGGAAGAGTCCATGGTCACTAAGGCCTTGGGCTGAGGGAAAACAAAGGGACGGCCTTGAAGAAAATCCTATGAATACATCTACCAGGTTAGATTTTCCTGCATCGACTGGATATGAAAATTAAATGCTCCATGGTGTGGGTTAGGATCGACCATTGGCTTGTTCGTAGCCACTGAAGAAGCCTCATGTCGAATTTTGCCATTGGGATTAATGTTATAGCAACTACCATGGAGCTTAGTGCCTGCAAAATCTGTTTACCAGGTATCTTGTCTGAGCGCAGAAGAGGATGAACCTGTGACTGAATTTTCTGTAACCTGTGTGAGTCTATGCAAGAAGTGTTGAGACAAGCTCCAATAAATTTTATGTCCTGGGTGGGGGTTAACTGAGATTTGGCAGGGTTGACTGTTATATCCAATTGGTGGAACAGGTCTAGGATAAAATGAATAGTCTGTTGTTGCAGATGCCTGGTGGAAGCGGTGAGGAGCCAGTCGTCTAAGTAAGGAAATACTCGGAATCCATGCAGTCTCAAATGAGCTGTGAACACCCTGGGGGCTGTGGTGAGGCCAAAGGGCAGCACTCTGAAATGGAAATGACTGCCTCCTATGCAGAAGTGGAGAAAACTTTCTCAAGCGTTTGTCCATCTTTATATGGTAATATGTGTCTTGAAAGTTGACAGAGCACATCCAATCCTTTTTCTCTAGGAAGGGGAGAATCGACTGAACCGTGACCACCTGGAATTTGTTTGTTGAACAAAGTTGTTTAGGACACTGTAATCCATAACTGGTCTCCAGTCCCCTGTTTTCTTTGGCACGAAAAAGAATCTTGAGTAAAATCCGGATTCTCTTTGGTCTGGTGGGACTTCTTGGATGTTTTTTTTTTTTCTAGCAGCTTTTGAACTTCTATTTCTGCTTGAACTCTCTGACTGGGTGAGATGTTGGGGAGTCTTGCTGGGGTTTTTGGGGAGGAGGTGAAGGGGATAAAAAAAAAACCTCTGGAAATTATCCTTAGCACCCATGCATCGGTAGTTATGTGTCGCCAGGCATCCAGGTGCAAGGAAAATCTTCTCCTGACTGTCTCCAGAGGTAAATAATCGGGCCCCCCCCTTCAGGAACGCTGATAGAACTGACCAGAGAAGGAGTCCCCGGAGCCCTAATTCTGCAGACCACCTCCGCCTCTGGGATGGCATCTTCCATTGTAACTGTCCCCTCTGCCCCAAGGGGAGTCCGAACCATGTGGATCCTGGAAAAGCTTCTGGGACTTCTTGATCCACAACTTACCACTCCTTTGATTCCTGGAATAGGATCACTGAGGCGTGGAAAAATGTACGCCCACAGCAGACAAAATCTTTCCATCCTTTTCAAACCTGGACAGTTTCCTTTATTTTGAGACCAAACAAAGAGGAACCATCAAAAGGAGCATTGATGAAGGAAGACTCGAATGGTTCCACAAACTCACAAAGGTGCATCCAAGTGCGTCTTCGAGTACCAACACGGGAAGCTGCTGACCTTGTCGCCGCTTCAGCTGCATGTGCAATATGCCTCATGGATGAGTTTGAAATACACTCCAGGATAGCTAGCTGGGAGGCCAAATTTTTCTTGGACTCCCTCACAACTGCTACTGCTAGGGTATCTGAGAGTTCCTTGACCAGAACCTTTTGAAGTCTAGTAAAATGTGCCAAAAAATACAAGGGCTTGATGGAGAAGGTTGATGAAGCATAGACCTGCTTCCCAAATATGTCCATCGCCCTGGACTCGTGGTTTGGGAGATGGACAGTAGAATTCTCCTCGGCTAGTTCTTTCTTGGTGGTGGCCGCTATCACCATGGCATCAACTACTAAGCCCTTAGCCCAATGTGGTTGTTCTTCAGGAGCAAAAAGGATTTTGTTGGGTCTCCTAGGGACTGGTTCAACAGAGTCAGAAGCCTTTCAAGCCCACTGAACAATCAGTTTAATTAAGTTGTCAGTGGGCAGGGTAAATCAGAAGGTAGATGGTCAAGCACCAAAGGCCTGCAAGTACATGGATTCCTCAGAGAAAGGGTCTTTGGGCTTCTAGTCACCCCTTTGTTTAAGGATCTCAAGAATGTCTCCAAAGGAGACATCTTCTGGAGGTCACCATGGGGAACCCTCCACATCACTGCGATCCATGTCCTCAGTGATTAAGACTTCAGGAGAAACAACATTTTTCTTCTTACACAATCTCTTCCGAGGAGGAGAAGGAAGCGGAAGCATCTGAGTTGGGCTCGGAAGACAGTGCACCTCTGACAGGCATGTCTTGACACCCCGGTGCTCGCTGTCAAGGGGCAGAGTTTGGTGGCAAAATTGAAAAACCTGGGGTCACAGGGGTAGACTCCAGTAACCCAGAAGCCACCTGGGAAGAAGCAGTGGCTAAAGCTCTTTCCATAGACTGAAAGGCAGGGTCCCTGAGGAGGAATTGGAGCCCAGAACCAAGACCGACAAACTTGGAACCGGGATCACACCCCACCCTGACAGCCCCACCTGACAGACTGGAACAGAGGAAGGGGCCACTGCTGCCATAGCCATACGAGATATGGATGGCTACATAGAAAATCTCAGAGCTGACACAAACCCTCCATGCTCGATGGCAAGGACACAGTCCTGGGAACCTGATGAAGCTAATGGCACCGAGGGGGGCCAGAGCCAGACTCAGTGTCAAAGACAAAACTGTGGTTGGTGCCAAAGTCATTGGAACCTGGGAAATCGCAGCCGATGGCTCTAACATCTTTGCCGAGGTTAGAGGTAGAGAATAACTGGGTGTGGATGGAGAAAAAAACACCTGCTCCAATAGGGAGAGGGGGTGAACAGAAGAGGGAAGACCCCGGGCTACCAAGATCTAATCCACCAACCTGATATCATCCATTTCAGAAAGGCTTTTGGTGGAGTGCATCAAAAAGGCTGAAGGGAAATCAGGTCTCTCTAAGACTGGACTAGGTAACTGTCCATGGAAAGGGTCTATAGACGGGCGAATAGGTAGACCTGGGGTCTGGAACTATCACCAGCTTCGGCACCATCTGTTGCACCATAGGGGAAACAGTCAGCACCCAAATTGGAGCCGTAGATTTAGGACTCTGAACCACAGACATAGCTTGTGTAGAAGGTACCAAAGAACTTTTCGGTGCCAGAGACTTTGACTAATCTGAAAGCTTCTGAAACTTGGTTTTCGGTTCCATGGAGGAACCCTCAGAGGCATGCTTATACTTTTTAATGGTCAGTGCCGAAGGAGATTTCACCACCGAGTGAGAGGACTTAGAGCCAGAGGCCAGAGGAGACTGGTTGGCCTTGAACAATGCTTACTTGAAAGGGGCCTTAAGGAGCCCTTTGAGGATCAATTTATTTTTCTCTCTGCCAGGGTTCTATTACTAAAGCCCTGACAAATGGAACAATACAAACTCAAGTGGGGAACACCCAAACAGTAAACACATTTTTAGTGAGACTCTGAGTTCGGCATCTTCCTGCCGCTCTAAGTACAGTGTTTAAAGCCTGTCATAGAAGATTTAGGTTTCTCTGACATATTTCTATCAAAGGGAAGGCAGAAGGACAGAAAGAAAGCTCACACAGACACACACACACACACACAGACACACACACACACAGACACACACACACACACACACACACACACACACACACACACACACACACACACACACACACACACACACACACACACACAAAAGTAAAGAAAGCCTTCCAGCAATGGTAGAAAAGTTATCACAACGTTAAAAATAGATAAGGGACTACCGGCGATGGTAGGGGAAAGAAAACTATCAGCGGTAAGAGGAAGTCACGCACTCAAGGGTAGCAGCAAATGAGATCTAACGTAATGTGAAGAAGGGCACTGTGGGTAGAAGACTTGTAGCTTGACAGTTTTTCTGGCTGACGCGAGCTTTACTATGACTGGATCGGTTCCAAGGATCCGAACCGTAACCCATTAGTCAAGAATAAATGAAGATCGACAACATCAGATCAAATGTTTACCGACTCTTTCACGTAATGTACTTTCTGTTGTGTCAACATCAAAATCACTGCATTTGACGTAAGCACGTAGCACTGTCAAACTGACATCAGCACACCTCTCCGCTCCATTGTATATGAATTCTGGACAAATCCAAAAATAAAGGAAGAGACAACAGACCAAAATAAGGGTCAGTTTTTCAATATTGCTTTTATTTCACTTAAAAATTTAACAGAACATCAGGTTTTGGATCCATATGCATTTTCTGAAGAATACAAATTACTTTATTTATTTTGTTTTTACTAGGGCAGTACACTGAACTATACAACTCTAATGTCTGGCATTACTGACTGATTGCAATCCTCAGTCAATTATCAGAAAGTCAAAAAAATTATGACAGAAAGAGTCAAAATATAAGACTAACTCATGGACATTTGAGATGCACATAGAGTAGGCAGAAGCAACTATTCCTTATCATCCAGCACTGTCAGATTGATACCCGATAACAGTCATTTGAGTTATAAACACTGTTTCTATTAGAACTTGTGCTAAGGAAGCTGTAAACAAACTTATTTAAGTTTTTTACCTTGTCTATAAGTAAAGTGCTGGAAACTTGAACTGTACGTTTCTTGCATTACTACTTTGTACATCACAATTTCCATGTATAACATTTTACACTTCCTTACTAACAGATAAATATGTACTTAACATTCACAATTCTTCACATCTTTGTCTCTTAAATTACAGTTTATCACTTCCATTTCAATTTGCATAAGATAAAAATCAACCTTCCTGCAAATCACACTTCACCTTATATATTTCACGACCCAGTAGGTCCATAGGTATATACTAGGCTAATAACTACAAAGGCCTTTATAAGTCTAGCCATGCGATCAAACCAAATTATATCTCTATGCATTATGGACATTTATTAGGAGGAATTATGCTGGTTAGAAAGTTTCTAGAGGTTAAGGTGGGGTATGTTAGTTTGGTCATTACTGTCTGCGAATGTGAATTTTTAATTTTCCATCCACTGGTCAAGGTTATGCTTAAACAAGGGTAGGAATGGAGTCTGCTTCACATGGATGGGGAGCCTGTTCCAAAGCACATCCTTGCTTATGTCACAAGCAAAATTTAAATCCTTGGATCTAGTGGTTATTATGCTGTTCATTTTGGATCTGAGGATGCCTTGTACACCACACACAGACAGCCTCTCAGTAACCTGCAGGAGACAGAGTATAGAGATGGGGCTTTAAGGTGATCCATACAGGACAACATGTTTATACCCTGGATTCTCCAGGTAAAAACCTTTGCAGGCATTCCAGCTGTTGCATATGTCTGGTCAGGTACATGCCGAAGGGGGGTATTACACTCAATGATGGGTTTGATAAGGGCCAAATAAAGTGGCAATATGACTTCCCTTGACGTGAATGCCATGCCCTTATGTGTAAGTTGGGCAACATAAAATGATTTTCTTACTACCTTAGCCATATGTTAGTCAAAGACCAGATTACTATCTATATATGTTCCCAGATCCCTGACTACTGGGTCAACTCTTAGGGTTGTCTTATCGATGGAGTAATTAGCCTGGGTAGCAGTTTTCCCAAAAGACACTACACTGCATTTCTTGGCATTGAGTTTTAATCTGTGACTCTGGCACCAGTCATTTGTCTGTGTCAGACCCTTTTGTAAGATGTCTGTTGTGGGGAAATCTATGACAGCTCCCAGTATGCAGTCATCTGTGAACTTGGTCAGTCAAAGGCCCTTGGCATTAACCTTTACCTCTGAGAAGTAGATACCAAACAGAAGCAGTACCAGAACTGAGTCCTGAGGTACCCAGCTGGTGACCGGTCTCTTACTGGAAGTGAGCTCACCAATCTTGATTTCCTGGGTCCTGTCTGTGAGCCAGCTGGCAATCCAATGATTTATGTAGGGGCTTTATGCCCAGTTTGGTGAGTCTGTCAACTATACCCAAGTGAGGTATTGTATCGAATGCCTTAGCCAGATCCAGGTAGGCAGTATGCACAGTTTTCCTGTCATCTGTTGCCTTGGTGACAGAAGCTTGTTCATGCATTTCTTTAACAAGGACAATCTCTAGCACAACATCCTCTGAAGCCACACATCAGATCTACTAAAGCCACCACACCCCTTGAAATGAAAACAAGATGGTCTGAAGAGTCACAGTGATGACCTTCCTTAACTTACGGTGTTTGTTGAGGACAGACAAATTTTAAAAATGGTATTCAGCGCTCCTTCTTTCTGGAGTACAAGAAGAATTCAAGGTAATAACCTGTCTCCTTGTAAGAGCAGGTCACTTTCTCTACAGCCCTTTTCTTTAACTCTCTGTGCAACACAGAAGCTATCCAAGCAACAACAGTCCTGGATGCCTTCGAAATGGTAGTCAGCAAGGACAAGAAAACTCTGTCTTGCTAGTCCAACTCCAGCAAAACCTTTAACAGTCTTGTCAACACATCTTTCCAGTTCTGCAAGCAAGCCAAGATTCTGAATTTACAGAGGGGATTTTTTTTTTTTTTTTTTTAAAAGGGGTACTCCACAAGTAATTCTTCTTAAATATTTCCTCCTTCATATGATTAGGTTTTCCTTCTTGCTCTGTGTCATCAGAATAAAACTTCTCCATGACTAATTGTTCTGACGCTGACAAACATATGTTTTTCTGTGCTAGGTTTTGTTAAGGCCTTGATTTCTTCCTGATGATCTTACATTACAGATTAAAGGCAGTGCTTGAAACAAAACATTAACTATACGAAGGAACCACACAAGCAAAATAATTTATTCACGTAACATTTTAACTTGACATGTAATGAGTCGTTTAAAAGAACTGCCATTATGCTCAAAAGACTCGGAAGACGAATGAAGAGCCAGGCTAAGCTCAGTTCCCAAAGGTTTTATAAAAACCAAAAATCTGCAGTTGTCACACAAACCTTTTATGACCCTACAGACACAACAAGTAATAAACAAATGTAAAACCAGATCATTCCTAAGACATACCTCTTACTTAGTGCAAGAAATCTGGACAAAGCAAAAGTAACTGGTGGACAAAGGCCCAAAAAAGGGACATATTTTTAACATTTCTCTTATAAACTTAGAAAGTTGCTAAAATAACAGGATTTGTATTATGTATTTTCTGAAGGACGTGAAGTCTGAAATGCAAATGTATGTCAATAGTGATTTCAGTCCTCTTTGATTTGCCAAAAACCTACAGATTTTAAGATTAACAGACCAAAAACATGAGGCAAAAATCTGGACATTCTGCAAAAATATGGACAGCTGAGAAATATGTCCTAAGATGATATTCTCCAAGTACAATGTAACAACTCTATGCTCAAAACAGCCCTGAAAGAGAATGCAGTACTGGCATTCATTTTTTTCTGAGCACTCCTCCCTTGACACTTTGCACCTGACTGCTACCCCACCCCAGCTACACCCTACACCTCTAAGTGGTCTAACATGCTGAACAAACAAAAAAAAAAAAAAGATGAAGACTGCAAAAATCCTTTAAAATGTTTGTTTGTCTTTTCGGCTTTTCCCGGTTTGGGGTCGCCACAGCGGAACTCCGGTCCGGTAATGATTGGCAGTCGATTTTTATGGTGCCGAGTTGCCAGCCCAACACCCAACCTTCAGCAAAGGCACGCCCATTCACGCATGTCTTTCGGAGGCCACTTGACCATGGGAAGGACATGCCGACTCCACACAGAAGGCACTCCAGCCTAGAATCGAACAGGAGAACATCTTGCTGTAAGGCAACAACGCTACCGCTGTACCACCGCGGCTAACTTCTACTGTAGTTATTTAATTGGTGTGGGGGAAAATAACTGTGTGTGTGTGTATGTGTATATATGTATACACACACACACACACACACATATATATATATATATATATATATATATATATATACACATATATATATAGGTCTACTTGAAAACAGACATGTCAAAACACAGACGACGAGAAGACCGAGACCGGAAGATCGACAACTGAGATAAGAGACAGTTTAAAAGCACGAAACTTCACATGCCCGACAGACCACAATCCCGACAATCAACAAAACAAATACCTTTTCCGAAAAACACACACAACATAAGCACACCAAAAACCTTACAAACCTACATTAAACCTTACATACACAACTATCTATGCACTAACCTTAACCCAAACCCTAACCCTAAGGTCCGTCACTATCGCACACTCACCTAACGCAGGCTCTAACCCTAACTCACTTAACCCGCCCCAACCCTAAAGTCTGTCAATATCACACACTTACCTTACCCGCACCCTAACCCTAACTCACTTAACCCGCCCCTAACCCTAAAGTCTGTCACTATCGCACACTTACCTTAACATGTCGGTGTTCTCAGCATCTGGCTTTTAAACTGTCGGTCATCTCAGTTGTCGATCTTCCGGTCTCTGTGTTTTCGTCGTCTGTGTTTTGGCGTGTCAGTGTTTTCAAGTAGACCCATATATATATATATATATATATATATATATATATTTATATATATATATATGTATATCTATATACACGTGTGTGTGTGTATATATATATATATATATATATATATATATATATATATATATGTGTGTGTGTGTATATATATATATATATATATATATATATATATATATATATATATATATATATATATATATACACACATACACACACACACAGACACATATATGTATATATATATATATATATATATATATATATATATATATATACATATACATACACACAGTAGATATAAGAAGTGTACACACCCCTGTTAAAATGCCAGGTTTTTGTGATATAAAAAAATGATACCACAATAAATCATTTCAAAACTTTTCTCCCCTTTAATGTGACCTATAACCTGTACAATTCAATTGAAAAACAAACAAATCTGTAAGGGGAAAAATATTAAATGTACAATGCGCTGATTGCATAAGTGTGCAAACCCTTAAGCTAATACTTTGTTGTGTGAGCACACCCTTAAACTAATAGTTTGTTGAAGCACCTTCTGATTTAATTACAGCATTAAGTCTTCTTGGGTAGGAGTCTGTCAGCATGGCACATCTTGACTTGGCAATATTTGCCCACTCTTCCTTGCAAAAATGTTCCAAATCTGTCAGATTGTGAGGGCATCTCTTGTGCACAGCCCTCTTCAGGTCACCCCACAGATTTTCTATTGGATTTAGGTCTGGGCTGTGGCTGGGCCATTCCAAAACTTAAATTTTCCTCTGGTGAAGCCATTATTTTGTTGATTTGGATGTATGCTTGGGGTCATTGTCATGTTGAAAGGTGAAATTCCTCTTCATTTTCAGCTTTCTAGCAGACACCTGAAGGTTTGGGGCCAAAAGTGACTGGTATTTGGAACTGTTCATAATTCCCTCCACCTTGACTAAACTCCCAGTTCCAACTAAAGAAAAGCAACGCCAAAGCATGATACTGCCACCACCATGCCTAACCATGGGGATGGTCATCTTTTGGTTATGCGAAGTGTTGTTTTTGCGCCATACGTACCTTTTGAAATTGTGGCCAAAAGGTTCAACCTTGGTCTCATCAGACCATAACACATTTTCCCACATGCTTTTGGAAGACATGATGTACTGCTTTGCAAATTTTAGTCAGGCCTGGATGTTTTACTGTGTAAGAAAAGGCCTCTGTCTTGCAACCCTACCCCACAGTCCAGACATATGGAGAATACGGGAGATTGTTGTCACATGTAGTAGACAGCCAGAAATTCCTGCAGCTGTAGATCTCTTGGCAGCCTCCCTGACCAGTTATTGTCTCGTCTTTTCATTCATTTTGGAGGCACATCCAGTTCTTTGCAGCATCACCGTTGTCCCACATTTTCTCCACTTTTTGATGACTGTCTTCGCTGTGTTCCATGGTATAGCCAATGCTGTGGAATTTTTTTTGTACCCTTCTCCTGACTAATACTTTTCAACAATGAAATCCCTTTGATGCTTTGTAAGCTCTCTGTGAATCATGGCTTTTGCTGTAGCAGGCAACTGAGTAAATGTCAGGAAAATCCTACTAGGACAGCTGAACTTTATTGGGGTTAATCAGTCTCTTTAATTGATGGCAGGTGTGTACCCAAGAAGACTGAATGCTGTAAATAAGTCAAAGGTGATGTGCACACACAACAAAGTATTAGTTTAAAGGTGTGCACACTTATGCAAGCAGTGTATTGTACGTTTTCTATTTTTTTCTATTTTTCCCCCTAACAGATTTGTTTTTCAATTTAACTCTACAGGTCATAGGTCACATTAAAGGGGGAAAAGTTTTGAAATTATTTATTGTGGTCTCATTTTTTATATCACAAAAACGTGGCATTTTAACAGGGGTGTGTACACACTTTATATCCAGTGTGTGTGTGTGTGTGTGTGTGTGTGTGTGTGTGTGTGTGTGTATATATATATACACACACACACACCACAGATAGCTCACATACATACACACACACACACACACACACACACAAATAACTCACATACGTACACAATAACAAACCATACATACATACATATATATTACTTCCAATTACTTCAAGATTTTCCTTAAAGGAAACAAAAGAGCAAAATAACCCTTTAGTAGTGTCTACCTCCTTAAAGCCCTTAATGAGTGTTCCATCTGCTGGTGGGTGGGGTTAAGATAATACTGAATGACAGTTTTGATCTACTCCCATCATGCAGCACTACCCAAGTTACTACTATGGTAAAATTCAAAGACAATTTGTGTTTAATTCTAAGCACTTTACCAACTATCATAATCAAAAATAAAGAGATGTAATGTCTTTTTCATTCTACCTCACTGATGGGTCAGATTCCTTAGCCCACCTGCAGACAGACCTCAATGGAGTAAGGGTGTTCCAACTGATGCCACTGTTGTGATAGCAGCTATGAAGAAGGGGCTAGCTGAACAAAGTTCCACTGTCCATCCTCCAAACAGAGAGTCCAGAGTGATGGACAGGTTTTAAAAGTGCATTTATGCCTCAGCCACCTTCGCACTGAGGTTGTTAAATTACCTGGCACATTTCACCCTTTTACAGAGAGATTTGATTAAAGAACATTCAGATTCTCAGCGAAAGACCTTAAGAATATTTCCCTCCAACTGGCTACCCTATCATCCATTGCTAATTCCTCATTGAGGCTGATCTATACTCCAGAAGGTACCTCTCGAGCAGCTGGTTCAGGTATAGCTGTCAGGAGACATGCCTGGATGAGGCTTTGTGACTTTGTGGAACCCTTCAAGGCATCCTTTCTTAATGGTCCCTTTGATGGCTCTTCTTTGTTTGGGCCATCAGTATAAGATACGCAGCAAGCAAGAGTGAAAGACCCTGTTGTGCCACGGGGATCAAGTTTTCAACTCCTCAGAAAAACTTTTCCAAGATACAGTGAGGAGGGAAGAAAACTTGGTTCAATAAGTCTCAGGTACCTTTCCAACACTCACAAAGAGGCACTTCCTCCGGAGGCAGTGGGGGAAGTATCAGTGGGTAGGCGTCACCCCGGGGGTGGGGGTGGGAGATCTACAAAACCAGAGCTTCAGAGAACCTTTCTCTGACAGGACCTATCAGCACTCCTGCCCGACTGTCCATCTCTAGAGACAGTCAAGGGTTGTCTATCCCTGCACCTAGATGCCTAGACAAAAATTACAAACAACTCTCGGGTGCTAAATATAAAATCCAGAGGGTATTACATTCCTTTTTCCCTTCTACCTCCAGGTCCCAGGAGGAAACTCCCTGACGTGCCACCCAGTCTGAGGGAGTATGCAATGCAAAAAGTTCTAAAACTGCTACAAAAAGAGTGATCCAAAAGGTCCCAACCAAGCAAATAGGATTCAGAACTTACTCACACTTTTTTTTTGGTACCAAAGAAAACAGGGGACCTGCAACTAATTTTGGATCTAGGCAATCTAAATCAGTATGTGAAGAAGTAGAATTTCCAAATGGTTACGGTTCAGTCCATTCTGCTACTTCTGCAGAAGGATGACTTGATGTGCTCCACAGATCTCCAGGATGTGTACTATCATATCAAAATAGACAGGAGCTCCAGGAGACACCTGCGGTTTCGGCCATGAGGCAATCACTTTCAATTCAGAGCATTGCCCTTTGTACTCACTACAGCCCCTTGGGTGTTTACCAAGTGCATGGCAGTTGTAGCAGCTCACCTAAGGCTAAAAGGATTCTACGTGTTCCCCTATCTAGACGATTGGCTCATGATTGCCCCATCAAGGCATCAACTGATACAAGCCAGAGATTGCTTGCTTTAGATCTCCAACTCCCTTGGCATTACAATAAATCTTGCAAAATCAAACTTGACTCCTGTACAAGAGCTAGAATTCACAGGACTGCAACTGAACACTACAACCAAAGTGGCTTCACTACCTCTACATTGCATTAAATCTCTGAGACATCAAGTACAGGACTTACTATATCCTCCGTCTCCTCTAGCAAAGTTAGTGCTATGAGCCCTGTGAGCAATGCCAGCTGCTATTCTTCTAGTCTCGTTAGCAAGACTTTTTATGTGAATTATACAATGGACATTGGTGGTCCAGTGGTCCATTCTTTACTAAGCTCTGCCTGTTCCCATCAAACTGACTCCAATTTCCAAACGTCATATACAATGGTGGATGCAGTCAGACGACCTGTCTCTGGGCAGGCTGTTCTCTCTGCCCCCCCCCCCCCCCCCACATATAGCTACAGTGACCACAGACTCTTCCCAGCTGGGGTGGGGGAGCATTATAAGGGAAAGATGGTCCAAGGTATGCCACCCCCCCCCCCATGAGACCAAGCTGCATATCAATATCCTAGAGATGAGAGCAGTCCTTCTAACATTGCAAGCCTTTCAGGACATTCTCCCTTTGGGGACTACTGTCATCCACATAGACATTTTAGTAGGCTGGTAAATTAACAGACAAACCCAATCCTACCTCCCTTGTGCAGAGAGGCCATGATATTCTGGGAGTGGGTGATCTCTTCAGACTGCTTTTGCAGTCAGTAAAAGCCCAGTATGTTGACAGGGCTTTCAGCTGGTCCATGTAGGGCATGTTGTTTAGGCCTTGTATTATTTTAGTAAGATATCTGTTGTCATGCTATCAGTATAACTTACCGACTATTTATTTTCAAGTTAAACCAATAGCATGACAACAGAGATATCTTACTAAAAGGATACAAGGCCTAAATAACATGTCCTACATGGACGGACTCAAAGCCCAGTCAATGTACTGGGTCTCCTACTGACTGCTATCAGGTGGCCCGTGTCTGACATACAAGGCGTCCTCTGACCCAATACTGATGGATTTACTGCACCCCAGAAAGTTAAATGGCATCAGAAATACTCTGTCTAGGGATCTAAACCTCTTCTGTAACATCAACAGAATGGTTTGGAGGACAGGTACATCTCGGAGAGGACAATGCTGCTCTGGAACATTCTCCCCATCCACATAAAACAAAGTGCAAGAAAGTTAAATGGCATCAGAAGTACTCTGTCTAGGGATCTAAACCTCTTCTGTAACATCAACAGAATGGTTTGGAGGACAGGTACATCTCGGAGAGGACAATGCTGCTCTGGAACATTCTCCCCATCCACATAAAACAAAGTGCATCCCTGTCCATACTCAAGTACAACTTGGATCTACAAATGTGAAACAGAAAATTTACCCCAAGACTGCCCCTGTACTACTAACCAATAGAGGCATCTTCTAAATGCTTTATCCCATGCATGATCCCACTCAAATTATCTACTGTATGAGCCCAGTTATTCTCATTAAGGTAATATATAATTACTGACCATAGGATGGGTAAGGACAATCTCAAACCAAATGGGACAGGTTAATTCAAGCACAAAAAAGGAAACTTGCTAGGCTTAAAACAGACCAGCAGGGCAGCTAGCCTAGCACTTACCTGTGAACCTATGAGTCGTTATTATTTTTATTTATTTATGTATTTTTTGACTGTGGTGGCACACTAAATCAAGCAGACCACTTTCAGGCACAGACTGGGGTTTACAATCAAGAAACAAACAAGATACAAAGTAATATGATCAGTAGGTTACACAAGAACTTAGATAAGACAATCAATCAATGGCAAAATAACAAGCAACTTTACCCTATGTAATGAATCTTGAACTGCTAATATGAAATCAGCTAAAAGAACACCATTATGACAGTGATTTGTATAATACACTGAGACATGTAGACCTAGAAAACAGGAACTAGGACAATAAATTCTGACTATAACAGGTATGAAAAAGACAGTAGAATAGATAGGGTAAGGTTGAGAAGGAAGAAGTTGAAAGCTGTGATGTTGACTAGTCAAAGAAGAGCAAGACATGTCGTATGCTGTCCCATTCATAGTACAAATTAATTCATACAGATCAAAACTTTGTCAGTCAAAGGGGGTACACTACAATAAAGTAACCCCACTTTGAAATCTGAACTTAAATTTTGTCATAGTTACTCAGTTTGCTTCATATAAACACAATAAAAAAAATCACCTTACTGTTGCCAAAAAGACAGCAATCCATTCAACAGTCTGCAGTTGCTAAAAGCGATAGGGAGAAATCCACTTTCACCTAATAAAGTACCAAGATTTCATGCAGAAGTTCTACTGGCAAGCCTACAGCATTTCAAAAATCCTCAAACGCACCCATGCCTCAACCAAACTTACAGAAATGGCTATAGCAGGTAAGTTATTATTTACTTGTTTGTTTGCCTGAACTAGTACTGCTCTCCAGAGAAAGACAACAACTTAGCTAAGTAAAGATTGCAAGGATTAGGATGAAGAAATATTACTGAAAAAAAAATGAGACAAAAGGGTGAGACAGTATTTGTTAAAACATGCTATTCATGTGTAAGGCTGGTACTGTTCTTCTCAGTTATGACAAATGCACTGAGTGCAGTCAATACATGCCTTCTGATCATTATATTGACACAGAAAATGTCTTTCACTCATCTTATTCCACATAACAAACTTGGTAACATCTTATTAAATTATGTCATAATTCCCAATGCACATCTCCCATTTGCTAACATACATACAAGCTATTACCTGAAACACCAGGTGCAGGCCCTGCTCCGCATGTCTTCCGTCTTCTCTTCACATCCCCGGAACATAAAGATCCTAGATGCAGGTTTGTCTGTCTTTAGAAGCAATAAAGAAAATGAATGAAACAAGAAGTGTGGATGCAGAAGCAACACTTTCACTTGACTATATCCTGGGAGAAAGCATAATGCTAGTGATATCTTCAGTTCTTGACTCAAATTGACTGCACAAAATGGAAACATTGCACTGAAGAACCTACAATCATTGATGGAGGACTAGATATACTAAACAATAAATAGAAGTTATGTTCTTACCATAACGTTCCATGTTAGTTGTCTTCTTCTCGCCTTCTTCTTGTTGGATGGGTTCGGAGCCGACCTCGGCTCCGACTCGGCCACTCTAAAAGCTCGAGAGTTGGTTCCACCGGCTCGAGGCTCCCCTTATATCCCACAATGCTAGGCGTGAGTTACCTCAGATCTCGTTTGTAAGCTAGGCCCAGCTTATAATAGTAACAGAACAACTATAAACAAAGTCCACCTCTATAAACCAGGGAGAAGAGAAGGGTGACCTACATCCTGATCCAGGAAAATATGCACAGCAGCATATACCTAAAGTAAAGAGGTGGTAGAAAGAGAGGTCACAATCAAAACTCCTCTAGGTCTGTCCAGGCCAGGGGGAAGGAGGGTGGGACGGAAGAAGAAGGTGAGAAGAAGACAACTAACATGGAACGTTATGGTAAGAACATAACTTCTATATGTTAAGTTGTCTATCTCGCCTTCATTCTTGCTGGATGGGACCGCGTCCCTAGCACCTTGTCCCGGGTGGCCTAACGGAACAGACTCTTGAGAACAGTGGAACCAAAGTTAGCTCTATGCCTAGAAGCTAAATCCAACTTATAATGAGAAATGAAAGTGTGAGGTGTAGCCCAAGTAGCCGCTGCACAAATGGTGTCAATAGGCAGTCTGTCTTGGAAGGCTATAGAAGTAGCCAAAGCTCTGGTAGAATGGGCTTTAGGTTTGTTAGGCAGCTTTTGGTGTCTAATTTCATAAACAAGGGAAATCAGAGATGTTAGCCATCTAGATAATGATACCTTTGAAACTGAAAGTCCCTTTCTGCCTTCTGCATAAGAGACAAACAGTTGGTCAGATTTTCTGAATTGTTTAGTTCTATCCAAATAGTACCTTAACTGACGATGAACATCTAGCCAATGCAATTTTTGTTCAGACCTGTTAGAATATTCTGGAAAAAACACAGGGAGGTCAATGGTTTGATTTAGGTTAGACGCCGAGGCTATCTTAGGTAAAAAAGACGAGTTGGTTCGTAAAGATACCCTGTCCTTATGGAACAACAGATAAGGAGGTCGACAGCTGAGTGCATGAAGTTCTGAAACTCTTCTAGCTGAAGTAATAGCTACCAGAAAGAGTGTTTTCCATGATAGCAATTTTAAAGAACAGGAGGCTGCAGGTTCGAAAGGGGAAAGAATCAAAGAACTAAATTTAGGTCCCAAGGAGGAGGAGGATTTCTTATAGGAGGTCTGAGTAGAAAAACTCCTTTCAAAAAGGCTTTGCAAAGCTTGTGGGACATTATGGCAGACTCTGAAATGCCCACATGAAAGTTAGAAATAGCTGCCAATTGAACTTTAAGAGTAGAAGGAGATGAACCTGCATGGAAGAGTTCAGCTAGAAAATCAAGGACCATTTGGATGGAAGCAGTGAAAGGATCTATGTCCCTTCCTTGAGCCCAATAGGCGAAACGTTTCCACTTACTCAAATAAATCTTTCGAGTGGAAGATTTATGGGAAGCTATCAAAATATCTCGAACAGAGTGAGATATTTGAGGAAGCCTGGCTAAGGTTGGAATTGGAGGAACCAAGCAGTGAGGTTCAGAGAGGGAAGGGAGCGATGAAACTGACCCGACTGATGGATCAAAAGATCTGGAACTAGGTCCAGATGCCAAGGTCACTCCAACAGAAAATGATGTAGAAAGGGGAACCAAACCTGTCAAGGCCAGTAAGGAGCAATGAGGATCAATGAGGCCTTCTGAGCGATAGCTTTCTGTATCACTTGAGAGATTAGTGGGAAGGGAGGAAATGCATACAGAAGTCCCCGGGGCCAAACTTGGACTAAAGCGTCTCTGCTGGGCTGGCCTGGTAAAGGGAATAGGGTGAAATAATCTCTGCACTTGCTGTTTTGGGGAGTAGCAAAAAGGTCGCAGCAAGGCTGACCCCACTTGAGAAAAATTTCTCTCACAACAGAGTCTTTCAGAGACCACTCGTGAGGCATGAGGATAGCTCTGCTCAACTTGTCCGCGATTTGATTGGACTTCCCGGGGATGAGCGTTGCTATCAGAAACCGCTGAGAAGAAATCGCCCATTGCCACAGTCTGAGTGCTTCTCGACACAGGGGGTAGGACCTGGTTCCGCCTTGTTTGTTGATATACCACACTACAGACATATTGTCCATCTGGATTGCTATCGTTCCCAAGGGAAGAGAGTCTTGAAGGGCTTGCAACGCTAAAAGCACTGCTCTCATCTCTAGAACATTTATGTGCAGGTGGCATTCGTCTGGTTGCCATGTGCCCTGAACAGTTCTGCCATGATAATGCCCCCCCACCCGATCAGGGAGGCGTCCGTTGTCAGAGTAGCAACTGGAGGGGAAGGAACAAAGGGTCTTCCCAATAAGAGCTGAGGGGAAGACATCCACCACAGAAGATGATTTCTGCATGTTTGCGTAATCATAATGGTGTGGGACATCGGAAGTTGCTGGTATGACCATTGCGTGAAGAGCATCCATTGAAGGATTCTCATGTGGAATCTGGCTAATGGAAGCAGAGGTATGGCAGCCGCCATAATCCCCAACACTTTCAGAACTAACCTGGCTTTGATTCTGTTGCTGTTGAAGAGGAGCGAGACCAGTTTGTGTATGTCTGTTATTCTCTGATCTGTTAGTCTCACAGACATGTTGACTGTGTCTAGATTTGCGCCTATGAAGGTAATAGTACGACAAGGCGACAAAACAGACTTTTCGCAATTTATTGAAATGCCTAAATTTTGACAAATGCGAAAGGTGTAGTCCCTGGCCATTAGAAGAAGATGCTTGGTGGGAGCTGTGAGGAGCCAGTCGTCCAAGTATGGAAACACCTGGAATCCTTGACGTCTCAGGTGAGAAGCTACCACTGCCATGCATTTGGTAAACACCCGGGGCAGTGGTGAGACCAAAGGGCAGGGCCCTGAATTGAAAATGACTGGTTCCCAGCCTGAAGCGGAGGAATCTTCTGGGCGTCTGTTCATTTTTATGTGATAGTACGCATCCTGAAGGTCTATAGAGCACATCCAGTTTCCCTTTCCCAATAGGGGAAGGATGGACTGCAGCGTGACCATCCGAAATCTTGTTTTCTTGACTGACTTGTTCAAGATACTGAGATCCAAAATTGGTCTCCAGTCCCTGTTTTCTTTGGAACTAAAAGAACCTGGAGTAGATTCCGGATCCTTGCTGGTCTGCTGGAACTGGCTGAATTGCTCTTTTGCAAGCAGCTTTGAAATTTCCAAAGCTGCAAGATCCCTTTGAGCGGGTGGAACATCTGGAAGGGATTTTTTTGATTGGTTTGGAATGCGAACGAAGGGAATGGAATAGCCTTCGGAAATGATGGACTGTACCCATTTGTCTTGAGTCAGGGATAGCCAGGCTTCTGGGTACAGTGACAATCTTCCCCCGACTGCCTCCGAAGGTGGGCAGTCGGGCAACACCTCAGGGATGCTGAAAGGGCTTATCAGAGAAGGTTTCTCGATTGCCCTGGTTCTGCGGACCCCCCCTGCCTCTAGGGCGTCTACCATTGTTGTTCCCCCCTCTGCCTCTGGCAGGGAACCGACTCTGTGCGTCAGGCGAAGTCCCTTGAGATTGTTTGCAGAACCACATTTTTCCACTTTTCTGGCCTTTGGGGTAAGGCCTAGAAGGAGTAGAAAAACGGACTCCGACGGCAGAAAGAGTCTTGCCATCCGTCTCGCACCTAGTCAAGGTTTCTTTCACTTGAGGACCAAAAGAGATGATCCATCAAGCGGGAATTAGTGAATGACGTTTTAAAGAGGTCCGCAAAGTTGCATAGCCGCATCCAGGCATGCCTGCGTAAGGCCACACCTGTCCCTGCGGCCCTGCTCGCTCCATCAGCCGCATAAGAAAGGAGGCGCATGGAGGAGTTAGCTATGGAGTTCAGGGTAGCCAGCTGAGTGTTCATCTTGTCTTGAAAACCCACAGCCGTAGGATCCTTCAACATGTCACTCGCTTCTTTGATCAAGTCTCTTTGAAGACGAGTAAAATGGCATAGGTAGTTGAGCGACGCATAGCAAAGGTCGCTGGCGAGAACATCCGCTTCCGTACCTGCCCATAGACCTAGATTCTTTGTTAGGGGATGAACAGGCACTGAAGGATCAGCTAGTTCCTTCTTGGTGGCAGCAGCTACCACCATAGCATCCACAGAAACACCTTTTGTGAGAAATTGCTTGTCAGTTGGTGCTGTTATAAATTTGGAAGGTCTCCTGGGGTAGGGTCCACTGAATCAGGAGCCATCCAGGCCTTCTTTGCAACCACCTGCATGAGGGGATCAAAGGGGGGGGACACCCAGGAGGTGGAAGGGCGAGAGCCAAACGCCTCAAGATACACAGATTCATCCTCCGAAGGGTTAAGGGCTGGCCAATTTCCCTCTGTTTCAGGATCTCTAGAATGTCTGCAAAGATACATCTTCAGAAGGGGAACGTGGGGAACCCTCGGAATCCTCTAAATCTGTGTCAGAGGTGACAGACTCAGGTGAGTCTATGTGCTTCCTCTTACACTTTCTCTTCCTAGGGGGCTCCCCTGCCCATTCAGGGGAGGCCTCGGAAGAGGATGAGATCCCCACAGGGGATTCTTGAGGAGCTGGCTCTCTGCGGTCTGGGATGAGGGAGTGAGTCGACATAACCAAAGGCACCGAAGAGGGAGGGGCGGACGGAGCCGACTGTGGAGTCGAACAAGGTTCCAACACACTCCGCATGACCTCGAACGCACCCCTGTCCGGCAGAGCTAGAGGTCCCCTCTCCGAGAAGCTGAGAACCTCCCTCGGCACCGACAGAGATGGCTCCGAGGCCGATGTCGGAGCCGAGCTCACCAGCGCCGAAGCACCGAGAGGGAGAGGGGGGTCGGACAAGGGTCCGATGCCACTCACCCCCTCGGAGCCAACGAGGGAAGCCCGGCGCCGAGATTCTTCAAAAGAAGAAATCGGAACCGACAACGGAGCCGAAGACAATTGTATCGGCTCCGACGCTACCACAGTCTCGGTCTCGAGGCGCCCGGCTCCGAGCTCAAAGGAGTCGGAGGAGGAATATTTATAGGAACAAGTTGAGGCATCGACTGATGAGTCGGACTCTGGAGCATTTGGGCCAGTGCCTCAGACTTCAAAAGTCTACTCACTACCCTCTGGAGGTCGTGATCTGAGAGCCTCGATGACCTGGAGGAGTGAGATCTGTGGCTCCGTTCAGACAGCAGGGGAGATGCTGGAGCGAATGAATGGAGCCAAGGGACGGTGACCTCGATCTCTTTCTAGATGTCGGCTCCGATGGTCTGATCGAGCCGACCCAGGAATCTCTAATGCCTCGGCTCCAGCCGAGCCGAGGAAACCACAGATACTGCAGTCAAAGACTCATCGGCTCCAGCCGGAGCCGATGAAGCAGTAGGCGAAGCCTTAGGCCTCGACTCTGAAGCTGGAGCCGAGGTCTTGGAAGCCTTAGAAGGTTTCCCCGATGACACAGAAAGGGAACCTTCAGGCTTAATCAAACCCCTTAAAATGAGTTTATTTTTCTCTCCTGCAGGACTCTAGGGCTGAAGCCATGGCATACAGCACAAGAGTCCTGCAGGTGTAAAGGTCCCAGGCAATACACACAAGAAGTGTGACCATCTGTCAGAGACATTTTCTGACAGTACGAGTCACACTTCTTGAAGCCTGAGACCTTTGTATCCTTGGACATACTCAAGGAACCGAAGTGTAATCACACACAGAAAACACACACACACAGATTACACTGATAGGGGTTTAAAGGGAATTATTTAAACTAAAGGGTAAGTTAAGTTAAAACTCCCTAAGCAAACACATACACACCCTAAGGATAGGGAAGGAAGGGCCCGAAGGCCTTTGGGAAAGAACTATAAGTTATTTAGAAAAAGGGGCTGGATAAAGGTAGAAGGGATAATATCCACTACACTAAGGGGAAAGAAAAATACACTAAGCTAGCTTAAGTCTAAAGAATTTAAACTAGTCTAACTTTCACTAACCTGGAGCCGGTAGAAAACACACCTCGATCGCTGTAGCAGCAAACGAGATCTGAGGTAACTCACGCCTAGCATTGTGGGATATAAGGGGAGCCTCGAGCCGGTGGAACCAACTCTCGAGCTTTTAGAGTGGCCGAGTCGGAGCCGAGGTCGGCTCCGAACCCATCCAGCAAGAATGAAGGTGAGATAGACAACTTAACATCTTACAATTGTTTTTGTTTTTATTTTTTTGTCAAACTTTGTTTATTAAAACAATTTATGAAATATATTATTAAAATTATTAAATCAGTTGTTTTATTTCTCACAGTTTAAGTAAAACACATTGAGTGATGACATCATTATGCATTAGCTTACACTGTGAATTCAGAGTCTAAAAAGATACGGCACTAATTGTCTATGTTGATAAAGAAAAAGGAAGTTCTGTACTCACCATAACGTTCCATGTGAGTTGTTCATCTCGCCTTAATTCTTATTGATGGGTTCGGAGCCGACTCGGTCAACTACAAAGTTTGAAGTCAACTCCCTATCCCATGATGTAGTCTGTGTTACTTCAGATCTTATTTGCTGCCCCAATATACCATATATCATTACTCGTATCTTAAAATAAGGAAACAATGGAAAAAAGACAGACAATGACCAATCATAATTCTCAGTCCCTGAGAAAGCCTGGAGGGGATAGGTGGGTGGGACGTAAGAATGAAGGCGAGATGAACAACTCACATGGAACGTTATGGTGAGTACATAACTTCTTTATGTGAAGTTGTTCTATCTTGCCGTTCATTCTTACTGATGGGTAGCGTCCCAAGCACCATCTTTCTAGGGTGGCTCAAGGGAGTATATTCCTCAGGACAGTGAAACCAAAAGAAGCCTTATCACTAGAGGCCCTATCTACTTTACGAGTGATAAAGGTATGAGGCCTTGACCAAGTGGCTGCTGCGCAAATTTTATCTATTGTTAACCTGGCAGTAAATGCTGAAGAAGTGGAAACAGCTCTAGTTAAATGGGCCTTTATTTTGTGTTGTAGTGGAGCATTCACTGATGAATAAGTAAAGGAGATGCAATCTGATGGCCATTTCGACAGAGTGTTTTTTGCCACAGGTTCACCTGTTTTGGACTCTGAAAAGGAAACAAAGATCTGCTCAGATTTTCTAAATTCTTTGGTTCTATCCAGGTAGAATCGAAGTTGCCTGTGAACATCAAGTTTGTGCAGCATATACTCCAACTTATTGCTATGATTGTGGAAAAAGAACGGTAATTCTATCATTTGATTAAGATTAGCTTCAGAACAAACTTTAGGCAAGAATGAGAATTCATTCATACGGAAACTATCAAAATGAATAATCAAATAAGGGGGTTTAATAGACAAGGCCTGCAATTCTGAAACTCTCCGAGCAGATGTGATAGCTACTAAGAAAATGTTTTTCCAAGATAAATACTTTAATTCACATGAAGAAGCTGGTTCAAATGGTGGAAGAATGATACGTGAAAGCATAAAATACAAATTCCAAGATGTATAAGGGGATTTAACAGGTGGTCTCAGATGCATGGTTTCCTTAAGAAAGGCTTTGGATAGTTTATGTGACATTACATTAGATCCCTCACTGCCAAGGTTAAAATTAGAGATTGCCACAAGCTGAACATGAACAGTGGCTGCAGCAGCTCCTTTGTTGAAAAGCATAGTCAAAAATTCCAGGATAGAGGAAATCGAGGCTAGGTAAGGGTTGATAATTGTTCTGAGAGGCCCATATAGAAAATCTCTTCCATTTGCTGAGGTACAAATTTATAGTAGACGATTTATGAGAAGATATTAAGATATGTTGTGTTTCATTTGTGAGGTTATAGAACCTGGCTATATTGGGAATTGGAGCAGCCAAGCTGTCAATTTGAGGGAATGAAGAGAGGGATGAAGAGCCCCCGATGAGTGAATCAGGAGGGTTCTGGAAATGGGTCCAGAATCCAAGGTCCTTCCAATACATGATGTCGAAGGAAGGGGAACCAAATCTGATGAGGCCAGTAAGGGGCTATTAGAATGATGGTTCTTCCCAAGCCTTTGGCTTTCTGTAATACTTTGGGTATCACAGGAATTGGTGGGAAGACGTAAAGAAGATCTGGGGGCCAATCATGGACTAGGGCATCCCTTGGGGTATCTCCTGGAGGGGGGATTAGGGCAAAGTAGCTGCTGCATTTTGTTTTCATGGGGATGCAAAGAGATCGCAGCAAGGCTGGCCCCATCTGCGGAATATCCTTTCCGCTATCTCTTCCTTGAGGGACCACAACAAAATTGCCCTGTTCAGTTTTCACTGGATTTCCCCGGGATGTGCGGTGCTATCAGAAAGCGGTGGGTGGACATAGCCCACTGTCATACTCTCAGGGTCTCTCGACATAGGGGGTAAGCCCTGGTTCCTCCTTGTTTGTTTACGTACCAGACTACAGACATGTTGTCTGTCTGAACTGCAATTGTTCCCAGAGGAAGAGTCTCCTGAAAGCATTGCAACACCAAAAGTACCGCTCTCATCTCCAGGACATTGATGTTCGTTCTATGTGCCTTCATCGGTTCTCCCCTGATAATGCCCCCCACCACCCGATCAGGGAAGCGTCCGTGGTCACAGTGGCTGTTGCAGTGGGTAGGACAAAGGGACGACTGATCCTTAATTGATGAGATGTCAACCACCATCGAAGATACTTTTTGCAGGAGTTTGTCAGAGCAATCAGATGTGACATTGGAAGTTCTTGATTGGACCATTGTGTGAACAGGAGCCATTGAAGAATCCGCATGTGCATACGCCCCAAGGGAATTGATAGGATTGCAGCCGCCATCGTCCCCAACAATTTGAGCACCTCTGAGGCTGGTACCTTGTCTCTCGATAGATGTTTTAGAACCTATTGTCGAAGTACAGACACCCTTCCTTTCTGAAGGAAGTTTTAGTGTGGTGGTGGTGGTGGTGGTGTCCAAATCTGCTCCTGTAAAAAAGTACAGATGTGTACACTTACCATAAATGTAGATGTTCGAGTGTATTCACTGTTGCAGTTATTACATTTGGGTAATCCTGCTGGCAGGTTGCCCTCAGTTGGCCTGAATTCCAAAGTTTTGGGTCTTGCGTCAGCTGCTGTCACCCCTTCCCTGACGTCAGGTTGCCAGGGGTATAAAAGAAGCAGCTGATGCCATTTTCTTCAGTTTTCCTTGCCCCAGATGTCAGGTGCCCCCTAAAAGGGTAGCCAAAATTTATATATATATATATATATATATATATATATATATATATATATATATATATATACATACACACCAATATAAACTTTTTACCTTCGTCTACAAGCAAATACACCACATAGGTTGTATAAATCAGAGAAGGAAAGAAACGTTCCAGCAGAAAAAAGAGGGATGGCGGGTGGGTAACCTGGACTGCAACAGTGAATACACTCGAATATCTACATTTATGGTAAGTGTACACAACTGTACTATGTTCCTCGTGTTTCACTGTTACAGTCATTACATTTGGGTAGAGTCCCAAAGCTATGGTTGGGAGGCTGGAGCTAAACAGCATTAGGAGTGGCTATGAGGCCCTGCAGAACTGCAGTGGCAAAGCCTGCCCTGGATTTAGAGTAGAGTGGCAGATGATAGTGCTTTGTAAAGGTGTGCACTGAATTCCAAGTAGCAGCCTCTAATATGTCTTTGGTTGGTACTCCCCTGAGAAAGGCTGCTGAAGTGGCTGCAGCTCTGGTTGAATGTGGCCTAATGTCCTTAGGCACTGGCTTGCCATGGTGTAAATAGTAGAAGTGAATGCAGTGGCCTAAACACTTTGAAATAGTCTGCTTTGAGATAGCCTTTCCTTGTGATCCTGCAGCATATGCCACTAGTAATTGCTCTGTCTTCCTGAAAACTTTGGTTCTGTCCAAGTAGAATCTAAGTTATCTGTGTACATCCAAAGAATGCAGAATTCTCTCCCCCTTGTTCTGTGGATTTGGATAAAAATTTGGCAGATAAATAGTTTGGTTAAGAGCCACACTGGACACCACTTTAGGCATAAATGTTAGGTATGTCCTCAGAGAGACCCTGTCTGGATAAAACATGATAAAAGTTTCCACAGCCATGAGTGCCTGTAGCTCTGAAACCTGTCTTGCAGAAGTTATTGCTAGGAGCAGAGCTGTTTTACAAGATAAAAACTTTATATCAGCTGTAGCAGCTGGCTCAAAAGGAGGCAAGGTGAGTTTTTCCAAGACATAGTTGAGGTCCCATGCAGGTATTGGTGATCTCCTTGGAGGCCTTAAGTTTTTGGCTCCTCTGAGGTACTGCTTTAACAAAGGATGCAAAAAGATTGGTGGCTCTGTATTGTAATGAGCCGAAATGGCATTGGCATGAATTTTAATTGATGAAAAAGATAGGCCTTTGTCCAGCATCTCAGTTAAGTATTGCAAAATCTGAGGAATATTTGGTACAGCTGTATCAGTTCCTTGTGCCTGGTTCCAAGCACAGAATCTCTTCCATTTTCCAGAAAAAGATTTTCTAGTACTAGGCCTACTGGCTTCCAAAATGACATCCATCACAGCTTTAATGAGAGGTGTGTTTTGTATGACTACATTATCCGCCATGCTGCCAGGTTTAAAGTACTGACTTGGCTGTGCAGGATCTGACTGCTTTGCTGGGACAGTAGATGAGGTATCTGAGGTAAGGTCCAAGCTGGGCATTGAGACAAGTTCCTTAGGATTGGAAAACTGTACTGGCGGGGCTAGTCTGGGGCAATCAGTATCATCTTTGGCTTCTCCTGTCTGACCTCTAGGAGTACCTTGGGGAGGAGAGGCAGTGGAGGAAAGGCATATACTGTTACGTTTTTCCAGCTGAAAGATAGAGCATCCACTTTCCATGCTTGCTTGTGATAAGTCCTTGTGCAGAAACTCTGTAGTTGGCAGTTGTGGGGGGAGGCAAATAGGTCTATGTCCGGGCATCCCCAGTTTCTTGTTATCATGCTGAAGACTTGTGGATCCAGCTGTCACTCGTGGGGATCCATGAGGTTTCTGCTTAGCTCGTCTGCAAGAGTGTTTTCCTTTCTTGGCAGGAACTGTGCCTGCAGATGTACTTGGTAAGTCAATGCTGTGTCCCACAAAGACATGGTTAGTCTGAAAAGGGGGTAAGAATGTGTGCCCCCCTGCTTGTTTATATACCACATGACCGGGGTGTTGTCTGTCTTTATCAGTAGTTGTCCCGGATGAAGTAGGTCCTTGAAGGCTGTCAGGGCATTTTGAACAGCTAGCATCTTTTTGATTGATATGCAGATGCATTTGGTTTGAGGACCATGTGCCCTGAATGCATCTTCCTGCCATGTGGGCCTCCCAGGCATAATCTGCAGCATCCGTTGTTAATGTCTGCCTGGCTGGGGGTAATGTGAATGGCTGTCCCTTGTTCTAGTGACAAGCCTTTGCCCACCATCGAAACTCCTGTTGCAGGCAGGGAATGAGAGTAATCATTATTTCCAGGCTGTGGCAATGTTGAGTCCAAACACTTTTTAGGTACCACTGACGTTTCCTCATATGCAGTCTTGCATATGGAATTAGTAGGATGCAGGATGCCATGAAGCCCAATGCCTGCAGAATTTTTCTTGCAGATAAGTGGGCCTTTGCTGCCAACATTTTGAAATAGGTAGTCAGTTGCCTTTGTTTGTCTGGCATGAGATAAGCCATCTGGGCAGTTGTATTTAAGCTTGCACCCAGGAATATTATCTCTTGAGAGGGTACTAGTTTTGATTTCTTTTCTTGACTGTGTACCCTAGGCATGTTAGAAGTCTTTTCACAAATGCCAGATGCTGTAGAAGAATGTCCTTGTTCTCTGCTTGAATTAGACAATTGTCCAAGTAAGGATATATTTGTATTCCTCTTTGTCTGCAGAATGCAATTACTGGTGCAAGGCACTTTGTAAAGACCCTGGGCGCAGTAGATAAGCCAAAGGGCAGTGCAGAGAATTGGTAATGCATTGAGCCAGCCTTAAATCTGAGGTATCTTCTGCATGATTGTCTGATTGGAACATGCAGGTATGCCTCTTTTAGGTCTAAAGTCACAAGCCAAGCATTCTTGCCCAGCATGGGCAGAAGCTGCTGCAAAGTCAACATTTTGAATTTTGGTATATCCAGGAATGTGTTCAGAATAGATAGGTCCAGTACTGGTCTCCAGGCCTTGTCCTTTCTGGGTACCAAGAACAGTCTTGAGTAAAATCCTTGTCCCTGCTCTTGCTCTGGTACTTGTTGAATGGCCCTGATGTCCATGAGGGATGAGACTTGTTTTTGCGCCTCTGCCCATTGATTTTTTGGGAGATATGGCCAGCCGTTTGCCTTTGGCAGGGTATGGAAATGGAACTTGTAGCATTGTGACACTATATTTAGAACCCACTTGTCCTGGGTTATAATGTGCCAATTTTGAGAAAAAAGTGCTAATTTTCCCCCTAAGGGTGCTGCCAGGACATAAGTGCTTGGTGCTGGCAGGGGGAAGTCATTGGGACTGTTTCCTGTATGGCTGTGATTTGTCTTCTCCAACTTTGGAGGTAGAAGCACCCCACTGCTTTGACCTGTATGAACCTTGCACATGGGATCTGCCTCTAGGGCATCTGGATTGCCCCTTTGAGGTCTGTCTGACACAGGAAAGGACCAGTTCTTTGAAGGCCAGTGTCTACTAAACCTAGGTGGCTGTACTTGTAAAAAATCTTTGACAGTTTGCATAGATTTAGCTTTGTCCTCCATTTTCTTTAACACCAAACAAAGTATCATGTAGTAATTTAAATTTAACATGATCAGGCAGATTTTGTTCCTTTAACCAAGCATGCCTACTAATTACAGAACACGTAACTGCGGCCCTGCAGGAGGCCTCCAAATAATCAAAACCACATTGCAAAGTATGCTTTTCAACTTGCTCAGCTGCATGCAATAAATCCTGCATTTCCTTGTTTTCTGCACATTCAGAGTTTAACAACATTTTCTGTTTAAGGAATGCCATGACATGTTGCTGATATTTGAGCATATGAAACTGACAGTTTAAGGCCCTTTTTGCCAAGGTAGCAGATGTGTAAACCTTTTTCCCCATCTATCCAGTGCCCTAGAATCCCTGTCAGAGGGTGTAGGGTTTTTTGCAGTGGAAGTCTTAACTCCTTTGGGACCCTGTGAAATAGTTTCTGGGTCAGCAGCAGGGTTTTTAAAAAGGAATTTATGAGAGTCAAGAACCCTGTAATATCTGTCAGGCTTAACAGGAGCTGGAGGTAAGGAGTCAGGGGTCAGACTAGACTCCAAAAACACATCATCTACAATGTCTAACACAAGTGGATTCTGAAAAATCTTGGCTCTCCCAGTGGAAATGATCCCTCATGGTATGCAAGGTTTCCCCAAAAGAATAGTCCTCTGGAGGAGAAGCTGAAGGTATAGATTCTTCAGCATCAGAATCCTCATGGGGGGGGAGAGAATATTCCTGATCAAAAGAAGAATCAGAAGAAATAGAAACCTGATCTGAAGATTCATAGTCAGTCTCTTGCCTAGGCCTCTTATCAGGAGGGGGATGGGAACCCCTGATCAAGGTAATCAAGTCTTCGGCCATTTTGAGCATCTATTTTTTTGGGCATAGAGGCCTGTCCAAGTGGCTCTTGAGTTTGTTTCTTTGCTTTAGAAGGTTCTTTAGTCTTTGCCTTTGAAGCTGAAGTCAGTTTAATGTAAAGATGTTTAGGTCTGAATACACCCTCAGAAGCCAGTGCCTGCTCAGCGGCTCCGGTCCCATCTGAGGGAATAGTGTCCGAGGGTCCAATACCTTGAGTTTCCAGCAGCATAGCTGACTCCACGTGGGAGTCAGTAGCGGCCTGCGACTCTAAAGTAGCTGGCGTCAGGGGCTGCAAAAGCGCCTCACTGAAAACCGGCGACTGGCTTAGGAGAAGCTTCATCGTTGGTTTTGGACCTCAGTTGTTTATCTCGCTCCTTTTCTTTGCGTTTTTTGTGAACTCCGGTTATCGTATGGCTATCCGACGACATTTCTGGATAATTAAACCGGCGTCCAAAATAGTTTAAAGCAAAATCATACCGACGCTTAATAGTGCGTTGGTTAAATCTACCACAAAACCGACAACCAGAAACGTTGTGATCAGGTCCTAGGCAAGGAATGCAATAAGAATGAAAGTCCTTATGAGGTATTTGCTTTCCACAAGAAATACAATTATTAACTTTTTCTGACATCGGCCTGGAGCAAGAAAAAAGTTTCCCCAAAGGGGTACTTAGCTTTATTGAAGACTTCGTGTCTGAAACTTGAACACGAAAATCTCAGGAGTCGGCCGACCAGCACTTGCGAACTGTTTCTGCTTCGGGCACCGCGCAGCAAGAAAGAATGAAGAAAATGGCATCAGCTGCATCTTATATACTCCTGACGACCTGACGTCAGGGAAGGGGTGACAGCAGCCGACGCAGGACCCAAGACTTTGGAATTCAAGCCAACTGAGGGCAACCTGCCAGCAGGATTACCCAAATGTAATGACTGCAACAGTGAAACACGAAGAACATCAATATGTTGTGATGGTGACAAGGCAGATTTTTCTGAGTTTATGGTAATCCCCAATTGGCTGCAAAGGCTCAAAGTGGTATCCCTGTCTTGTATGAGCTGATGCCTGGTGGTGGCAGTGAGAAGCCAGTCGTCCAAGTAAGGAAACACCTGGAATCCCAAACACCACAGGTGAGCCGTGACCACTGCCATGCATTTGGTGAACACTCTGGGGGCTGTAGTGAGACCAAAGGGCAGGGCTGGAAACTGGTAGTGACTGGCTCCCAGCTGAAAGCGCAGGTGATCTCTGGATGATTTGGCCATTTTTATATGGTAGTACACACCCTGGAGATCTATACAGCACATCCAAATGTCTTTTCCTAGGAATGGAAGTATCAACTGAAGCGTGACCATCCGGAACTTCTCTTTTTTGACAAATCTGTTTAGTCTGCTGAGATCCAATATAGGTCTCCAGTCCCCTGTTTTCTTTGGGACTAAAAAGAACCTTGAGTAAATTCCGGATCCTGTCTGGTCTGCGGGGACCGGTTGGATGGCTCTTTTTTCTAACAACCTTTGAATCTCTATGGTTGCTTGTTCCCTGTAACTGGGTGCAATGTCTGGGATTTTTGTTATTACAGGAGGTTGGGTGGCAAAATGAATAAAGTATCTTCTGGATATGATGCTTTGTACCCAACTCTCTTTTGTGATTTTTAGCCAGGCGCCTGCGTACAAAGATAAGAATTCCCCGACTGCCTCCAGAGTGAGACAGGTGGGCCTCCTTTCAGCAGCGCTGATAGGGCTTCCCAAAGAACTGATCCCGCCCTGACTCTGTGGACCCCCCTCTGTTACGTGGGTGGTGTCTTCCATTATTGCCCCCTCCTAGGCCCCTGGAGGGGAGTTCACCACATGTGTCCTAAAAGGCTGCTTGGGCTTTACGGAACCACATCTTTCCTCCTCTCTTACCTTTGGGGTAGGGTCTAGCAGGGGTGGAAAAATGGACTTCGATGGCAGACAGAGTCTTTCCTGCCTGCTCACACCTGGTATGAGTCTCCTTCACTTTTGGCCCGAAAAGAGACGAGCCACCAAAAGGGATGTTAACAAAAGATGACAAAGGGCCCCGCAAGGAACTTAAGTCCAGGAATGACTCCTAAGAGCAATTCCTGTATCTGCTGCACTACTCGTTCCAACAGCTGCATACGAGATCAGACGCATGGAACAGTTTACCACAGAATTAAGAGTAGCAAGCTGGGAAGCAACCTTCTCTGACACTCCCTCAGGTACTGAACCCTGTAAAGTATCTTCAAGCTCTTTTAGGAGATCCCTTTGCAATCTCGTAAAATGTGTAAGGTAGGTTCAGTGATCGCATGGCTAAAGTCGCTGAACTAAACATGCACTTTCTGTATCTATCCATGATCCCTGAATCCCTATTAGGAGAATGGACAGATGAAGAGGTTTCCGACATCTCTTTCTTGGTGGTCGCAACCAAAATGGCATCAACAGGCACTCCCTTAGTGAGAAAAATCTTGTCTTGGGGGGAAGTTATAAATTTATTAGGCCTACTATGGACAGGCTCCTAGGTGTCCGGAGACTCCCACACCCTTTGTGAGACCAGCTCCATAAGTTCATCGAAGGGCGGAGACACCCAACAGGTGGAGGGCTGAGACTCAAAAGCCTTCAGGAGAACCGACTCATCATCAGTAGGGTTGATGGGCTGTCAGCCACACCTCTGTTTAAGGATTTCTAAGATATCTGCAAAGGAGATATCCTCTGAGGGGGACCGTAGGGACCTTTCCGATTCATCTAAGTCGGTGTCTGAGGTGATGGATTCGGTTTACTATCAATTTGTCGACTGTAACACAGTCGAATAGTCATGTTGTTGAACCAAAATGTCGGTTCACACATCGGCTAATGTAAATGTCGAACCAGATATCTGAAAATGTCAATATCGACATTTTCGAACAAGAAGCAGACTCCCAGGCTGTCTGCCTGTCAAAGTTGCCACACCACATTACATGTTTGCAGGGGGCGAGCCCCCCTGCACCCCCCACCCCCTACATATATATACAAACTACGAGATCGCACTACAGTGAGGGTAAGGGTACATTTCCCGATCCCCACTATAGTGCGATCTGGCTTGGAATGTCAGAATTCACAACAGCGAATGCTGTATTGCATTCGCTGATGTAAGTTCCGACATTTCTTGTGTCGATGTTTTGAGTCGACATACGGCTCTCTCGACATTTTGTAAATCACACAAGTTGCGATCGACAAATTGACAGTAAACCATGGATTCCTGTTGGGAGTCCAGATGCTTCCTCTTGCATAATCTCTTCCTGGGAACCTCAAAAGTGGGAGCTTCTGGTGAGGTCCCGGAAGAGCAGGGTCCACTCAGTGGGGCTTCCTGAGGCTCCGGGTCTCTATGCTTTAGTGGGATCCGTGAAGTTGAAGAAGACAGAGGCACTTTACAGGAGGAGGTCACTGTTCCTGAAGTTGCAGATGTCCTAGGAGACATTATTCTCCTCATAGCATCGAAGGCACCTCTGCTATGGTGCGAAAAAACCCTCGGATCCGAAGAAACAGAGGATTCTCTCGGCACCGGAACAGCGGGCTCTAATCCCGAGGTAGGCGCCAAACTCATCCGTGCCAAAGTCCTGAGAGGCAGAGTCAGAACTGAAAGATCGGTTCGACTATCCTCCCCAGACGCGACCAGCGAGTGTAGGCTCCTAGACTCTTTAACAGGCACAGAAGAAGTCCAAGTAGTTGGCACTAATGGCACTGAACAGGAGTCGGCTCCGAAGGCTCCACAATCATCAGTTCCAATTCCTCTGGCCCCGAAGACCTGGGTTGGATCGGAGGAGGAACAGAAGTAGAAGGAAGTACTCTTGTTGGTTCTGAAGTCCCTTGGGTCGGACCAGATAATTTGGCAAGTGCCAGGTTCTGAAACAACTTCTGCACCACTCGATCCACATCCAAATCTGAAAGGGTTCTTGAGGACTGAGAAGATGGAATAGATGAAGCCACTGATTGAAGTATCGGTGATTTTAACACTGCAGACACCGGTTCCAAGACTGGGGAATGGCTCTGAATGGTAACGACGCCTGGCTCTGAGGTCTGTGGAGCTGACGTCAAAGATTTTTCAAATGGCTTTGATGCAGACTGTCTCGGTTCCGAGTATGCCGATTTTAAAGATTTGTCATGTCCATCTTTGTCCAAGGTTTGCAGAAAGGAGGATTTAAGCAATCCTCTGTCAATTAACTTCCTCTTACTCTCATGCAAAACACGGGTACTAAAGGAATGGCAATGGCAAATGGAGCAGTTTTCCTGTAGATGCACCTCGCCTAAACAATAAACACAATTTACATGACCATCGGTCAAAGACATCTTTTGCCCACATTTAGGGCATTTCTGAAACCCTGATTTGGGGTGTTTCTCCTTATCCTGATCAGCCATATTAAAACAAAAAGGTAACAAAAGGGAAAGGCCTCAAGAACACAGTATATACACAAACACCAAAGGAGTTAAATATTCAGAGAAAGCACTAAACTTCTATATCAAATTTTTAAAGGGAAAGGGAAATAACAAAGGTGTAAATATAAACGGCCATGAGAGCTACACAAATAACCTACTACTAAGATATAATAACAGAGTTCTAAAAAAAATACCTAAAGTATCTTACAAAGAGAAGAAACAAAAGGGATAGTAATCCCCACTCTAAGAAGTATACAATATTCTAGAAAAATATAATAAAGAACTTTCACTGGCCAGAGCTGTGAAGGATCCTCCAATCTGTTCCAGTGGCAAACGAGATCTGAGGTAACACAGGGTGCATCATGGGATAGGGAGTTGGCCTCGAGCTGGTTGGAGACCTCGAGCTTTGTAGTTGGCTGAGTCAGAACTGAGGATCGGCTCCAAACCCATCAGTTAAGAATGAACGTCGAGATAGAACAACTTCACATCATCTGTTTTACGGCACTAATTGTCTATGTTGACAAAGAAACATCTGTTTGTGTGCGTTTATGAATGTTTGCTTACACTCACACAGATCAGGAGTATAATGTGTATACAGTTCTGGAGACTTCATCTTTTTGAAGCACAGATATGCAATGAGATGTTCAGAGAATGTTAGTAAAATGCTGCACAGCACATTAAAACCCATACAGGAAAAAAAAGATTAAACAATATATACAATCCTGAAAAAAGAACCAACAGCCCCATAAAGTAAAAAAGAGATAAAACAACATATGAAATCATGAGAAAAGAACAAATAGCTCCATACAGGAAAAAAAAGATCAAACAATATATACAATCATGTAAAAAGAATAAACAGCCCCATATAGGAAAAAAAAAGATTAAACAATAACCCCATACAGGAAAAAAAAAGATTAAACAATATATGCAGTCATGAAAAATGAACAAACAGCCACAAGAAAAATCCCACGTACCTCAACAATATCAAATGACTCCATGTAGCTACCATCTTCCCTATAACACCAGCAACAGTTTCTTATTATTTCATTATTTTTGTGGGAAACGTCAGATACATATCACTGCAGTGTGCCCTACAAACTGTATCAATGTGTGTTTAAACAGCATCAACACCATAAATTTACTACTTACTATCTGCTGCTCACAGCACTTTCTTGTTACAGATCCTGGTACCTTTGTCAAACATTTCTACCCTAAAGTTACCAAAATATGATACACTTTGTATGTGCCCCTCATGTTAAATCTATAAACTGTATTTAGTGCCCCCTTGTATGCCTCCAGTGAATACAGTCTATGCCCAGTGGTATGCTGCCAACAAAATATTGAGAGTAAACTATGCCCACCGCATTAAACCATGTAATTTCAGTTAATATCCAGCCAACAGAGCAAGTCCTAGCCTCGCATACATCAAATGTAGAAAAGCCACCAAAGAGAGTGAAAGAAACAATGACAATACCGAAAGAATGAGACTTTACTATCAAAAGGGAAAGTATGTACCACATATGCTTATATTAATGCAGAATATGTAATGTGTATGCTCATATTAATATACATATATACAGGCTGTCATAAAAAAAAAAAAAACACAAAACACTGTAAACCACACCCACTAACACAGCAGTAATGGTAGTCTGTTCTTGCTAAATATTACAAATGAAGACTTCTGGCAGGCTTGTTCTCTGCAGCTGAGAAATTTCTCATTTTACATCTTCAAACATCTGTAACAGCTGTAAAAGTGGGTAAGAACATATAAAGTACAGTTTTGTAAAATCTCACCATTAACAGTAGATGTCTTTTTCACTGTTGCAGTTTTCATAACTGAAGAGATCTCCTGCCAAGAAAAGCCCAACATCCAGCCAGTATACCAAAGCCTTTAATACTTACAGGCGCCATATGTCACATTTACACCCCCCCCCCCCCCGTGCAAAGCATAAAGGTGAAGTACAGACGCACATACTCTGAACTGAAAAAGCTCCAGGAGGAACAGAATGTCCTCATCCCCTTTGGGAAAACCCCAGTTCCCATGAATTACCACACTGATGGTAGTCCACTGAACACAGAAGACATAAGACATCTGGGAACACAGGTTGACAGCAACCTCTCTTCTGATCACCACATTGTCACTGTGGCCAGAAAGTCCTTCTATGTGGCACATCTCATTACTAAGGGTTTTGCATCAAGGAAGAAAGAGGTCATTGTCTCCCTCTACTCTTCCCTCATTAGGCCAATCGTCCAGTACAATGCCCCATTTGGCATGTACCTCACTATACACCTGCAACAATTGGAGAGGCAGCAACAGTACCTCACAAAGAGGATCCTAGGCCTTAAACACTTGTCCTATATGGACAGACTCAAAAAACTCCAACTATTCTCTGTCTCATATCGCCTACTTAGAGTCGATCTCTGCTTGACTTACAAAGCCATGTCTGACCCAGCTCTGTTAAAAATGCTACATCTAAAGAAATCCCAATCACACACTCCAGAGACCTCAACCTCATTACCACAATTAACAGAACATGCTGGAGGGACAGGTTCATAACCCAGAGACTGCCAATGCTATGGAACAGACTTCCCATACATGTCAAGAAGAGCACCTCGCTGACCCTCTTCAAGAGAGATCTTGATGAGTGGATGGGAAACAGAAAATTCATCCCAGGGATAACACCAGTGGCTCTACTCGACAGAGGCACTGAGAACTAAGGTCGGGTGGCACTATGCCAAGGTAATCTTATGGCTAGGCTTGTAAGGGCCCCAGGGCCATTAGCCTAGTACACATCTATGAACCTATGAAAATGAAGAGCATATTCAGAAGGAGAAAAGAAAGAAGAGCTCCTCAGCTAGAAGGGCAAGAAAGAAGAAGCCAGAACAGATTGAGCAGGAAGGAGGGAGCGACCAGTTATCCAAGTGCAATTTTGCAAGGGTGCTGAAGCAACAGGCTCAAATGAGCCTAAGTCAACTTTTCAAGAATAAAACTGAAGTCCCAGGAAGGTGGAATAGGCTTCCTGTGAGGCCTGACATGAAGGAAGCCTTTAAGAAACTGCTTGACCTCAAATCTAGAGGCCAGAGGAGGAGTCAAGGTCAGACTAGCAGAAATTGCTGACAGGAGAGATTTAACTGAAGAATATGCTAATCCAGCATGAAGCAGATCACACAAATAAGAGGGAACCAGTAGAACCTCCACAGAGAGGAGACCCTGATGGTGAGTGAGGCACCAGAATTTTTTTTTCCATTTGTACAAATATTTTCTGGTAGTGGGCTTCTTGGCCTCCCACCCAACCCAAAGCACATCCTCAGAAATGAGGTGTTTAAAACAGACCAAAACTCTACCACTCATAGTGTCAACTAAAGCGCTGACAAGTGAAGATGGATAAGAGACCCGTAGTCTTGTGTGAGAAGGTCCACCCAGAGAGATAACATGCGGTGATTGCACCTGGCCAGGTGAGAAAGAAGGGGGAACCAATGCTGTCTGGGCCCAAAGGGAGTCACTAGCAAGATTCTGGGAGAGTCCTGCCTGGTCTTGTGCAAGACTCATGGTAACAGTGGAAGTGGAGGGAAGGCATACAGGAAGATCCCCTTCCAAGGGAAGGACAGAATGTCCACTTTCCAAACCAAAGGACTTGGTACTCTGGAACAGAATATAACAAGTTGTCTGTTCAGAGGGGAGGCAAAAAGATCTGAGGAATACCCCAGTGATGGACAATGTCCAGGAACACATCTCTGTGAAGCATCCATTCATGAGCTTGTGTACTGGACCTGGCTCAAAGTCTGCTACTAGACTGTGCTCTGAGAAAATGTCAACAGCCTGAAGAGACACAACACTGGACAACAAGATCGCAGACCTGAAGCTAGTTTGAAAAGAAGGTAGGTTTTTGTACCCCTCTTGCTTGTTAACATACCACATGGGTTCTGGATGAAATACAGAACGAAAAGCTTATATTGATGGGGCCTGAACTCCAATGAAGAGGACAGAGAATCTGAACCTTGAGAGAGCTAAAGGAAGCCCCCCATCGCTTGTCTGAGGAGCCTGTAAAGTGCTCTTGAGACAGGACTGGAGCCTGGAAAGGAAGCCACAGGTTGAGAAAAAGATGATAAATCCACCACTAAAGCTCAAGCTTCAGACAAGGAAGAAGAGAAGGGGACTGGGAAGTCCAGAGGTGGCAATGTTGGAGCCTCACTGATGTGAGTTGCCACTGTAGCTTTCTCATGTGGAGCATGGGAATGGTGGAAGCCATAAACTTGAGAACCCTGAGAAAGTCCCTATCTGTGACTGAAGCCAGAAGAAGAAGAACACACTGTAAAAAGGCAATAAGAAATATGGCCTTGGGTGCAGGAAGAGATGCCAGCAGAGGGATGGCCTGGAGCCTGCAGCCAAGGAAAATATGATCCTGAGAAGGGGTCAGAGCTGATTTCTGAAAGTTTACAGTGAACCCCAGACTCTTTAACACAGAAATGGTAAACTGGAGATCCTGAAGCAGAGCATTGGGAGAAAAGCTTGAGTGAGCAGATCATCCACAGAAGGAAAGGTCTGAACCGCTCTTCATCCTGTAAAAAGGCAATGACAATAGTGAGGCATTTTCTGAATACCTCTGGGACAGTAGAAAGGCCATAGGCAAAGCAGAAAATTGAAAGTGCAAGGAAGAAAGAGAAACTTAAAAATTTCCTGAAAAGGAGATGAATGTGAATATGAAGGTAGGCATCCTTGACATCCAGACAGACCAGAAAGATCTGTGTTAAATCAGAAGAGACATCTGAAAAGAAAGAATCTTGCAAAAGGTGTCGAGCTGGGAAATGTCCAGAATTGAACTACTGTGGGAGGGGGGGGCGGAGCCTAGATGGCCAACTGGTAACAGCTTTTTTCTTGAACTCCATATCACTTATTAAGAAACAGGAAAATTATTATTTAAAATTCTATTACCAGCTCCTTAAAGTTATACAATTTATTTGGGAATCTATAATCTACTAGATTCTCAACTTTGGAACTTTTCTTAAAAAATTTCCTGTCAAAACTAAGGATTATACTACTAAACAGAGATGAGTAACTCAAAATCTTTACATGCTGATTCCACATTAAGGAAGGAGATCCAGTCTATATCTACCACTCTCCAGGAACTGTCTTTAAAAATGGATAGATTTACTGACAATCTTGAAACTTTAAAGATGAACTGTCAACAACAAACTGATGTTCTGAAGGAAATCCTCCAGCAGCAACAATCCAAAATTCTGAACATTGAAACTTCACTGAATGACATAGATAAAAGGCTTAAGGAAGATGAATCCCACTGTGAGACCATACTTCAACAAAATAACTGGCTGATAAATAAAGTAGACGACTTTGAAAACAGAGAGAGGAGAACAAATATTAGAATCTTTGGTCTTCCTGAAAAAACAGAAGGAGAAGACATTATTTCCTTCCTAAATTCTTAGACTTAAAAGAAGGAGAAGACATTATTTCCTTCCTAAATTCTTAGACTTAAAAGAAGGTATGTCCTACGAGATCGAGAGATCACATAGAGCCATAGGGAAACCTATTTCTTCTTCCCCTAATGTTTCTCCAAGATCTATTGTTGTGAAGTTCCTATCCTTCTTAGATAAAGAACCTATTCTGAGAACTGCTTGGAGGAAAAGTCCCTTACCTTTTAAAGGAAACCAAATAAGGCTAGACAATGATTATTCCACAAGAGTCCTGGAAATGAGGAAAAAGCTCTTGGCCACTGGTAAGGTTTATAAAGCAAAATAAAATTAAAGCACAATTAGTCTATCCAGCCAAAATCAAAATCCACCACCAGAATGAGATGAGATCTTTCACCAATATCAGAAGCTGTTTCTTTTATCCAAAACAATAACATCATTACAATCTCAGAAGGTATGGACTGGACACCATCTATGACCCTTAAAAGATCATCTGAGAAAAACAACTGGATGGATGTAAGAAAGAAGAAATTGAAAACTAGAGCAAAAGTTACTGGACTTCCTAATTCTCTCAAAGATCAAACTAAGTCATAAAAGTTTATGGAAACCTAGACCTAAAGAAGTATGTATCATCACTTTATTTGTCTTGCATATGTCTATAAAACTTGCAATCTAAAATGAATAATGCTATACTATTATTAGATACAACTGCTAGTGATACCTAGGGTGTACAGCTAGCTGAATCTTACACACATATGTTCATTTATTTACTGATTTGTCTTTCCTTCCTTCCATTACTTTGTTAAGGGAAGAAAAGGGAAGTGGTGTAGGCAGAGTTTTGAAACAGGTAATTTTTGAACTGTCTGTTTAATTAGCAATCTGAAATAGATAATTTCAGAATCTGATTTTATATATATAATGCAAAGAACTCTTGTTATATGTTTATTTATTTAATTTTCCCTTTTTTAAGTCATTTCAAGCATTCTGTCACTATATGACTTCAACATATTATAATATTCTTTCCCGACTCTATTTCCAGCTTAGCGTTTTAACATTCCAAACTGTCATTTCTTTCTTTTGTGAGGAAAGTAACCTCGAGCACTGCACTGAATTCAAAAGTTGCTTCTCCCTTTTTTTTTTTTCTTCACTCAAATACTCTCGTGGCTGCCTGCTGAGTTGTGTTTTTAACATTAAGAAGCTTGTCTGAGTTGCCTTGGCGTACTGTGTTAGAAATCCGTGGTCAGCTGTAACAGTGTTGCTGATGTGTAACAGAGATCTCATTTGCCTATCTCGCTGATTCAGCAGCCTGAAGTTACTTGAAACATAACGCAAATAAGACATTAAACTAAATGTTAGAAATTATTAGATTTGTTAATTTGATCCAAGTAAAATTAATTAGAAACTGATCTCTGTAGTAACCAGGGAGGGACTATGTAGATGGCGATGACATCACTGCTACAATACAAGTCTCCTCGAGTGTTCCGGAAATTAACAGATCAAAAATTAATAGATTTGGCTTTACATAATATGTCACTAATAATTAAATACATTATTACTCTAGTCTACACACAAGCAACTGTATATATAAAAAAATGAAAGTATTCTGTAAATAATGGATAGGAAAAGATAATAAAAAGAAAAAAAAAAAGGAATCTTTCTGTTGAATGGAAGAATGCTTACAGCTGTCATCATTTGTAAGTTCTGGCTGTTAATGACAAATGGAGCTTGGAGATGGGCAAATGCTTCACTCCATTGGGACTTGCCAGTCCCTCTCTAGCTTGTTTCTTGAGTGGTTTTGGACTAATTGTATGAAAGTGGGGCATGGAAGGCTACCTCGTTGTGGGAAAAAGTTTAGTTTATGGATTTCCTAGAAATCTTCATCATTCAAATAGCCTCTGGTAAAATGCTATTACTCTTGAATAACATGAATGAGGAAATGCTATAGCACACTGTGCTGTTTATGCTAACATATTCTTTACTGAGGAAATAACCGAACGTCACTCGACCATGGAGGGGATGTGCAGGCTTCGCACAGGGGGCGCTCCAGCCAGGGGTTGAACGGGAGAGCCTCTTGCTGTGGGGCAACAACAGTATAGTCTAGAATGATATAGTAAAATCCTAGATCAATAAATCAAACAAAGTTAACATGACAAACTAAAGTGGTTATGACAACTGTGAAAAATGAGCCATGAACATCAGATAAGGTAATCTTCGTTGAGTATATCCATCTGTGCTAATTAAGAAAAGGCCTGAATCAGCTTATGCTTATTTTTGCATCTAAGTACAGTATTGCTTTTGACTATATCATAATCTCCTTTAGTACAGAACTCCACCATTCACAACCCGACTGTAACATGAGCATAACATCAGAACAGATGCTGTTCCATCCTGAGGATGCCACATAGATAACACAACTGATATACTGTGAAATCCTGTCAATTTGTACATATATTAAGCATGTCTGGTACCCTGATCACTGCTGTGCACAAATTAATACGCAAGGAGGAAAGCGAATCAGGCATTTGTTATTAATTCATACCTATTAAGGGGTTCTAGGGCAAGTATAAGTTACAGATATGAGCCCATACATTGTACATCATAGCTGACAGTAACTAATATATGTTTAAACCGGTTCTGATGACTCATAGAAATCTTACTAAGACCTCAGTTTGTGATCAAGAGCTGTCACAATAATCTGGTGACAAGTTAGTAGAATATAGTATAAACATTTAGTTACAATTGGCTCTAACACATCTAAACGCTTTCTGTTTAAAATCTCCCAGTGGGTAACACAGTAAGGACAGTCATAGGGAGTGTATAAAATCATTTTCTAGTACCATCATTTCACATTTGAACTCAAGCTCTTTCAGTTTTGATTTGAGATATCTGCTTCATGTGGTACAGCTATGCTGTACCTTACAGTGTAGCTATTGAGGAAATACACAATATAACTGTTATAGGGGCTGGCCCATGAGGCACAAATATCCAAGATATTAATACATTTCTGCTTAACCATGCTTAGTGATATTACAATTAATCTCTATCCTGCAGTTGGTATATAAAGAAGTTAAGCTAATTTCAAAATGTTAAAGCCCTACAGGATTACTACTATTGGAATGTTGTCCTCATATACAATAGTGGGGGAAAAAGGATAGTAGCTAGATGTCTAGCTAGATATGTGATTTTAGAACTCTTTGAACATTTATTGAAATAACAGTTAAATGAAAATGAGTCTACCTTATTATGGACACACAATAATGTCTGCAATATTGACTCTAATATACTTATCAGTATATGAGATGTGTTACGAGAGACTGTCTGATAACTACAATAACAAATAATTGGACAACATGTTAAGAAGGGGAATTTTCTTTTAATTCCATTCTCAAACTTTTCTTTCAAACACAAAGGCTCTCTTGGTTATTGACAAAATTAATACAGAGAATGTAAATCAACATATATGTGAGTACTGATATGTGTACATAAATATGTGCTCATATATATATATATATAAGGATACATAAGAATATGAACATATATGCATATATATATATATATATATATATATATATATATATATATATATATATATATGTGTGTGTGTGTGTGTGTGTGTGTATGTATATAAAAGAAAACTATTATGATGAAAACAAAGTTTATACACAAACACAGTACTATTGCAATTAACTAGGTCACCAAGCCTGACCTGAGTAAAAAGCTGAAGATTAACTATGTAGTAACGGGGACTCACTGTGCAGTGCTCAAATGTTCAACTCAATACATAAGGAATGTAATGATAATGTTAAGGATTATATCTTTCTTTCATTAAAAGAAGGTTGAAAGAGAAATAGAAAGAGGAAATAAATAAGGAGGAAAGAAGTAAATATACATGTACAAAAAAAAAAAAAAAAGAAGAGTTTTTCTTGAATGAGTATTGACTCCGCATTTAAATATGTTGAAATTGTTGACTCTGCCAAGTTTTACCTTACAATAGTGAAGACTATTCAATTGGTGAAATATTAAGACATGCTTCTTTCTATAAAACCTTGCATAATTTGTTAGAAAGTAAATGTATATTTATTAATTATTGTTAGAGTCTTTCCATGGTTATATGAACTTACTGAGTTTGTAATAGATAGGAACTGGTTGAGCAGTATCTCCTCTGTCAGCCATCATCATTTGTAAATATATTAATGAAACCAAAAGGAGCAACTAGGCTGATGCAGAGTCACAAGTAGAAATGAAAGGCAAAATCCTCAGGTTAAAATCCAAATGAAAGGCAAAATCCTCAGGTTAAAATCCAACTTTAATATTATATATATCAAAAGAAATCTATTTCAAGGGGTAAAAACATATATGTTCCATCATTTATTATAAAATCTACAAACATTCCTCCGTTTGTTTAACATAGGTTTAATGGAGGCTCTCTCATTGAGATCCACATACTCTCCTTACTCTCAGTATGGTTCCTGATGTCACCTCCTCGTATACTGGGTTTAATATTCTCAAGAGGTGACATTAGGAACCATACTGAGAGTAAGGAGAGTATGTGGATAGTTAGACTGAGAGCAGACAGGGGTTTAGGTCTCAATGAGAGAGCCTCCATTAAACCTAATAAATGATGGAACATATATGTTTTTACCCCTTGAAATAGATTTCTTTTGATATATATATTTATATACACATATTTATTAGAGCATCTTGAGTGTTCATGGAGAGTTTTTATATGTTTTTTATATGTTTTTTATATTCACTTTGTCATTTTATACATCTTAGCATGTTTATATGTGCATATATCTTTAAGCTTAGATTAACTCATGAATATGTAACAAGAAGCAGCCAATAGGAGATGTTTTAACTGTATAAATGTAGCCTATGTACTTGAAGGTCTTTGTTACATGATCTGATGAAGCTCAAATGAATGAGTGAAAGCGCTTATCTGACCTGCAGTGGAATTAAAGTTGGATTTTAACCTGAGGATTTTGCCTTTCATTTGGATTTTAACCTGAGGATTTTGCCTTTCATTTCTACTTGTGACTCTGCATCAGCCTAGTTGCTCCTTTTGGTTTCATTAATATTATTTAAGTTTTTCTGGAGCACTGGGCGTTTATCCTGTTTGTCAGCAAGTGGTTTGTTCCTGATTTGTAAATATATATCCCATTTCCATATGTTCTGCTTATGATTATATTATTGTAATATTGTTACTAACTAGTAGCAGTAGGGAAATATGTGAAATTACTATATAGAGGAGTGACAATCACATAACACCACATAGTGAGAGAAATGCTTTAGAAATTAGTTACATGTAATATCTGTTACTATAAATACTTTAAATGCTGCTCTACTACTGTACTGATTTATCCTGGTTAACACTGTTACGTTTACCTATCTTTAAATTATTGGAAATTTTACATATTCAGATCCTCTTTGAGACCTTAATTGATAAATATCACCTATACATGCTCATTATCAAACTGTAAATTCTTTGCTTCTATAATAATTCATACAGAAGTGAGGATATGTATTTTTTTAATCAATCAAAGGCTTATTAGTGAAATTTTGTTGTACTATATATAATCAAACTATATATTGCATCAATATATTGTTCGCTCATATCAATTAATCTATAAAATTTCATAAAATACATACTCTGGAGCCTCAAGTTGGGCAAACTTATTCCAAAACACTGGAAGTGATGGTTAAACTGACTGGATTTTTTTCTGTCAGATTAGGAATGTTTTACATTCCATGTCAGTTAATGGATTTACCGATTGTTAAACATTTAGCTTTAAATATTTTTTCTTTTTTTAGGCCTCAGTCTGATATTAAATTGTATTTTATATTGGGAATCAGCACCTTGTCGCTAAAGTATAACCTTTCCAAGAAGGGTAAGCAAATCCTAAATATTATGACTACTTTGTTATCACACCTATTACACTCTAAAACATTGAATAAATAAGACGGATTTGATTTTTCTTTCCTTAAACATTAATAGATTAAATAATCCAGGGAAAAGACTCAACCTGTTAAAATACTTGAAATTAAATAAATCACAAGTAATATTTTTACAAGAAACCCACTTCAAAATAAATGATAGTTTTAGCTGGAACCCAAACGAATACCTAAAACTACCCAACTTCTCATACACCAAAAAGACCAGAGGTGTTCTAACACTATGGAGGAAAAGCGTTACTTCTCAAATTTTGTATAATTATGAAGATAAGAAAGGACTTTTATCAATTATAATAATAAAATTTAGAATTAGAATTTGGACAACAGTCAATATCTATTGGTTTCCAGGAATTGGGGTAACAACAATAAAAGAACACTTAGAACTCATCACTAACGATTCTAAGGGTAGTTTGATTTTAGGAGGTGACTTTAATTGTTTGCTGAATGACTCAGAAACTACTAACCACAGACCTTTTCGTATTACCCCTATAGGGAAAATCTTAAAAATGGGTAGATAACTTACAGTTATTTGATTTATTTTATCTTAGAAATGATAATTCATTAGAATTTTCCTACTGTCATTTTAAATACAGAACTCAAACCAGAATTGATAAAGTATTTATATCCCAAGATCTAAAAACAAAACATCATGCTTTACAATAGTCCCATGCCCTATGTCTGATCACAATGCACTTACTTTTAATCTTCAAACAGCTTTTAAAAAACTATCTTTCACTAAAAGAATACCAGCATATATTACTAAATTGAAAGAGTTCAAACCTTGGCTTGATACAGTGAGAGAATTTTTCTTAGATACAAACTTAACCAGTGAAGTAAATGTAGTAATACTTTGGGATTCATTGAAAGCCTATTTATATGGCAAAATTATTGCATGGTTTAATAATAAAATGAAGGAATGGGAGTCAAAACTATCTAATATACAAGAACAAATTGTATCAATTAATAAAGATAATACTAGAACCATTCCACACAAGAAAAAAGAAATTGAATCATTAAACAAAAAATATAACAACATTTTAACTCATAAAACCAACTTGGCCCTAGAAAAATTTAAATTAAATTCTTTGTCTGTATCTCCAAAATATATGCGTAATTTAACAATGAGAGTGAAAAGAAATTCCATTGAAAATAATATTGTGAGTATACTTCACGAAGGGAGAAATAATAAAAAAGTTTCTGATATTGGTGATATCTTGGATGCCTTTAAGTATCACTTCTTGGAACAGTACCAAAATAAAGACATTCAACATGAATTCTCAGAGCACAGCTCGAACTTCCTGGAATTTAAGAATCTATCAGAGAGTTTGATTAATGAGATTCAGAAACAAATCTCTCTAAAGGAAATTAAAGGGAAAATTCAAGAAAGCAAAAATAATAAATCACCGGGTATAGATGGTATTATTAATGAAATATATAAGCTTCTGCCACCCTCTGCTATATCACTCTTACACAAAGCCCTAAATGAATCTTATTTACAAGGTTCAATTCCACCCTTGTGGAGATACTCACTAATTACTCCCATATTAAAAGAAAATAAAGACTCCCATTTATGCAAATCATATAGACCGATTTCTTTGATTAACAATGATTACAAACTATTAATGTCTATACTAGTTAACAGATTTAAGAAATCATTACCCCATCTCATCTCAGAAGACCAAATGGGATTTATTTATAACAGACATATCCAAGATAATATCCAAAGAATTATAACTACTACAGATATCCTAAATAGAGACAAACAAGAGGCTCTTATAATCACTCTTGATATTGAAAAGGCCTTTGATTCATTACACTGGAATTATCTTTTTTAAATTCTAGAATTATATAAATTCCCCAATCAGTTCATTACATTTATAAAAAATATTTATTATAACAATTTAGCATATGTAAAATTAGGTCCATTTACATCAGAATCAATTAAAATTACTAAAGGTACCAAACAGGGATGCCCAACGTCTCCAGTTTTATTTGCTTTAGCAATAAAACCCCTTTCTTTGGCAATTCAGTCAGATCCTAAAATTATAGACCTAAATATAAATAATCAATTTAAATCCAAGATAATGTTATTTGCAGATTATATCTTGCTTACTTTAATAAATTCCGAAGAATCCTTACAAGAATTAGATATGCTAGTTAAAAAAATGTTACTATATTTCTGGCCTTAAAATTAGTAGCTCTAAATCTAATCATATGTTCTGAAATAAAAAAAATTCTAATGATAACACCAATTCAACTACTAATGAAATAATTGGGAAACAAGTTTCTTCTCTGAAGTATCTAGGGATTGACCTATGTGAAAATATAGACCTAACTTTAAACACAAACTATAAAAACAGTATAAACTCACTAAAAACTCTCATAGAGAACTGGAATACATTACATCTAAAAGCTGAAGATAGATTACAATTAATTAAAATGATCTTATTGCCAAAAATAAATTACATAGCTCTTTCTATTTCTGTATTACCCAGTAAAAAACTTTTAAAAGAAATAAACAAATCGCTATTAAACTTTTTATGGTACCCCAAAAAGTATAGAATAGCTGTAACCAATCATATCAGACCATGGGATCTTGCAGAAATACATTTCCCAGATTTAGAATTCTATATCAAAGCCTCTAACCTAACAACAATATTAAATTGGATAGATCCCAAATATTCTTTGGCTTGGAAAACGCTACATACAAGTATTATTCTAAATGAAAATAAACTAATAAAAAAATTACAATTAAGCAAATTAAGTAGCAAACTTTGGTATGTACTTTGTATTAATATACAGTATAATACTATTAAATTTACTAACCTAGATTACTTAAATCATATCTATAAGTCCTTTAAAAGCTTTGTAAATAACAATACTGACATTAAAATATGGATCCAGCTTTTATTCCCCTTTAAAGCTACAAAAAAACTTTTTCGATAATATTAGTCTAGATACACTCAGCTATTGGGAAAGGAAAAAAATACATGCTGGTTTCACTGCACAAAGAATTTAGTTACCATAGATACAGTAGGAGTTTGAGTAGACTTAGCATGAGGCACACATCTAGAACCATTTTACCTTTTGGTGGAGGACGAGAATGCCTGTGAACCAAAGCAAATTTGGAGGAATAATTCTTCTGAAACTTAAAAATAGGTGAAAAAATTCCTTCAATTTCTGCAAGGCTTTAACCTTATCCTGGAAAGAATTAAAAAGGTCAGCAGCAGCCGTACCAAAAAGACTTTTATTATCCAAAGGAGCATCCAATAATTTGGTATTCAGCAGAGAAGAGCCTGAAGTTGAAGCCAAGAGTAATGCCTCATAACAGAACCAAATGCAGCAGCCCTGGAGAAAGCATCATCTGCATTGTAGCTACATTTAACAGAGTGGCAGGTAACTTGAAAGGTATAACCAAACACTGGCAGTAGTATAAATCTTTTTATACAGCCTCTCCATGGCCAAAGGAAGCAGTTTGGTAGACAGCAACAGCTTGGAGGGTTTGTCAGAAGAAACAGACACTACAGAAGGGTCAGTAGAAGGACATTTATAAAGAAATTTACATTCATCAGGCACCTTGTAAAATGTATTAGGTTTCTTGCAAACAGGAGCTGAGAATCAGGGGCCACAGAAACTGTTGAGAAGGTATCCAGGAGGGTAGCTAGAACTGGGGGAACAGCAGAAGGCTTAGTACACCCCATCTGGAGGAGCTTGTAATATCTTTTCTGGATATAAGTGACTTGACAGTAAACTCACTTAAAGAATTCCATCATATGGGTATCAGTGTCCTCAAAGCAGAGTTTGCTAAAGGGGAATCTAGGCTAAAAGAATTTTCTTCTTCTGAACCACAGTCCAAGGGAGAAGGGATTTTAGAAGAATAGGTCAGGGATTCTTCCCTCGAGTCCTGATCCTTATCTGGGGAGTTCAGTTCCCAGGGTCTTTTAAAAGGAGTGGGAAACCAGGGAGGGGCAGGCTCAGACAAGCCTTGAGGAAGCTTGAAAGCCATTAAAGCATTAAACAACCAACTGAGTAAATTCCTGCCATTCACGTTGGGAATCCTTAACTACAGGGGAAATATGTGTGGTTTTCGGTTTCTTTTTCTGTAGGATATCTGCTCAAAACACCCTTGGAGGGTCAGACCCTTGGGAACACTTGATAAGCATAGTTGGGATCTCCTCCCTCACTAAGAGCTGTGGAATCCCCTTTGGCCCCTCGGATATAATCAGCCGAGGTCACACCTCAACATCTAGAGCAGACATTTGTAATGCCTCCAAGGACATGTTTAATGTAGGATCTCTGACAGCCCCCAACGATGTCATGGCACAGGAATCTAAAACAGCCACTGAATGATCCCTTGGGTTTTCACTAGCATTGACAGATATGTTTGGGGGAAGCTGGAGAGCAGCTGTATCAGACTGAAGTTTTTTGGCCTTTTTCTTGGCCAATGGCTGACCCTTGAGATGGGAAGACTCTAGCACAGTACCTTGAGCTAACAACTTAAGATGCTGGTTTTCAAGGTAAATAGATAATGAGGACAGCTGACTACATAGGCTCTTGGGGACAAAAGCTTGGCAGACAGAACACTGTGTATGGTTGTGGAAGCACAAACTGAAGAGACACTGACATCTTCCCTTTCTGGATGGCAAGAACTCAACCAGCATTAAAGAAAAAGTAAGAAAAACACTGTTACAACTGCTAAAGCTGCCAATGGAAACAAAACAAACTGCAAGAAAAATCTTCGGCAGACCACCACAGCACCATGATGCAACTGTTAAAACCACAAATTTATTGAGTAAAACTGTAAAATACAGAAATAAAAATTGGTCCGCTTATCGGTTTTTCTTGCAGCATTAAAGAAAAAAGAAAGATATGGAGAAACCCCAACAGGACACTTACCTGAAACATGGTTTCGCAACCAGCAGAGCAGAAAGGCGTTCTGACAGGTGTTCAGTGATAACGTTTGGACTGGAGGCAAAGAAGTTCTGAGTGTGTGCATCTACATGTCACCATTATGCCCGATGCTTTGTGTGGACAGTGTACATGTGTCATATGGCACCTGTAAGTACTAAAGGCTTTGGTACACTGGCCAAATCTTGGGCTATCCTTGGCAGGAGATCCTTTCGGTCATGAATACTGCAAAAGTGATATGGAAGGACATCTTCCTTTTAGGAAGAAAATATTAATTAGCATAAAGTGGGATGCAGGAAAGGAAATGTGTCCCTTAGCTTACAAAAAGTGTTTAATACCAATGTTTTTTTCACTGTAGCAATCAGTGGGATACCAAGGTAAGTTAAATTGTCAGCAGAAGACAGCAATAATGTTATGTGGAACCTTAATAAAAAGAAATGTTTGTTTTACTCCCTTTTGTGGATTTGAGACTTTAATAAAGAAATAAATATAAACTAATACACTGGAGAAGAAAGAGGACTACTAATCCTGACATGGTAAATGTCTTTGTAAAGGCAAACCAGCTTGAAAGAGGGGAATCCTCATCTTAGCAAGAAGGAATAGAAAGAACCAGCTGTTTGTAGAAAGGGAAAATATTTAAATGAACTAATGAGGGAATGCAAAAAGAGAAATTAATTAAATCAGAAATGATCAGAGATGAGTAGTGATAAGTGGTTAAGCAAAAAGCATAAATGTTTTTACAAGCACAAACAAGAACAAACTAATATACATTACCAGGAAGAAGCAGGGAAGGGTGGAGGAGACAAAGGGAAGGAGACTGGCATAAAGAAACAAAAAAATATACACTTCACGTATGACAAATGGAAAATTTTAGTGTTAAGAAAGCATACACCAAGTCTAGTTTACTGAAATTGAAGAGCAGTGTGCAGACTAAGTCCATTACATGTGGTTAATTTAGAAAGCCTGTCACCAAATAAAATGAACATTGCTAGATGACTATAATAAGAAACGCATACTACAATGTTGTGAGCAGTGTTAGTGTAAACTTAACGTCACACGAAATGTGTTTGTGTACAAAAGAAACCTGGTTCTTCCAACATTTCTGGATACTTCATAACATAAGCAGACATGACTCTGAAAAGAGAAGGCTGAATCAGCAGCAGCTGAAATGGAAGTGAAGTTCCTACAACAGTGTACTATTAGCATTCTTATAAGATTTTTTTTCCTTGATAAGAATATCTTATAAATGGCCAACTCTGAGACGGAAAATGCTAAATCTGAAAATGAAGCATGAAATGTAGCCTCAGCACTAACATATGTTATGTTATGTGAGGAGTTACATGAAACTGTAAGCAGAACAGAGAAATGCAAAGACAACTAGAGCAAAACTTACCAAATCAAATTCATAGGTGGGGGAGCTGGGAGCAAAAACGTATCAAATCACATTCTTAGTTGGGGGATCAGGGAGCAAAACGTACCAAACCACATTTGTAGGTGTGGGAGCTGAAAGTAAAACATAACAAATCATGTTCATGTTTGGGGAACTGGTAGCAAAATGTACCAAATCACATTCGTAGGTAGGGGAGTAGGGAGCAACATGTAGGTGGGGCAGCAGGGAGAAAAATTTACCAAATCACATTCACTGGTGGGGAGCAGGGAGTCAAACGTACCAAATCACATTCGTACTTCTGGAAGCTGGTATCAAAATGCACCAAATCATATTAGCAGGGAGCAAAACATATCAAATCACATTAGTAGGTGGGAAGGATGGGAACAAAATCTACCAATAAGTAAAAGATTCAAATCCAACCACGGTTTATGTTTCTTCTATTCTTTACACGATATACATCCAAGAAAAACAAATAGAATAAAAAATGCTCTCTTTATTAAAAAACAAAGCTTTCGGGAATGCCCCTTCTTCAGTGTTTGATCAGCAATGAAGTCTGACAGTATTTAGCCTAGAAACTGAAAAGGTTTGATCAGACCATTAACATTTTTCACAAACCTTGAGAGGAAGTTAAGGATACTAAAGACTGCACAAGAACTGTTTTGACTCCAAAAATACAGGAGTAAGACTGAGGCTGAGAACTTTTGAAATGTCAGATGGACTTTAGTAACAGGGAAAATTTAGAAGTTATGTACTTACCATAACTTGGCTCCATTTTCATTCTACCTCTCAAATGGGTCTAGGATCCAATTCCTGGATCCAACTTGGCCACATACACAAGACTTCAGATCCAATTCTCAACCTCCTCCCCTACCCACAGTGCTCTACTCTGTCTCCCAACTCCTCAGAATGAGTTTGGTGCCTAATTGCCCACCTATTATAGAGATAGAACAAATATGAGAAAAAGGCTTGAGGCTCAGTCCAGGAACTTAAAAGGTTCCAATGTCATCTGACAGATGCTTGCAGGAATGACAGGGCTGGGGGACGGCTGGGGGGGAAGGTGAGGCCAAGTTATGAATGCCAGAGTACTGTTGAACCAAAGGAAGCTCTGCTTCTGGATTAAATGTCTAATTTGCAAAGTGTAATAAAGGTATGAATCTTTGACCAAGTGGCTGCAGTGCAGATATCGTCAATGGAAGTTCCTGAGGAAAAGGCAGATGAAGCAGTAATAGATCTAGTGGAATGAGCTCTAGGAGGTCAAGGCAATTCAAAATCTTTTTGAGAATAAATCAAAGAAATACAATCAGTAATCCATTTGGCCGGAGTAATTTTGGAATCTGCCTGACCCAAGCAGTTATGGGAAAAGGATACAAACAGCTGATCGGACTACCTGTATTGTTTTGTTCTATGAAGATAAAAATGTAATTGTCTGTGAATATCCTGAAGGTGAAGGATTTATTGCCATTATTTGTAAAGTTTGGAAAGAAAACTGATAATTGTATAGACTGGTTGATGTTAGTCTCTGTAGCCACTTTAGGCAGAAAGGAAGGTTTGGTCCATAGAGACACCCTATCCTTATGAAAAATAATGTAAGGGCATAGAGCTCAGAAAGTCTTTTTCCTGACGTGATAGCAACTAAAAAGATAATTTTCCAAGAAAGACACTTCATATCACAGTTGTCTGCTGGTTCAAAGGGTTTCTGAGTTACACACTGAAGGACCACAGTTAGATCCCAAGGAGGAGAGGGATCCTTTATTGGAGGTCTAAGGACGAAAACTCCCTTCATGAAAGCTTTATATAATCTGGAAGAAGGATTTGTTTCCAGTGTGGAAGTTGGAAATGGCTGCCAACTGACATTTAATAGTAGAAAAGCTAGCCCCTTCCTTAAAAAGAGTAGTGAGAAAAAGAAAAATGGCCAAAGTAGGTGCTGAAAAGGGGGTCAATATCTTGATTGGAGGCCCAAATAGAAAATCCTTTCCATTTGCTTTTGTAGACTTTCTTGGTGGAGGCCTTCTGGGAAGCCAAAGTAATGTCACGAACTGGGGAAGCAAGCCTGGACCATCTATCACTGGAAGTGGAGAGACCATCTGGTCAGCATGAGGGTGTGGAGATTGGAATGATGTATTCCTAATGGATAAGACAGGAGATCCTGAGTGGGTTCCATTATGCATGGAGGATATTTCAAGTGAAACCAAGGAAAGGGAAACCATAACTGTCGAGGCCAGAAGGGGATAATGAGGATGAGTGAGCTCTTCAGCCTGCTTGCTTTCTGTAAGAAGTTCGGGATCAGAGGAAGAAGAGGGTAGTCGTAGACGAGACCTAGGGACCAATCGTGAATCAGAGCAGCCCTTGGTGATTCCACCACAGGGTGGATCAGAGCAAAGTACATCCTGCACTTGTTGTTGAGGGGTGAGTCAAACAGGTCGCAGCAAGGCTGGCCCCAGTGGCTGAAGATCATATTCCCTACTGACTGATTGAGGGACCACTCATGAGGAATTAGAATGGACTTGTTGAGTCTGTCTGCAGTGAGTTGGTTTTCCCTGGTATATGCGTTGCAATGAAAAAGCAGTATGAAGAAATCGCCCATTGCCAGACCCTCATGGCCTCTCTGCATAGTGGGCAGGAAAGTACAGTTGTGTACACGTACCATAAATGTAGATGTTCGGGAGTATTCACTGTTGCAGTCCTAACAAATGGGTTATCTGGCTCCCGGTAGCCCTCAGTCAGTCAGAACACCAAAGGTAAGTAAAAATGATGCTGGTTGCCGTCAGTTGTAAAGGATGTCAGGGCATCCGATACAAAAGGAGGGAGCCGACATCACTTCCTCAGTCTTTCTTGCCATAACAGTCAGGAGCCCCCAGAAAGTAAGGCTTAAATCAAAAACCAGTTTGACAAATAACAAATTAAGCCTGTACCTCAGAAAAAAAGAATAGGAGAGGACCACAAAAAGGGGGAAGGAGGGAGGGAAACCAGGGCTGCAACAGTGAATACACTCTAACATCTACATTTATAGTAAGTGTACACAACTGTACTATGTCCGTTGTGTTTCACTGTTGCAGTCCTAACAAATAGGTTGATTACCAAAGCCCAGAGAAAAAAGGGGGGGAGGAACCAACAGCATCAAGGGTTGGAGATAATTCCCTACAACACCGCAGTGGCAAACCCTGCCCTGGCTCTGGAAAACAGAGGCAATTTATAATGCTTTGTGAAAGAATGAACAGAAGACCATGTGGCAGCCTCCAAAATGTCTTTAGTAGGGACACCCCTTAGAAGTGGAAGCCGGCCTAGTAGAGTGGGTCCTAACCCCTTGATGCGGAACTTTGCCATGAAAAGAATAACAAAAAGTAATGCAGTGTGCAATCCATTTAGAAATGGTCTGCTTAGAAATAGCCTTGCCCTGGGCTCCAGGGGCAAAACTGACCAATAACCGTGCTGATTTCTGAAAGTCTTTAGTCCTGTCCAGGTAAAACCTGAGCTGTCTGTGCACGTCAAGAGAATGTAGGATCCTCTCACCTCTATTGCGTGGATTAGGAAAGAAGGTAGGAAGGTGTATGGACTGATTAAGAGTCAGGCTGGAAACCACCTTAGGCATAAAGGAGGGATTAGTCCTCAGAGAGACTTTATCTGCATGGAAAATATGAAAAGGCTCATTGGCCATCAAAGCTTGCAGCTCCGAAACCCTCCTTGCTGAAGTTATAGCCAAGAGAGAAACTTTAAATCTGTAGAAGCAGCTGGCTCAAAAGGAGGAAGAGTGAGCTTCTCCAGAACAAAATTAAGATCCCAGGCTGGAGTAGGTGCTCTCCAGGGAGGTTTTAGATTACAAACACCTCTGAGAAACATTTTCATCAGGGGATGAGAAAAAATGGGCTGTTCAAGAGAACAATGAGCAGAGATGGCTGAAGCATGGATCTTGATAGAGGAAAAAGAAAGACCACCCTGAAGCAAATCAGCCAGGTATTCCAAGATTAGAGGAAGGGTAGGTTGAGAAGCAGACTCCCCTCTAGTCTGCATCCATTGAGAGAACCTTTCCCTTTGCCAGCATAGGATTTCCTAGTGCTAGGCCTCCTGCCCTCCCTCAGCACATCAACCACCTGTTGGGAAAGGGAGGAAGAAAGGGAAGGAGTCATACAATAAGCCATGCTGCCAAATGGAGAGACTGAAGATGAGGATGTAGAATGTTTCCCCTTTCCAGAACAAAAATATCTGGCTTCAAAGGAAGATGCTGAGGAGGAAGATGGGAGAGACTGTGAAGCAACAGATACCAATGCCATCTGGGCCAGTCCGGAGCTATGAGAATAGTCCTTGGACGTTCATCCCTGATCTTCACTAATACTCTAGGAGGAAGAGGAGGGAAGGTGTACACTGATAGCAACGTCCAAAGGAAGGACAGAGCATCCACTTTCCAGGCTCTGCTGTGCTGCTGCCTGGTGCAAAAGATAGGTATCAGATGGTTGTCTGGGGAAGAGAAAAGATACATCTAAGGAGTGCCCCAACGTTGAATGAAGCTGTAAATGACTGCTCTGTTCAGCTGCCACTCATGAGGATCCAGGGTTTGCCTGCTCAACTGGTCTGCCACCACTCGTGAGGATCCAGGGTTTGCCTGCTCAACTGGTCTGCCAAAACAATGAGCCTTCCTGGAAGAAACTGAGCTATTCAGGCTTTGCTTGCACAGGGGGTAAAAGTGAGTTCCTCCCTGCTTGTTGATGTACCACATAACCGTAGTGTTGTCTGTCCTGACAAGTAGGGTCCCTGGAGAAAGAGTATGCTTGAAAGTTAGTAAGGTCTGCTGAACTGCAATCAACTCTTTTAGATTTATGTGGAGGTGCATCTGCTGAGCGTTCCAACATCCCTGTATGCATCTGCTATACAGGTGTGCTCCCCAGGCATAGTCCGATGCATCTGTAGTCAGAACTTGAGTGTCAAGAGCTGTCCGAAAAGGCATGCCTTTGTTTTGCAGACAGGCTGTTGCCCACCATAGAAACTCCGTCTGCAGAGCTGGAAGCAGAGGAATCATCATATCCAGGTTCTCTAAGTGTTGACACCAAATGTTCTTGAGGTACCATTGCAATTTCCTAATATGTAGTCTTGCATATGGAATCATGAGAATACAAGATGCCATTAATCCCAGAGCTTGCAGGCACTTCTTTGCAGGGAGCTGGGACAGGCTTGCCAAGTCCGTGAAGTAAACTAAAAGAGTTGCCTGCTTCTCCTGGGTGAGATATATCATCTGGGCAGCTGTGTTCAGACTAGCTCCCAGGAATGTTATCTCCTTGGATGGTACCATTTTTGATTTTCCCACACTGAGAGTGTAACCCAGAGAAGAGAGAAGAGTATTTACGAATTCCAGATCCTTTAATAGGTGTTCTTGAGAACTTGCTTGAATCAGACAGTTGTCCAAGTATGGGCAAATTTGAATTGTCTTCTGCCTGCAAATAGCAATGACTGGGACCAGGCACTTTGTGAAGACTCTGGGAGCAGTAGATAAGCCAAAGGGCAGCGCAGAGAATTGGTAATTTTGCTCGCCCACTCTGAAACAAAGGTACTGCCTGCAGCTTTCCCTAATAGGAATGTGCAGATAAGCCTCTTTGAGATCCAAGGTTACCAGCCAGGAATCCTTTCCTAGAAGTGGTAGCAACTGATGTAGAGTGAGCATTTTGAACTTTGGAATTACTAGAAAATAGTTCAGAATGGAAAGATCCAGGATAGGACATCAGGTGCCTTCTTTTTTTTGGAACTAGGAAAAGCCTGGAATAAAAGCCCTGGCCTACCTGCTGAGCAGGGACTGATTCTATTGCTCCCAGATGAGACAGACACAAAATTTGTTTTTCTACTTCTGCCTATTGGTTTGGAGGAACATCCGTGAATTCCTTGGGAGCTGGAAAGGTGCGGAAAGAAAACTTGTGGCGTAGGGACACCGTTCTGAGCACCCATTTGTCGTCTGTGACAGTGGCGCAGACATCTGCAAAAAGGGCCAACCTTCCCCCTAAAGGATGGGTCTATATTATATCATCGAACGCTTAAAAAAGCGAATGCTGACTGATCGACCTAATTTAAGCGAAAGCTTACAATCTCGAACTGTCAGATCAGCGATTTTTTTCCCAGGAAAAAAAATCGCTGATCCAAAACACATACACACAACACAAGCACACCAAAGAAACAGAAATCCACACACATACACCTAAAATCTGATACCTAACCCTACACTAAACTATGCACACACCAGTAACTAGCCACTTACCTTAACCCAAACCATACAGAAGCAACAGAAATGGACAACCGAATTCTTTCCCTAGGAAAAAATCTGAGTTTCTACTGCTTCGATATTATGCAGTTTCGCAAAAATAAATTCGATCAATCAGCATTCGCTTTTTTAAGCGTTCGAGGATATAATATAGACCCTAAAGGACTCTCCTGGCAAGCAAGAACAGGCAGAAGTTGCAAAAAGTCATTGGGAGTGTTTTGATTGAGATGCAGGCTTGGAGCTTCCCCATTTAAAAGTGGAAACCTGTCAATGTCTAGACCATTGAGAGGTAATCCCCTGCCGCCTAGAAGATTTGTAACCTCTAGTCCTGAAACAGATCTGTCTGCTGGTATCAGGTAAAAGGTCCAACTCTTGCAAGGGTAATTCCTGCTAAAGCAAGGGGGTTGAACTTGCAGAAAATCCTTAACAGTTTGCATGGACTTGGCCTTATCCTCCGTCGTCTTCAGTACCTCCTCTGCTTTGCTGCCAAAAAGACTGTCTTTATGCAAAGGTACATCCAAAAGCTTAGCCTTGACAGGTTCTGGAAGAGGCTGTTCTCTGAGCCAGACGTGCCTTCTAATAACAGATACAGTAGTCGTAGCCCTGCTGGAGGCCACAAGGATGTCAAAAACCACAATGCAAAGAATGCTTATTGACCAGACTGGCTGAATTCAGTAAATCGTGCATGTCTTTACTCTCTGCCAAAAAAGGTACACTTGCTATCCTAGACTTAATAGCCTCCAAGGTGTGCTGCTGTTACTTCAGCATATGAAAAGACAATTGGCAGCCCTAATAGCTAGGGTGACAGAGGTACAAACCTTCTTGCCCAACCTATCTAGGTTCCTAGACTCCCTGTCAGAGGGAACAGGATTCCTGGTAACAGTGGCCTTAACTTCTTTGGGGCCCTGAGAAATAACCTCTGGATCAGCCAACGGATTCCTGAAAATAAATAGATGAGAATCAGGGACTCTGTAGTACCTGTCAGGTTTCCTGGGAGCAGGAGGAACCAAATATGGAGACAAGGAATTTTCCAGAAAAACATCATCAACAACTTCCAAAACAGGGAATAGCAAGAGGCCTATGCTGAGGAAAATCCAGAAACTCCCTAATCTATTTCTTGGATTGAGGATAATCCTGACTTTCTCATTTAAAATGTTCTCTGAAGGTATTCAAAGTATCACCAAAAGAGAAATCCTCTGGAGGAGAGGCCGAAGGGATGGACTCCTCTGCATCTGAATCCTCAAAAGGAGAAAAAGCCAGAGAAAATTCCTCTTCATCAGCAGAAATGCTGGAAGAATCAGAACCTGAGCAGGACAAAGCCTCATGGGAAACATCCCTACTCCTTTTAGAAGAAGGAGGCACCTTAATAAGAGTCAACAAATCATTAGCCATTTTAACCATTTGGGATTGAGGTGAACGAGAAGAAGCTGGAGCCTGCCTTTTCACAGGCTTACAAATACAAGATTTACCTGAAGCCTAAAGGATTCGGGAGGACTAGCAACCACCGATGTTGTAGTAGAGGTTGAAGGAAGAAGTTTACTGTTAGAATGTAAAACGGAGGCCTCGGACACCGGAGTCAGCTTAGCGGCTCCGGCTCCAGCAGAAGAGGTGACCGGCGACAGGTCGGAAGGCAAAATGGAGGCTGAAGGCCTAAGGGACTAGGACTCAATCAAGGCCTGCGGATGTACATCAGCGGACTGCAGGGACTGCAAAGGCATCTCACTGGCTACTGCCTGACTGACTACCAAGTTAACCTCATCTGAGGACTTAGCTTTCTGAGGCCTGTCGCGGTTCTTATCCTTACGTTTCTTAAGAACATCCGAAGCCTGAAGAGCGGCAGATGCCATACCAATGAACTTAGGCCAAACTCCAAAATGCCTAGCCAAAATCTTAGCCCGACGACGGATAGTACGCGGATTAAAGGAGGCACAGAGATCACACTTGGGAACGTCATCATGGTCAAGCCCTGAATAAATAATGCAATAGGAATGAACATCTCTATGGGGAATCTACTTTCCACAGGTAAGGCAATTATTAGCTTTTCTGACATTCGTTAAGGCAAGTACAGAGGATCCCCAACGGGGTACTTAGCTGAGCTGTAGTAGGCTTCAAATCTTGTAGTCAGAAACCAACAAAGGTAAACTGCCGAGCGGCACTCGTGCATGAAAAGCTTCTGCTTTGGGCTCCGTGGCAAGGAAGACTAAGGAAGTGACGTTGGCTGCCTCTTTTTGTATTGAATGCCCTGACGTCCTTTACAACCGATGGCAACCGATGTCATTTTTACTTACCTTTGGTATTCTGGCCGACTGAGGGCTACCAGGAGCCGGATAACCCATTTGTTAGGACTGCAACAGTGAAACACGATGAACATCAGGTTCCTCCTTGTTTGTTAATGTACCAAACTACAGACATGTTGTCTGTGTGGACTGCAAAAGTCCCTAGAGGGAGAACATCCTGAAAGGCTTGCAATGCTAGAAGGACTGTTCTCATCTCTAGGACACTGATATGCAACTTGGGGTCCTAGGGGGACAACATGCTTTAGGCTATGTTTCCCAGAACATTCCCACCCCAGTTGGGAAGTGTTCAGTCACTGTGGTGACTGGGGAAGGAAGGGAGAATGGCCTGCCCAGAAACAGGTTGTCAGACTGGCTCCACCAGCGAACATGACATTTGCAGACTGGAGTGAGTCTTATGGGAAATGATAGAGGCTGGTAAAGAATGGACCACTGTACTGCCAAGGTTTGCTGAAGGATTTGCTTAAAGAATCTTGCTAGAAGAACTAGAAGAATGGCAGCTGGCAGAGACCCAACAGCTTGTAGCACTAGTTTTGCTGGAGGGTACGAATGAAACATCATGTCCTGCACCTGATTTCTCAATGATGTGATGCAATGAAGAGGTAAGGATGCCACTTGTGTTGTAGTATTCAACTGAATTCCTATAAATTCCAGAGTCTGTACGGGGAGTAGGTTCAATCTGGCATGGTTTACTGACATCCCTAGGATGTTGGAGATTTGCAGCAAGTAATCCCTGGCTTGTAGAATTTGATCCTTGGATGAGGCAGTGAGGAACAAATCGTTGAGATATGGAAACACCTGGCATCCTTTGAATCTCAAGTGAGCTGCCACAACTGCCATGTATTTGGTGAACACCCTGGGGGCTGTGGTGAGCCCAAAGGGTAGTGTTCTGAATTGGTAATGACTGGCTTCCAGCCAAAAGCACAGATGTATACTGGAGAGCTTGTCTATTCTGATGTGACAGTAAACATCCTGAAGATCTACAGAGCACATCCAATCATCCTTGTGTAGAACAGGCAGGATGGAATGAACTGTAACCATTTGTAACTTCTTTACATACTGGTTCAAATTCCTTACTTCCAAAATTGGTCTCAGGTACCCTGTTTTTCTTGGCACTAAAAGAAGTTTGAGTAAGTTACGAATCCTATCTGTTTGGGTGGGACCTCCTGGATGACCCTTTTTTGCAGAAGCTTTTGTATTTCCTGAGCTGTGTATCCCCTCTGACTGGGTGGAAAGTTGGGGAGTTTCTTTCTTTGGATGGAAGGGGGAAGGTTACAGGGTAAGTAGTATCCTCTGGATATGAGTCTTAACACCCAAGAATTTCTTGTAATGTTTGTCCAGGTGTATAGGTGCAAGAAAAAATGACCCCCAACTGCCTCCAGAGATGGACAGTCAGGCAAAGCTTCAGGAGTGCTGACAAGGTTTATCAGAGAAGGAGTCTCTGAAGCCCTGATTCTGCAGACCCCCATGCCTCTAGGAAATGTCTTCCATAGAAACCCCCTCCTCTGTCTCTGGAGGGAATATCCCCACACGAATCCTGAAAAGGATGCTGAAATTTCCAGAACCACATTTTCTTACCACTCCACTGGTTCCTAGAGATTGTACTTTGAGGGGTAGAAAATTTGATTCCAATGGCAGACAGAGTCTTTCCCTCCTGTTTGCTGTGGGTGAGTGCATCTTTAACTGATGGCCCAAATAAAGAACAGAGATCAAAGGAGGAATTAACAAATTATGCCTTAAAGGGCTCAACAAATTCACACAGCCTCTGTGATGTCCCCATTCCAGGCCAATAATCAAGGAGGCTGAATTCTCACCACTGACACTGGACAGGGACGTTCACTTGAAATACAAATGGATACACTTAGTATTTCTAGATGCAGACCTCTCTGCATCAAGCACAATTTCCCTTAAGAGCACACAGGGAACACACACAGTCCAGGGTATGAGTTTCTCTTTCTGTCCCTTCCCAGGTCCCGAATAAGGCTCCCCACTGGCATGGCTGCAGAGTTAAGTCCTCAACCGAGTGCCCAATCCATGTCCTCCTCATTCTCTCTGTAAAACCAGTGCTTCGTGTTCCTGCTCCAAGTAGCCGACACACACACACACACACACACACACACACACACACACACACACTGTGAGACTTGATTTTCAGACCCACACACCTGGGAAAGGCTGGCACAGATTTACCCGCTGTGCCCCCTCCTGCCCAGACTATAAAGTAATTATCACTGCTACCAGGCACTACAAAGCCAGCAACCTAAGGCTCTTGCAAGGGTACCCAATTATACTGAGTGAAATTAATATTAATACAAATGGTAATGTTGACCAAACAGCCAGACTTCAGGAGTGGCCAGAGCTATCACCAAATACATGCAAGTACTCTCAAAGGTTAACATATTTCTTTAAAGGACCAGTCACAATGAAAAGTTTAAACACATTTAATAATACATAATAAAAAAACATGAAATACCAAATATCTATTTAAAGTAAACACAAGAGTTTCAATCACAGGAAATATTAAAAATAACAGCTGGAAAGAGTTACACAGTTACAGAAAAACAATACTCAACTATGCTCACTATATTTTCCTGACTAATCTAAAGAGTACTGGTCCCTGGTCACTTACTAGCACAAGGCAAGACAAAGTGGTGAATGGTCTTCCTTCTTCATCAGGTTCCAAGAACAGACTGCCAAGAGTTCAGTCTCCTCTAATATTAAAACATTACTTCTGTACAGAATGATATCACATACAACTGGTCATCTGACTCTGTTTCCCACACTATCACCAACACTAGAAGCTGCCATGATTTTAGCATCTATGTGTCACCATACATACAGACAGAGCTTTGCATAGATCTGCTGCAGCTCTTGGGAGTCATAAAACAGTTTCAAACCTCTACCTTCCTAGAGTACCAATTAGCTCCCTGCTAGACGATCATAAAGAAGACTTCCTAATACTTGGTTTCCCCAGACATTTTGTCTCTGGCTGCAACCAGAACTGTAAGATACAATCTTTACTGCCTAATTTTATTTCAACTATTTTTCAAAGTTTGCTGCAGCTGGATTGTGATTAACATCTTCTCTCCCAGTATCAACTGTTACAATATATGCATTTAAACAGTTACAATAATGCATGTACATTTCTTTGCTTTCCAGCAGGGCACACTGTTGATACATTTTTTAACACAAGCAGCTTTACAAACACATTTCCAGCAGAAGCATCTGTACAAATCAGTTTGATATACAAATGACATAGAATTCTTTACAAAATTCCAGCTAGCTGTGCTGGAATACATTATATATCCACTGCCCTACTTCTCCTGGTATGGCTGGCAGTACTTCCTATCGTCACAACCTCATCCAGGCATGTCTCCTAATGGTTATGCCTGAACCAGCTGCTTGTGAGACACCCACTGCAGCATGGGAAATCAGCCTCATCAATGCACTGGAAATGGACAGAACAGTGGCCAGCTGAGGAGAAACCTTCTTGAGATCCTCCACAGACACGGACTCTGAGACAGAGTTTGAAAGCTCCTTGGTCAAATCTCTCTGCAAATGAGTGAAGTGTGCCAGTTAGTTTAATTACCTTAGTACGAATGTAGCTGAGGCATAAACATGCTTTCCAAATCTTTCTATCACTCTAGACTCCCTGTTTAGATGCTGGACATAGCAGCTTTGTTTAGCTAGTTCTTTCTTAGTGGCTGCCGCCACAACTATGGTGTCAACTGGGATTCTACTGCTCCAGTGTGGTCTTCCTGAAAGGGGAACTAAAAACTTGTCCGGGCTCTTGCGGATGTGCTCAATAGTGTCTGGTTCCTTCCAAACCTGGTGGGAAACCAGCTCAATAAGTTCATCCACCCGGGGTTGGGGGGGGGGGTCACCCAAGACGTACATGGGCCAGTCCAAAAAGCCTCTAGGAATACGGATTCATTAGGAGAAGGAGACTGGGAAAACCAGCCTCCCTTCTGTTTGAGGATTTCCAGAATGTCCCCAAAGGAGATATCATCAGGTGGCAATTGGGGGGATCCTTCTCTCTCATCAAAATCAGTGTCTTCCATGACCAACTCCATAGGGGAGTCTATATGCTTCTTCTTACACATTCTCTTCTCAGGTACCTCTTCCATGGGGTGTTCGGGAGAGGTGTCGGAAGAGGGGGGAATCCCTTTGGGGAATATGAGTGGAGGCTTACTGAAGCTGGCTGACCCTGAGGAGCAGAAATGATGGGCTCAGACTCGATGAGGGTGAGGGTTAGGATCTGTGATTAGACAGGACAGCTTTCTACACAAAGAGAAAGCCCTCTCTACAACCTGAAAGGCTGATGGATCTGGTGAATCCTGTTCCCCCTTCTTCGGAGCCAAAGCAGCTGAAGACAGGAGGTCGGGCACAACCCTAGATCTGAACCTTCCACACAGAATTGAACCTGAGCTGTCCAGGGCCGAAGTACAGAGGGGAAGGGTTGGATCTGACAAGGTAGGAGCCAAACCCAACCCCTCAGACCCAGTACAGACCTCTCAGTCTGACACCTGCTCTGATCCAAAGGGTTTGGAGCAGGAGTGGTCAGGGACATCATCTGAGTCGAGGAAGGGAGCTTCCTTGGATCTGATGCTGAAACTCTAGGGGATCTTGGATCCTGAGACTCCAAAACTGCAGGTCAGATCAGAGAAGGAGACACTATTGGCAGGGCAGGTGTACTCATGGATCCGAGAGGGGACGGAGTTGGCAGGATACCCATCTGGATCTGAGCCCAGAGAAATCTCTGTATCATCCTGTCCATATCTGCCTCTATCAAGCTCATTGAATATCTGCATGATACTGTGGATGCTGGCCTAGAATGCTTCCTTGGGGTTTGAAATAATTGTGAAGGCACAGCTGGAAAAATAGCCTTTAAATCAAACTCCGACAACCATCTCCTAGCTGCCGGATCTGAGGATCTGGGGATCTGGGATCCTAGCAAGAGGTTGATGGTAAGGGAGAGCTCACGATGGAATTTATGCTTGTCAGATCCAATGAGGCCTGTGGATCTGAGGTAGATGCAATGGTCTTCGGATCCAAAGACATCAGATCCAAAATCTTCCTGATTTTTTCAGATGGCTCTGATGAAGACCTCTGAGACTTATAGAGGGCTTATTTCCTGGATTCTACGGAAACTTGAGGAGCATTTGGGGGGGGGGGTTTGAACTCCAGAAGTAGTAGTGGCTGGAAGTAAACCTTTTAGAATCAGTATCACGGTATGACTTAAGATGTTCAGACCAAAGGTAGTAAACACACTTCTTGTGGGCATCAGAATTGGGGATCTTATGCCCCCAAAAAGTGCATTTCTTGAAACTGGTGAGTTTCTCCAACATATCAAAAAAACACAGAAACAGTAAACCTTAACTGTAATAACTATATAAAAACAGAGCAACCTGACAGGTTAATAAAACACAATCTGCACACGTTAATTAAGCTGCACAGTCTTATTATATATACAGGTATATTTATATAAAAATATAGAAACGAGAAGGAAGAAACAGTGACAAGAAAGGCACAAAGAGGGTGAATAACAGCAGGAATATACAAAAGGAAAAGCCCTAATGCCCATGATAACTGGAGGGAGGAAAGAAGAGAAAACTAGCTATAGTAACTAAAAAGCAAAAAAAAATTGTCAAAAAACTTTACAAGAAAGTATTCAAAAAAGATATCTCTCTCAGCTTGAGAATGATCCATCTTGTCACATTTGTGCCAAATGAGATCTGAGGAGTTAGCAACACAGAAGAACATTACAGGTAGAGACAGGAGCTCGAGAACTGGATCCGAAGTCTTGTGTATGCGGCCGAGTCGGATCCCAGGATCAGATCCTAGACCCACTTGTGAGTAAGAATGAAAAGGACAACATAAGATCATGGAATTACTACTAAAGGAAATAATTTGATAATATCTGGAAGCCAGTGGAGTAGAGAACTCAAGGCAATATACAAGAACAAAACGAAAGTCATGTCACTCACATCTAACGGAATTTTCACAAACACCTGCTATTTCCACTTAAAAAATTAGGTTTCATAATACTGGTAGAAAATAATAAATGATTATATGCATATACATTTTTCACTTCACAATTACTTTATTTCACTAAGCTTGGTATACTGGCAAGCTAAGCAGACTTCAACAATATCAAATCTGCTCCAGGATATGCATTTATATACCTTAGTTGATTTCCACTCCATAAGATTATTATTCAATTATCTAATTTAGCACCATTCTACCTTTCCCCACTGATTCACAAACAAAACCACACACTATACCTTACACCATAAAGTACGATGTCTATTGATATAAATTTCAAAACTTTTAAAATCCCTCTAAGATATCATGTCAGTGTTGGCTGCACAACAGGTAGCGCACATACCTTTGATGCAGGAAGACCAGACGGCTGTGGGTTCTATTTTAACTCCAGGTGACTGGATTGCTGACACTGCAATGCAGCATTTGGGGGATGGTGCATTCCTGACTGTGTGTGGATGAGAAGTTAAACTAAGGTATCATCTTCTTGAGTTGGTGGTAGCTCAGTGGTTGTAAAAGATCCCATGCACGTATTGAAAAGAGGAAGATTCCTTTATTTATATACTAAGAATGCTATTTCTTCTTTCGCTCCATATAACATAAAATAACTTTTTATCTGTTCTTTTAATGTATCTTTTTACTTCTAGTCTTATAATATCTATATTTAATCACATCCATGTTTATTTTATCCACTTCTTTTTTTACATAGTTTTTCCCATAATCATTTTACTCTTTTATATTTCAAAAATCCATGGTCCCTAACCGCTAACAATGGCACTATCATCTACCCAGAAGCCCAAACTAAACCACTGGGTGTCATACTTGATAACCTGAAGTTTGATGCACATATCAATCAAACTATCAAAGCCATTAATAAAAAACTTGGCTCTCTTTACAGAATCAAACCTTTCCTTACCCCACTTGCTAGAACTACAATTGCCCGTTCCCATCTACTATGAACTCTTCTCTATGCTTCACCTCTATTCTCCAACTTAAACAAAACAGATCTTAATAAACTATCATCCTGCTATAACCACATTGCCAGATTTGCTACTGGCACAGCCTACCAGACACACCACTGTCAAAACCTAAATCGCCTAGAATGGCTTGAACTGCCAAGCCTACTGCAGTTCAACCAGCTATTACTGGCACATTAAGTCCTTTACCAACCAGAAAATTCACCTGCACTAAAAAAATATTATCAGCCCTTACACCAGCACCGGCCACTGCGATCATCCACTAGAGTCCTAGTTCAAACATACAAATCCAACTACTCAGCTGGGGACTCTCAATTTGCCAACTCTGTTGGAAAAAAATGGAACAGACTCCCAGCTGACTTGACCCCAAAACCCTCACTAACTCAGTTCAAAAACAAACTAAAGAAATACTTCAAAATTCATTGGTTATGCCCTTGCATTAACCCTGACTAGTGACCTCTATATTTCTTAGGAGCCTTACCTTCAACTACTTCTAACTTTTTTCTACCACTCCATTTCAGGAAGGGTCAATTGTATAACTGCTGCTCAATGTGTCTTAAACCTGAATGTAATGTTATGCATGTATAACTTTGAAAATAATGCTATGTTTTTGTAAAGTGTTTTATAATAAGTTAGTACTATATGTGCTAAATGCTGGTATTGCTTATGACTGTAATCTGCTTGAAACTAGCATTTACTAAATGTTCAATGTGTATTATTATCTTGGAGCTTTTCTCCCCGGGCCTTCGTTGAAAATGGGCATATATCCAGTCGGACTATCCCAGTCAACAAAAGTAAAATAAAATAAATAAAAATAAATGTTCTGTAGGTTCTTCTTCTTGACAATGTAAACATATTCTATCGTGTTTCTTTTTATATGGAAAATTTCCTTTTACTGACAATTTATCTATTACCAGTCTCCACAAAAAAAATCTTTACATTCTACCTTCTAATTACAGCGTTTACTTATTATATCTATAGCTTTAATTTTTTTCAACTGTTAGATTTTCCTATGGTTTTACATAGTAATGTTTTATCGTTAGATTCTTATACCATAATTTTCCATCTTGTTCGATATCATCAATTTTTATTTTCCACACAAATATTTTTCTTGGTAACATTTTATTTCTTCATTTATACTTGCTTTTTTTGCCATAACCCAAAATTTATTAAATTTACATTTACAGAATTTTTAACAATTTGTACAAGTTTATTGATTAGGTTTCATTAACCCTAAAACTCTTTCTAATAGGTATAATCTAGAACCCCATATAAATTTATTTATTTAACACTTGTTTACCAGGAAAGTCCAATTGGGAATGAAGCCAATTTTCAGTGGAGGCCCAGGGAGAAACGCTCCAGATGCATGCCTTTGAAATGTGGGAAGAAACCAGAGCACCTGGAGGAAACCCACACGAACGCAGGGAGGACACGCAGAATCTGCACAGTAGGCACTCCAGCAGAGAATCGAACCACAGAAAGTACAGTCGTGTACACTTACCATAAATGTAGATGTTCAAGTGTATTCACTGTTGCAGTCATTACATTTGGGTTATCTGCGTGCAGGTAGCCCTCAGCCGGCCTGATTATCAAAGTCTTGGGTCCTGCGTCGGTTGCTGTCTCTTCTGCCATGACGTCAGGTAGTCAGGGGTATAAAGCATGCAGCCAACGCCATTACAACAGTTTTTCTTGCCCCAGATGTAAGGTGCCCCCATAATGGGAAGCAATTATATACAAGGTTAGACCTCCAATTATAACCAAATACACCAGAAAGCTTAAATACAGTAAACAAGAAGAGAGATATAGCAAATAGAAGTCAGGGGGCTGGTGGGAGGGTAACCAGGACTGCAACAGTGAATACACTCGAACATCTACATTTATGGTAAGTGTATACAACTGTACTATATTCTTGGTGTTTCACTGTTGCAGTCATTACATTTGGGTAGATTCCCAAAACTAAGGAAGAGAGGAGGCAATTAGAGAGCATTAGGACCAGCTATTAGGCCCTGCAAGACTGCAGTGGCAAAACCAGCTCTGGATTTAGAGAAAATAGGCAAGTGGTAATGCTTGGTGAAGGTATGAACAGAACTCAAGGTAGCAGCTTTTAGGATGGACCCTGGTAGGAACACCTCTGAGAAAGGCTGTTGAAGTAGATGTAGCCCTGGTGGAATGTGATATTATCCACTGTGGGGTAGGTTTTCCATGGTGCTTATAGCAGAAATTAATACAATGGCCTATCCATTTAGAAATGGTTTGCTATGAAATGGCCTTCCTCTCTGCCCCTGCAGCAAAGGCACTAGCAGCTGTTCAGTTTTTCTGAGAGGCTTAGTCCTGTCCAAGTAAAATCTAAGTTGTCTGTGCACGTCCAAAGAGTGCAGTATTTGTTCTCCTTTGTTCTGTGGATTAGAAAAGAAGGTTGGTAAATGAATAGACTAATTAACATAAAGGAAGGACTGGTCCTGAGGGACACCCTGTCAGCATGGAAAATGATGAAGGGCTCCACTGCCATGAGGGCCTGTAATTCAGACACTCTTCTTGCGGAAGTGATGGCTATAAGGAAGGAAGGCTGTTTTCCAAGAAAGTTGCAGCTGGCTCAAAGGGAGGTATAGTGAGCTTTTCCAATACAAAGTTAAGGTCCCAGGCTGGAGTAGGGGCTCTCCTGGGTGGTCTTAAACTTTTGGACCCTCTCAGGAATTGCTTCAGCAGTGGGTGAGGGAAGAGGGATGGCTCCGTATTAAAATGTGCTGAAATGGCTGAGGCATGAATTTTAATAGAAGAGAAGTAAAGGCCCTTGTGAAGCATCTCTGTTAAGTATTGAAGAATATGTGGTAAACTGGGCACTGTTGTGCCCATCCCCTGAGTTTGGCTCCAGGAACAGAATTTTTTCCATTTTTCAGCATAAGATTTTCTAGTACTAGGCCTCCTTGCCTCCGGAATGACATCCAGCACCTGCTTACTAAGGGATGGTAATGGAGAGCTCAGGTAATTAGCTAGGCTGCAAGGTTCAGGGTTTGAAGCTAGGGGTGCAGAATCTGGCCTTCCTGTTGGGACAGTTGGGAAGGGGTCTGAGGCAGGTGCCATGGTTCCAGCAGTGACACACTGCACAACAGGGGGTAACAGTGTTGATGTGGCCAGTCTAGTGCAATGAGTATTGTTCTTGGCTTGTCCTGTTTAATCTTTAGTAGAAATTTAGAGAGGAGAGGCAGAGAGGGAAAGGCATAAACTGAGAGGTTTTCCCAGGTGAAGGACAGGGCATCCACTTTCCAAGCTTGTCTGTTGGGAGTCCTTGTGCAGATGTTGTCCAATTGGTAGTTCTGAAGGGAGGCAAACAGGTCTATCTCTGGGCTCCCCCATTTGTTTCCCAACATGTTGAATATCTTTGGTCCCAGTTTCCACTCGTGTGGGTGTGTAGGTCGTCTGCCAGTGTGTTTAGCTTGCCTGGCAAGAATTGAGCCTGTAGGTGCACTTGGTAGCTCAAGGCTGTGTTCCACAGAGCCATGGCTAGTCTGCAGAGGGGGTAAGAGTGGGTTCCCCCCTACTTGTTTATGTACCACATAACAGTGGTGTTGTCTGTTTTTACCAATAATTGTCCTGGAAGGATGTGGTCCTTGAAGGCTGTCAGAGCATTCTCTACAGCTAACATTTCTTTTTGATTGATATGCAGGTGCATTTGACTCGGGTTCTATTTGCTCTGAATGCACTGCCCTGCCAAGTGAGCCCCCCATTCATAGTCCGATGTGTCTGTTGTTAGGGTTTGGGCAGCAGGGTAGAGTGAATGGCAGTCCCTTGTTGAGGTAGCAGGCCTCTGCCCACAAAGGAATTCTGTCTTTATACAAGGGATGATATGAATCACTGATTCCAGGTCCTGAAAATGTTGACACAATAGGCTTTTTAGATACCATTGTAGTTTCCTCATATGTAGTCTTGCATAAGGAATTAGTAGGATGCAAGAGGCCATGAACCCCAGAGCTTGCAGTATTTTCCTTGCAGTTAACTGGGTCTTTTTGGCCAGTAATTTGAAGTAGGCTGTCTGATAAACTTGTTTCTCTGGTGTGAGGTAGGCCATCTGGGAAGTTGTGTTCAAGCTTGCTCCCAGGAATACAATTTGTTGGCAGGGTACTAGGTGAGATTTATTTTCGTTTATGGTGTACCCCAGTGAGATTAGCAGTTTCTTTACAAATGCCAGATGATTTAATAGTATGTCCTGGCTTTCTGCCTGAATTAGACAATCGTCCAGGTATGGGTATATTTGAATATTTCTTTGCCTGCAAAATGCAATAACTGGAGCTAGGCATTTTGTGAACACCCTGGGCACAGTAGATAAGCCAAAGGGCAGTGCAGAAAACTGATAGTGCATGTAACCTGCTCTGAAGTGTAGGTATTTTCTGCAAGAATCCCTTATTGGGATGTGCAGGTAAGCTTCCTTTAAATCCAATATTGCCAACCAGGCATTTCTGCCCAGCATGGGAAGCAGCTGGTGAAGAGTTAGCATTTTGAATTTTGGAATTACCAAAAAGGTGTTTAGGATTGATAAGTCCAGGATAGGACACCAGGAGTTGTCTTTTCTGGGTACCACGAAAAGTCTGGAGAAAAACCTTGTCCCCATTCTTCTGCTGGAACAGGTTGAATAGCCCTGATACTTAGAAGAGAGAGAACCTGCTGTTGACCCTCTGCCTACTGATTTGGGGGTAGGTCTGGCCAACCTTTTGGGGTTGGTAAGGTGTGGAAGTGGAATCTGTAATCCTTGGGAAACTTTATTTAAAACCCATTTGTCTTGGGTAATAAATTCCCATTTTTTTGCATGCAGGGCGAGCTTTCCACCCAAAGGTGCAGTCAGTCGAGCAGGGCTTGGAAGGCTTAAGGTTAAGTCATTGTGACAGTTTACCATAACGGGGTGTCTTACTACTTCCAGCTTTGGAAGTGGGAGCCCCCCCCCCCACTGCTTAGGCCTGTGAGTACCTTGAGACTGTGGCCTTAGGTAGTCTGCTGTTCCTGGATTTGGACTGAGAAGGCCTGGAAGAGACAGGAAGGGATAAATTCTTAGAAGGCCAATGCCTACTAAATCTGGGAGGCTGTATTTGCAGGAAATCTTTGACATTTTGCATAGATTTAGCTTTTTCCTCCATCTTTTTAAGAACTTCTTCTGCTTTGTTGCCAAACAGGCAGTCTTGGTTTAAAGGAGCATCCAGTAATTTGGCTTTAACATGATCTGGCAGAGTTTACTCCTTAAGCCAAGCATGCCTTCTAAGAACAGACCCAGTAACAGCAGCCCTACAAGATGCCTCTAAGGAGTCAAAACCACATTGCAAAGTATGTTTACCAACTTGTTCAGCAGAATGCATTAAATCCTGTAATTCTTTATTTTCAGCACTGTCAGGAATCAACATCAATTTCTGTTTAAGTAATCCAATAATATGCTGCTGGTACTAAGCATATGAAACTGGCAGTTTAAGGCCCTAATGGCCAAAGTAGCAGAAGTGCATACCTTCTTACACCATCTGTCCAGGGTTCTGGAATCTCTATTAGAGGGGGTAGGATTTTTGGCAGTAGTAGCCTTAATGCCTTTGGGTCCCTGTGAAATGGTATCTGGGTCCGCAGTAGGATTCTTAATGAGGAACTTGTGAGAATCAGGTACTCTGTAATACCTGTCAGGTTTCCTGGGAGCCGGAGGTAAGGTGTCTGGGGCCAGGCTAGATTACAAGAAGGCATCATCTACAATGTCCAGTACAGGAGGGATAGCTAAAGGCCTGTGTTGAGGCAGGAGTAAAAATTCCCTAAGCCTCTTTTTGAAATCAGAGTAATCCTGGCTTTCCCAGTGGAAATGCTCCCTAAGAGTGCGCAGTTTCACCAAAAGAGAAATCTTCTGGAGGGGAAGCAGAGGGAATGGAGTCCACTGCATCAGAATCCTCATAGGTAGATAAGGGCAAATCCTGGTCATCAGAAGAATCAGAAATTTCAGAATCCTGATCAGAAGGAAAATCAGTTCTAGGTTTCTTAGGGGGAAAAGGGTGGCTTCCCCTATTTACAGTAATAAAGTCTTCAGCCATTCTTATAATTTGTTTTTTAGGCATATGGGCCTGACCATGCAGTTTGGACGTTGGTTTTCTAGGCGTGGATCGAGTCTTAGGCCTTGAAGAGGAAGAAGATGGCGTCAGTTTGATATGCAAGTCAGTAGGCCTGAATACACCCTCAGAAGCTGGTGCCTGCAAAAGGGCTCCGGACCCATCCAAGGTAGAGAAATCTGCAGGTTCCATAGTTGAAGAAGCATCTCACGGCATACCGGACTCCGAATGGGTCTCAGTAGAGGCCTGCGAATCTGAAGTAGCGGGTATCAGGGGCTGCGAAAGCACCTCACTGAGTACCGGTGAACTGGCCACTAGCTTAACGGAAGTGGCGTTGGCAGCTTTGGACCTACGCGGTCTGTCTCTTTATCTTTACGTTTTTTCGAGATCTCGGTGGTCGGATGGCTTACCAAAGCCATTTCTGGATAATTGAACCGAGTACCGAAATAGATGTGAAAATGAACCGACGACGAATAATACGAGGATTGAATAAGGCACAAAACTGACAACGAAGGACGTCATGGTCTGGGCCTAAGCAAGGAATGAAAATCTTTATGAGGTATTTGCTTTCCACAAGAAATACAACTGTTAAGTTTTACTGACATCGGTTTAGAGCAAGAAAAAGGATCCCCAGCGGGGTTACTTAGCTTTTTTGAAGACTTCCGTTCTGAAACTCGAAAAAAAATTTTCAGGAGTCGGCTGACCAGCACTTGAGAACTGCTTCTACTTCGGGCACCGCACAGCAAGAAAGACTGATGTAATGGCATCGACATTATGCTTTATACCCCTGACTACCTGACGTCATGTAAGAAGAGACAGCAACTGATGCAGGACCCAAGACTTTGACAATCAGGCCGGCTGAGGGCTACCTGCAAGCAGATAACCCAAATGTAATGACTGCAACAGTGAAACACGAAGAACATCCTCTTGCTGTGAGGCGACAACACTACCGCTGCACCACTGTGCTGTCCTAAATGTATTTATTTATTTTACATTTGTTAACCGGGATAGTCTGGCTGGATATATGTCCATTTTCAGTGGAGGCCCGGGGAGAAAAGCTCCAAGGTTCATAATACATATACACATAAAGAAACTTTTAGTAAAGAGTAGTTTCATATATATATATATATATATATATATATATATATATATATATATATATCACACACACACATAAAGAACCTTTAGTAAATAGTAGTTACATACATGTTGCAGACGTGAGCAGTACAAGTATTAAATAGAGATAATATGTGCATATTAAAATTCAGGACAATGACACAATTGGTGGCAGTTTATTCAGTTTACCCTTCCTGGTATGAGAGAAAAAAAAACTATTTCTAACAATGGAGGTAAAACAAATAGAGAGAACACTAGTCTGGGTTAGATCAAGGACATAACCAATGTGTTTTGAGGTAATTCTTGAGTTTGTTTTTGAATAAGGTTAGCGATGGTTCTAAAGTCAGGTCTGCTGGAAGTGAGTTCCATGTTTTATCAACAGAGTTGGCAAACAGCGAGTCTCCAGCAGAGTGGCTGGATTTTACCATTTGAACTAGGAGTCTGGTGGATGAGCGGAGTCTGCGGTTGTTACTGTAGGGGCTGATTATATTTTTTAGTGCAGGCATATTTTCTGGTCAGTAAAGAACTTTATGGGCTACTATGAGTTGATTAAATTGCAGTAGGTAAGGCAGTTCCAGCCATCCTAAGAGATTTAGGTTGAGGCAGTGGTGAGTCTGATAGGGTGTGCCAGTAGCAAATCTGGCAATCTGGTTATAGCAGGATGACAATTTATTAAGATCCGTTTTGTTCAAGTTGGAGAAAAGAGGTGAGGCATAAAGAAGGGTTGATAGTAGCTGGGATCGTCAACTGCAGTTCTAGCAAGTGGGGTGAGGAATGATTTGATCATATAAAGAGAGACGAGTTTTTTACTGATAGCTTTTATAGTTTGATTGATGTGTTTGTCAAACCTGAGGTTATCGACTATGACACCTAATAGTTTGGTTTGGGCTTCCGGGAAGATGATGGTGCCATTATTTCTCATTATGTAGAACGGTGGTGGTGAGGTCCTGCATGTAGGGGAGAAGAGAAGCGCTTAGTTTTGTTGAGGTTTAGGATCAGACATTGGTTTGAAAGCCAGTTTTCTACTGTGTTGAAGGTGTTTTGGGTTAACGTGAGTAGGCTTGCTGGGGAGGTTGTGGAAGAAACCAGAGTGGAGTCATCCGCATATTGAATGCAGGTAGCATCTGGGATGACTGTGTGATGGTCGTTGATAAAGATAGAGAAAAGAAAGGGTCCTAATATGGAGCCCTGGGGGACTCCTAGTGTGATGGGGAGGCACAATGATAACTTATCCTGCCAAAGGACTGCCTGTTGCCTACCCTGTAGATAAGATTCAAACCATTGGAGTGCTTGATTGTTTAAAGTAAAGGCCTTCAAGGTGTTCATAAGCATTTTATGGTCGACCATGTCAAAGGCTTTGGAAAGATCTAGAAAGAGTGCAGAGGATAGTTTGTTGTTATTTCGGTTGTGATTTATAAAGTCAGAAAAAGAGAGGAAGGCTGATGTAGTGCTGTGGTTTGGCCTAAAGCTATGCTGAGTGTTGGACAAAAGTTTGTTCTGGGTGTGATAGTGGATGAGCTCTATGTGTACACACTTCTCCATAATTTTAGTTAGTGGTGACAAAATTGCTATAGGCCTATAGTTTGAGAGTTCGGTGGAATAGCCTCCCTTATGAAGAGGTATGACATGGGAGATTGTCCATATGGTGGGGATGGTGGTTTCAGATATAGTCCGGTTAATCAGTATAGAGGCAGGGTATGATACAGTGTCTGCAACCTTTTGTAAGTAGTCTGCAGGGAGGACATCCGCAGCCAGAGTCATGGGTCTTAAGTTGGCTCATAACAGTTGGGTAGGAACAGGTTGGAAGCTAAAGGATGCTTGGGTATTGGTAGGGGCTGAACTTGGATTAGAGCCATTGGGAGTGAGTTGGCTGGCCAGAGATTGGATAGTCTCTATGAAAAAGGTGTTAGCAATGTCTTCACAGGATTTTTGTTTGGAGACTGAGGGGGGTGGGGTGGTGGGGTGGTGGGGTGGTGGTTTGGTGCGGTTGGAGGAGTTTGTTTAGTCCTGCCCAGAACTTTTGAAGTTTATTTTGGTGTATTTGTTGTAAATGGCAGTAGTAGTTCTCTTTATCTAAGGTTTTAAATTTTTTAGTGTCATTTCTTAACTGTCTAAATCTAACGTGATCAAGTGGAGTTTTTGTTGTTCGGTAGGTGGCCCATGCTTTGTTTCTAAGTGTGATTTTTGCTTTGGTGTCTTTAAAGATCCACGGTGCAATGTTAACTTTGGGTCTGATGGTACGGCTGGGAGCTTGAGAGGCGAGAACAGCAATGAATTTGGCATTAAAGTATGAGACAGCTTCATCTAGGGGGAGATTTTTTAGGGCTGACCAATTACATGCCTTGATTTCATTATTAAACTTACTGAGATTAAAGTTCTTGTTGCTTCTTATAGTTCTATAGGTGGGAAGTTGGGAGTAGTTTACCTTGAACTTGATTATATAGGTGAGACAATGATCACTTTGGTCATCAGGTAAAGTGCCTGATGTATAGTATTGCAGATGTTTTTTCTTTATTGTATGGTTTATCTGTCCTAGTGGGGGAGGATATGGTCTGAGTAAACCCATAGTGGTTTACATGGGTTGTGGGGGATTCAGAGGACCAAGCTTCCAATCAATGTTGAAATCCCCAAGAACAATGCTTTCTTGTGGATAGTTACTGGACAACCAGTTTAAGAAATATTCTAGGGTATCTGTGCTCCTTCCTAGAGGAATGTAGACACAGACAATGTTGATGTTTTTGTTACTGTTAATATGTAGTTTTGAGATAAGAATTTCAGCGTGATTTATTTGGGGGGTTGTTGGATGTCCATGGTATCAGATAAATAAGACATGTAAAGTATTGCTAACCCACTGCCCCTAGGTACGATCTAGTCTAAACATATTATACCCTGGTGGCAGAACCTCATTGTCCTTAGTGGCAGGTTTTAGCCACGTTTCTGTGAGGCATAGTATATCAGGTGTATGAACAGCTAAGAGGGCATGCAGCTGATGATTTTTATTATTTATGCTCCTGATGTTTAGATGGCAGGCCAGCAGGGAGTTTGGTGGTCTATTTAATGGAGTAATGTTGGTAGGGGTGTTGGTAGAGGGATTAGGGTTAAAATGTGGGGTTGGGTCAGGGTTTGGATGAATGTCACAATCCACTGTGAGGTTGTTTTTTTAACTTGAGTATTAGTTTCCAGATTTTGAAGAGTGTTTTATGATAGTGTGTAGGTTTGGAACTAATGTAGCTAGGTCAAGTAAGGATGTACTTCGGTGGGGTTGAGGAGTAGGGTAGAAGGGAAAGGGTGAGGTGGGCATTTTTATTTATTACTTGTAAGGTGGAAGTTTGGAATTTAGGGTAGTGGTAGGCCAGGTGACCCTTGATTTCATAAGCTGAGAGGAGATATGGGATGAGCAGCACAGATGGTAGCAGGGTTAGCAATAGTATTCTGGGAAATAGCATTGCTAATTAACTGACACTAGAGCTGAGGAAATAGCAGGGGGAGGGGCAAGTAGTAACAGAAAGAAATATCTGCAATAACTCCTTTTCAAATTTGTTGGCAACAAATACTCTTGTTAAGTGTGAAATTTTTTTCCCATCAGTACTGAATTTATCAAATATGCCTTTTTTTCCGGAATGATAATTTATATGTTCTCCAGAAAAGACAGGTTTGCTTTTATTTCTTCTATTGTTTTTTCCCCACTGAATTCAACTTGCATCTTTATTCCCAAATTGTATACCTAACACAGAAATTTAATTCATTGTAAATTATATGCCCCCTATCTTTCCAACATTATCTAAACTTTTACTTTTCTATTTACTTAAAGCCTTTCCTATCACTTCTAGGCACTCATTTATACAAATTATTGCTTCTTTTATCCTTTATCCACCCGCGGTGGTGGTGCTGCCTCACAGTAAGACGCTGTCCGGTTCGATTTTCAGCTACAGCGTCTCCTGCGTGGAGGCATGCGTGAATGGGCATACCTTCGTTGAAGGTTGTGCATCAGGCCTGGCAAGCCGGTACGTAAAAATCAACTGCCAATCATTAGCAGACCGGAGTTCCGCCGTGGCGACCCCTAACCGGGAAAAGCCGAAAGACACAAACAATTGCTTCTTTTATCCAAATATTTTTTTTTTTTTTTGCAATAATTATAATGTCATCTGCATATGTTAACAGAACTGGAATTTTTAACCCTTCAGGTGTTATATACCCCATCTCCTTCATTTTGCAATTTATTTCACACACTATCACATTCATAACTAATGCTTCAAAGGCTATTTTGAAGCATTTTTAATTCATTGTTACTATACATACATGGCATATTTCCTAACCTTCTCACTTATATTATATTCTTTCATTAATACCCAGAAGATCCATTTCAAATGCCTTGTTAAGGTCTCATATCATGATTTTTGCTTCTTCTTTTCTATTCATAACATCATCCTTAATTTCTCTAATTATCATTAATAATTCTTTACAACCCTTTCCCTTTATACTGCTATCATCCATATTTTCCAGTTAAGTTTCAACATCCTTAATTTCTCTAATTATCATTAATAATTCTTTACAACCCTTTCCCTTTATACTGCTATCATCCATATTTTCCAGTTAAGTTTCAAATCTCTTTTGTATTATTTTCATAAAGATCTTATAATTATTATTATTTAACACTACTGGCTTCCAGTTTTTTTAATCATCTTCTATCTTCCTTCTTCCATATGAATTTAAGTATTCCACTGCATAATCCTTTATACATAAAACCTTCATTTAACAATTCATTCAAAATCTTTAAAAAATATATATTTTTTCAATACCTTACATTTTTATACATTTCAAAACCTATTACATCTGGTCCTGCAGACAAATCTATATTTACTTGTCATAATACTTTATCTAGATCATTTAAAGGAATTTCTATTTTCAACTCTTTATTCTCTTTTTCTGTTAACTTTTATACTTTCCATTTTTTCACTATCTTCTATTTTTTCTTTAAACATTTATTTTACATACTGTACTGCAGTATTCATAATCTTTCCCCAAGTTATTTCTATTTCTCCTTATATATATTTTTTCTCATTACACTACCATCTTCCTTTACTAATCTGCTTAAGTAACTTGATACTTCATCTATTTTCCATGTAAATATATCTTTGCTTATATAAAAATTCATGTATTTTTCTTGATTTCCTTCATATAATGTTTTTTGTCAAAGTACCTTCTATCATTACATTCTAAATCTTCCAATGCATCATATGTTCTTTTATATTTTTCTTCCTCCACCTTTCTCACATCATATTGCCACTGTAAAAAAACATTTTTTTTATATTTTTCCTTAAATATCATCCACCATTCACACTAATTTTTATAACATGTTCTTATAGTAATGTGATCTTTCCATAACTATACTGTTAATCTCTTTCCTTCTTCATTTCATGCTTTCTCATTTATCCTTTTTTATTTCTTTGCCTACTTTTATATATTCCTTGTTTTCCTTTATCTCTGGCCATACTGCAAGATGATAAGAAAATCTTGTTTCAACTACTTCTCTTTCTCCTGTAACTAAACCTAAACCTTCTATTAGTATAAAAAAGTTATGTTCTTACCATAAAGTTCCATCTGTGTTGTCGATCTTCATTCATTCTTGACTGATGGGTTCAGTTCTGACCTCTCGGAACTGACTTGGCCGTTATACATAACTCGCACCAGCCAAAAACTCTCAAGCTAAGGCTCTACCCACAATGCCTCTCTTCCCATTACCTCAGATCGAGTTTGCATAACAGGAAAATACAGAAGCCCTGTCTAAGGTATAACCCTGTAACATTCAAGGAGTAGGTCTGAACCTCCAGGAGTCTTTGGAGGGGGTAGGAGGGTGGGATGTCAAGAATCAATGAAGATCGACAACACAGATGAAACGTTATGGTAAGAACATAACTCCTTTATCTGATGTTGTCAATCTCCATTCATTCTTGACTGATGGGACAGAGTCCCCAGCTACTTTAGATCCTGGGTGGCCCTAAGGAAGGATATTCCTGAGCACCATAGAGCCAAAGGATGCTCTTCCACTGCAGACCATGTCTAATTTGTAATGTGTGATAAAGGTATGTGGAGTACTCCAAGTTGCAGCTGCACGTCTTCCATAGAAGACCTGGAATGAAAGACCGCTGAAGTGGAAACACATTGTGTAGAGTAAGCTCTAACTGTAGTTGGCAGTTTGAGTCTATTTGTATTGTATATAAAGGTAAAGCAGTCTCTAAGCCATTTTGCCAAGGTGACCTTTGATACAGGTTTGCCCAATCTGGATCCTGAAAAAGATAGAAATAGTTGGTCTGATTTTCTAGAAGATTTTGTTCTGTCCAAGTAAAAACGTAACTGTCTGTGGACATCCAACAAGTGTAAACAGTACTCTCCTTTGTTTGCAAAATTTGTGAAGAAGACTGGTAAGTCTATGGACTGGTTGATATTAGACTTTGGGAAGGAAGGTGGGATTGGTTCTGAGTGATACTCTTTCTTTGTGAAAAATGACATAGGGATGATTCACACACAAAGCTTGTAACTCTGAAATTCTCCTAGCAGATGTGATAGCTATTAGGAAGAGAGTCTTCCAAGATTTAAAAACTTGAGGTCACAAGTAGCTGCTAGCTCAAAGGGCTGTCAAACTAGACACTGTAAGACTAAGGTCAAATCCCATTATGCTATTTGACTGGGGGTTTTAAATGCAGCCCGCCTTTACAAAAAATTTTGCATAAATGATTGGACATCAAGGATGGTCATCAAAACCATTATGAAAATTTGAAATGGAAGCCAAATGAACCTTAATTGCGGACATACAGGCTCCCATTATAAGGTAGCTAAATATTCCAGAACCTTATCAACTGACGCTGAGAAAGGATCTATGTAGTTTGTACATGTCCAAATTGAAAATCTCTTCCATTTGCTTAGGTAAAGCTTCCTGGTGGATAGTTTGTGGGAAGACAGAAGTATCTTTTGTACTGGAGAGGACAAGTTATTCTGCCTGGCAATTACTGGAATTGGAGAAACCAAGCCATCAGGTTGAGATTTTGAAGGCTGGGATACACCAAGCCCTGAGGGTGAGACAGTAGGTCTGAAGCTGGGTCCAGAATCCACAGGTGGTGAACCAAGTGAGGCCAAAGGAAGGGGAGCCAGACTTAACCGGACCAGTAAGGTGTAATGAGAATTATTTTGCTTTTAATGAGAATTATTTTGCTTCTTAAGAGTTGGGCTTTCCTCAGAAACTGTGGGATTAGTGCAATGGGGGAAAGGCATACAGAAGTCCTGTGGGCCAATCAAGAAGAAATGCATCTCTCGGGGACTCTCCGCGAGGGGGAATTAGAGCAAAGAAGCTGCTGCATTTGTGGTTTATGGGAGAGGTGAACAGGTTGCAGCACGGCTGACCCCATCAATGAAAGATCTTTGTTGCTGAATTAAGATTGAGATACCACTCGTGAGGCAGGAGGATGCATCTGCTCAGTTTGTCTGCAATCACGCTGACGTTCCTCAAGATATGCATTGCTATCAGAAAGTGGTTGGAAGCGATATCCAATTGTCAAATTCTTAGGGCTTCCCGGCATAGAGGGTAGGACCTGGTTTCCCCCTGTTTGTTGATACACCAGACTATGGACATGTCCGATTGGATTGCAATTGTCCCCAAAGGAAGGACAGACTGGAATGCTTGCAATGCAAAAAGCATTAACCTCAATTCTAAGATGATGATATGCAAATTGGCCTCTTGTGGAGATCAAGTGCCTTGAAAAGTCTCTCTCAGAAAACGCCCCCCCCCCCCCAATCTGAGAAGCGTCTGTGCTCACTATGGCCTTGGGCTGAGAGGGGGAAAAAGTACGACCCTATAGATTGCCTTCTGGTTTCATCCGCCAAGATAAATCCTTTTTACAATGATTTGTTATCAAGACTGGATGGGACATTGGGTGTGTTAGAATCAACCACTGCAACGCCAAGAGCCAATGAACCAGCCTCATGTGATACTTCGCTAGGGGAACTAATAATACAGTGATAAGATGATCAGCTTTAATAATTGGCTTAAATTCTGGTGTCATTCAAAGGGGATCCAATGTCTGTCTGCCTGGGATGACATGCTGGACAAGCCACGCTGCTTCGCAAGGGACGGCTTGCACCTGTCACCCCTGGGCTTCCGGATATTGGCAAAGGCTCTTGCCACCCCCATAGTGCCTTTTTTAGGCAAGGCTCAAATTCTAAACCTACAACCCTAGAACACCAAAAAGGAAAAAAACTAAGGGTAATGCTGCTCAATGCCAGAAGTCTCAATCTCAAGATGCACGCACTTGAGGCCCTTCTCAATATGGAGAACATCGATGTCTGTGCTGTGACAGAAACCTGGTTCAAGGCTCCTGAGAGCACCCCAGCACTAACAGGTTTCACCTCATATCATGCGTTCCGGCCCCAAAATCCAGACAACACCAAGAAAGGGGTGTCCATATTCATAAAGGACACCCACACCTCAAGGTTGGTGGCAACGCACGATGCATCGGAGACCATCCAGGTGCAATTAACCATAGGCAAGACTGCTCTGCAATTTGTAGCATGTTACAGGCCACCCTCTCAAACTCAGGAACCTCACATGGCCTTCCTGAAAACATTGGAGGGGATAAATGTATCTCCAAACACCATCATACTAGGTGACTTCAACTACCCTAATATAGACTGGGAACACTACTCAAGCCCGAACACTCTAACCCAAAGATTCCTGGAGTTCATAAAGTCACCATCCCCACAAGAGGAGAAAACATACTTGATCTCATCATCACGAACATGGGATCAAAATGTTCAACACCGGAAGTATACCCCTCACTGGTGAGATCAGATCATAAACTAATCTCGCTGGAGGTCCTTATCCCGCCCCCACCTGAAACAAAAAAGACCACAGTGAAAAACTTCTCAAAAGCCGATTTCACACTTCTAAAAACTAGTGTGGTCTCCTTTAAGGCCCCTGAGCCAGTGGTAAACATTACTCAAACCGCTGAATCACTTACAAATGCCTTCTACCAGCACCTACAGGACTGCATGGATCAGGCAATCCCAAACAAAACTAAGACTATCTGTACCAAAGGCAAGCGTCCAGTCTGGTGGACCCCAGCCATAAACAAGCTCTACAACAAAAGGAGGAAGCTACTACAAGATAGAGCAAAATCCTTGAAAGGTAAGACACCTTTGATCATTATAAGTAAAAACTAAGAGCTCTCATAAAATCATCCAAGGCAAATTTTGAGAGAAAAATCACCAAGGACTCTAAAGAGAATCATAAGGCCTTCTTTAGCTATGTTAGAAACCTAGGAGGAAACTCCCAGATATGCTCAGAATTAGTTCAAAATGATGTGAAAATTACTGAACCTACACACATTGCCAACATACTGGCTGACAGGTTCAGTGCAAACTTCTCCCCAAAAGGAGAGATATCTATTCCAGAGGATTGTAGCCCCCCAAACATCTCCAACACCCAGGTGAGAACTGCCCTCACTAAGGCAAAAAACACAGCATCCATGGGACCGGATGGTGTCCCCGGCTGTGTGCTTCACGAACTCAACGAGGAATTAAACCCACAGTTAGGACAGCTGTTGAGTTCGTGAAGCACACAGCCGGGGACACCATCCGGCTGTGTGCTTCACGAACTCAACAGCTGTCCTAACTGTGGGTTTAATTCCTCGTTGAGTTCGTGAAGCACACAGCCGGGGACACCATCCGGCTGTGTGCTTCACGAACTCAACAAGGAATTAAACCCACAGTTAGGACAGCTGTTGAATCTTAGCCTCACCTCAGGATATGTACCCAAGGAGTGGCGCATGGCGACTGTGGTCCCACTTCATAAGGGCGGTGCCTCCACAGACCCTGGAAATTACCGCCCATTAGCTTGACAAGCCTTATCTGCAAAGCCATGGAGAGGATCATAATGGAACTCATAAATAAAGACATAGGGAACTTGCAGACTTTGGATCCAACCCAGTTTGGCTTTGTCAAAGGCAGATCCTGCCTCTTAAACTTGGTTGACTTTTTCGAGACAGTCACCAAGGCCATTGATGAGGGAAAGGCAGTCCATACAGCCTACCTCGACCTGGCAAAGGCCTTCGACACAATACCCCACTCAGGTATCATCGAAAAACTCATCAGCTTGAATGTAAACCCATACATCACAAGATGGGTTGCAAACTGGCTAAGTGACAGAACCCACAGGGTCAGAGTTGCTGGAGCCATGTCAGACTCAAAGCCTGTCACAAGTGGTGTCCCACAGGGCTCAGTCCTGGGTCCACTCTTGTTCGGCATCTACTTTTCTGAAGTACAAGCAAACACAGGAGGGTTATGGCTGACAAAGTTTGCAGATGACTGCAAACTGGGCCATAGTCGAAAACACATCTGACACAGATATCCTCCAGAAGGGCCTCACAGAAACTGATAACTGGTGCCAGAGCCATGGCCTGAAGTTAAACGCCAAAAATGCATAGTCATACCCTTCGGGAAAAACAAGGTTACCCCTAGCTACCATATAGGTGGCAATCCACTGAGCACAGAAAAAGTCATCAGGGATCTGGGGACCCAGGTTGACAGTAGCCTTCGCTTGACACTCATGTTGCTAAAGTAGTTAGGAAAACCTTCTATATCGCCTACCTGATCATGAAGGGATTCACATCTAGATCAAGGGAGGTCATCATCCCCTGTACTCATCACTCATTAGACCTATGATTGAGTACAATGCCCCGCTCGAATGTATCTGACCAGACACCTGCTGCAGCTTGAAAGGCCCCAAAAGTTCCTCACCAAAAGGATAAAGGGTCTCAAAAATATGTCTTATGCTGCCCGACTGAAAGAACTCCAGCTCTATTCAGTCTCATACCGCTTGCTCAGAGGTGACCTGTGCCTGACATATAAGGCCATGTCAAACCCAGATTTGATGAATATGCTTCACCTCAAAAATCTAGATCCCTCAGAACCACAAGGGCGGAGACTTAAACCTTGACACGGTTATAAATAGAACGTGCTGGAGGGACAGATTCATCACCCAGAGACTCCCTATGCTGTGGAACAAAATCCCGGTACATGTGAGGCAGAGCACCTCTCTGGCCTTGTTCAAGAGGAATCTTGACCAATGGATGGGAGATTGCAGATATACCCCAGGGATTACTTCAGTGTCACTGCTTGACAGAGGCACAGCAAAATGATAGGCATAGTTTTTATTCAAACTAAAGGGGTGGCGAAAGCCACATAACTATGGGCTAGGCTTATAAATGCCCTTGGGCAGATAGCCTAGTATGAACCTATGAACCTATGAACCTATTGCTGCCATGGATCCCAGCGCTTGTAGTACCAGACAAGCAGGAACTTTGTTTTCAGAAATGATTACTTGAACTTGCGATCTTAGCTTCAACAGCCTGAGGAGAGGAAGGGAGGCTACACAGGAGACTGTATTTAATCTTCCTCCAATGAACTCCAGATCCTGTGTGGGAGTCAGTTGTGACTTTTCCTTGTTGACTGAAATGCCTAGTGTTTTGGCAAGATGTAGAATGAAGTCTATGGTGTAAAGCAGTAGATGCCTGTAGGGGGTGGTGAGGAGCCAGTCGTCTAGATATTGAAACATGTGGAATCCTTGTAGTCTCAAATGAGCTGCTACAACTGCCATGCATTTAATGAATGCCATGGGGGCTGTGGTGAGACCAAAAGGCAGCACTCGGAATTGGTAATGAAGCGGAGCTATTTTCTGGAGCGTTTTTTTTTTCATTTTTATGTGGTAATACATGTCATGAAGATCTATAGAGCACATCCAATCATTTTCCTCCAAAAAGGGAAGGACAGACTGAACTGTGACCATCCAGAATTTTTCTGTTGCACAAATTTGTCCAGTAGGCTGAGACCCAGGAATGGTCTCCAGTCCTCAAGTCTTTTCTGGTACTTAAAAAGAATCTTGAGTAAAATCCAGATCCTATTTGGTTTGGTGGGACTACTTGGATGACTCTTTTTTGAAGCAGCTTTTGAATCTTTACTGCTGCTAGATCCCTCTGACTGGGCGGAACATCTGGGATTCGCTTTTGGAGTTTTATCAAAAGGCTGAAGGGGATGTGGTAACCTCTGGTAATTATGGCACGCAGGTATCTGAAGTTATTGCAAGCCAGGTTGGATGGTGCAGAGAAAATCTTCCCCCGACTGCCTCCAGAGGTAAGCAATCGGGCCTCCATTCAGGAGCTCTGATAGGGTTTCCCAGGCAAAGGAATCTCTGGAAGCCTGGTTATGCGGACCCCCTCTGCCATTGGGGGGGCATCTTCCAGAAGAGTTCCCCAGAAAACTCATGTGTGCCCCGAAAAGGCCCTTGGATCTTCCTGAATCAGATTTTTCCACTCCTCTGATTCCTGCAACAAGGCTGTTGTGGAGCGGAAAAATGAACGCCCACAGCAGAAAGGGTCTTTCCATATTTTTCCACCTGGCTAGTGTGTCTCTAACTTTTGAGCCAAATAAGGAAGTACCATCAACAGCAGCACTGATAAAGGAAGACTTAAAGGTTTCTGTGAAGTCACACAAGTGCAGCCAAGTGTGACACCTAACAGCAATGCCTGTGCCCACTGTTCTAGATGTCCCTTCAGCTGTATCAGCAATAAGCTGCATGGATGAATTTGAGATAGACTCCAGGGTGGAAAGCTGAGAGGCAACCTTATCCCAAACCTCATCAGACACTGCTCCAGCAAGGGTGTCTGAAAGCTCAGGTATCAGATCCCTTTGGAGTCTAGTAAAGTGTGCCAAGAAGTTCAAGGACCGAATAGCGAAGGTTGTTGAAGCAAAGACCCACTTCCAAAATATGTCCAGTGTATGGGACCCTCGATTAGGAGGATGGACAGCTGAACTCTCCTCGGTGAGTTCCTTTTTTGGTGGTCGCCGACACCATGGCATCCACTGCTAGACCCTTTGGCTAATGGGGCTGACAAAATCTTATCTGGTCTCCAGGAAACAGGCTCTATGGTGTCAGGAGCCTTCCACACTCGCTGAATGATCAATTTAACTAGGTCATCAGCAGGTGGGGGTCACCCAAGAAGTAGATGGGTGGGCACAAAAAGCTTTCAAGAACACATATTCCTCATAGGATGGGTTTGAAGGCTTCCAATCACCCCTCTCAGTATTTCCTGGATGTCTCCAAAGGAGACAACATCTGGGGGTGACCGTGGGGAACCTTCCCCTTCATTGTAATCTGTGTCTTCAGTGACTGATTCCTCTGGAGAATCTAAGTGCTTCCTTCTGCATGTCCTCTTACAGGGTATCTTCTCAGGGGGAGGTTCGGAGGAGGACTCTGAAGATGGGGGACCCCAAACTGGGGTATCTTGCACCTCTTGTGCCTGCTGTCCAGATGTAGTAGATTGTGACAGCTGCAAACCAGAGGAAATGAAAATATGGCACTCCGATGAAGATGGAGCCCAACTGGAAGCCTGCTGAGTTCAGCGCTCTCTCCATTATATAAAAGGCAGGTCCGCCCAAAGAGGGATGGAGCCCAGAACCGGAGATGGCACCAAGAGCTGTACATGGCGCTGTGGAAACAACTGGAGCCATTCCAGGGATCTTGGAACCGACAGCCAAACCACAGCCTCAGGTGTGCAATGGATCTGAAGGAGCCAAAAACCACAGTGTCGACCCCAACACCGAGTTGAGGTTCACCATCAGCACCAAGGTAGCTGGTACCAGGAGCATCGAAGTGGGGAGCTCCAAACCTTGAAGGGAAGTCGATGGAGGATAAACTGGTGGAGTCCTTGGAAAGTAAGCCTTGGCTCCGGGTGGGAGAGCGATTTGTGAAGGTGCAGGGAGACCTCTAGCTGCCAAAAGCTGGTCCACCAATCTGACTACATCCAATTCTGTGAGACTCCAGGAAGAACAGATCGAAATTCCTAAAGAATACTCAGGCCTATCCAGAAAAGGACTTGGTTGCTGACCCAAGAATGGGTCTATTGAAGTGGAATATCTAGTCCTGGGAATTATTATTATTGAATCTACTTTTGGCACCATAGGCTGTTGTGCAGAGGGGGAAGCTGGAAATGAATGAGAGGAAAGTGCTGGTGGTGCAGAAACTATTATCGGTTCTGAAGACATCATCGACGCTGAAGTGGTGATCGGTGATGAAGAGGTTTAAATCGTTTCAATGACTGATGGCACCAATGTAAATTGAATCACTTTCAGTGCCAAAGGTGATATCATTTTCGATACTCTGACTTTTGGTTCCGAAGATACTGTCGGAACCTGTAGGTTTTGGGACTTGTGCCGAAAGAGAGGTCGGCACAGAGTAGCTACTTTTCACATCTGGCTTCAGAGATTTTGAAGTCTCAGCCTTAGAAAGGGCTTCACTGAAGGAACAATTTAACAAGTCTTTTAAGATACGCTTATTGTCCAAGTGAGGGGCATCCAAACAGTACACACAAGAAAGACACCCAAAAGGGTTGGGCATCTTTCTGCCACAGTCCTGCCACTGTTTGAAGCTGAATGTCCCCTTTTGCTTTTCCTCCACATCAAAATCACTCTAACATACACACTCATGTCACACAAGTAGAAAAGGAAGGAAAGGAGTGTGTGTGTGTTTTAACCGATCTACCAACAATGGTACTGAAGAAATACCATAAGGGTATAGAGAGAGAATAAAGGGAAGTGGATACCAACAATGGTATTTAAAGACTACCAACGGTAAAAGGGAAAGGGGGAAAAGGGCATGATACCAATAATGGTAAGAAGAAATATCGTTAGGTTAAGGGGGGTGGGTAGAAACAGTTTGAAAGCAGTCACACGCACAAAAAAGGGAGTGAAAACTACCCGGTAAGAATAACAGTTTTAGTCAAAAATCGCTATAAATGACAATAAAAAATTATTTAAATCACTTTGCTGGGAGTATTGGCTGACACATCCAGTTTTCAGCAGAGCAAACAAGATCTGAGGTAATGGGAAGAGAGGCATTGTGGGTAAAGTCTTAGCTCGAGGGTTTTTGGCTGGGGCGAGCTATGCATAATGGCCAAGTCAGTTCCGAAAGGTCGGAACTGAACCCATCAGTCAAGAATGAAGATTGATAACATCAGATCAAGCTATTTCACTTCTATACATACCCCTTTATTAAGTTCATGCATTTTTTGTCCTAAGGTTTTAACTTATCAAATCTTATAACTGCTAACATTTTTCTTATATAATTTCCTTTCTTTTTAGGCTTGCCACTTAAATCACAATTGAAGTCTCTAGTTATTATAATATTCATATTTATCACTACAGTCTAAAATCTGATGAAATAAGCACTTCCTTTCTTTGCAATTAGTATAAGCATATAATGAAGAAAACAGTAACGGAAGAGCTAGCCACGATGACAATCAATGAAGAATTCTCGAACACCAAATAAAATCCAAGACAGGTTTAATGGTTCACAACATGTAAAAATAGATACCTGACGACACATTAATAGATCATACAAAGTATCTAGTACATTATGTATGATACTACTTACTTCACTTCAATCAATTTCCTTATAGGTAGCATGATCAGAAAGCATAGTTAGCATATTTGTCTCATAGTCTGATGTATTTAACAGTACTACCCCCCCCTCCCGTGTCTGCAGGTTTTATAGTTACAGTACAGTTATACATAAGATCATGAATGGACTTAGATTCTTGCTGTGTTAAATTGTAAAATCTTCCTTTCTTACAAGTGTTAGAAAAGAGACCATAGAAATCACATTCACATAGTTTGAGGAAACATTCAATCTGAGAAAGCATTGTTGGTGTAAAAGAACTACTACGTTTATACTGAAACAGTTGCGAGCTGATAGCTGTTACCTCAGCTGTATCTGAAAAAAACAACTTTAGAGAGACCTGACGACAAAAAAGTCTCAGATCTACAAGGGTTTCACTAAGTGTCGCCGAACTGGCAGGAATAAAATTAAGCCCTCTGTTCAACAGACTAACATGTGAATCGTCCAAATTAAAATCAGAAAAGTTAAATACCAAATTAGTCAATGTCTTGTCCTTCTGTTTTGTGCAAACCTCTCTCCTGAATATTTTCTTTTCCGTGGGCCTCTGCTGTTGGACCATCCTCTCGTCTGTGATGTGAATTTCCTCTGATAAGGCAAAAAAGAAGAAACATTTCCTGAATGAGCTGACTTGGGTATTGCTCCTGTAGCAAGGGCAGCCTGATTGCTGAAGAACGCCTGCTGGTTAGGTGGAGGTGTATCCGTAGCTGAGCGTTCATAATTGCTACAAACACCTGAAGGTGATTCTAGCAGGGGTTCATCACAGCCAGTATGAGGAGGTATAATCGACGCTGGCAAAACAGGTAACGGAGGAACATCTTAAACTCCGTTATTGAAAGGTACTGACATAGCTATGTTACTTCGTGACCCGGATTTAGGATGTTGAACAGAATCCTGTGTATTATGAGATCTGGGCCAAACAAACACTTGGCCCCTGGAGAAATCATTATGGTCCCTCACAAGTTTACGTTGCTTAGTAAGCTTGAGTCTGTCACTGAAGGCATTGATCTGTATGAAAACATTACGTAACTTATTCAGACAAAAGTCAGAAACAAAGCGTTCAGTTATATCCTTGTAGGTAGTATCAACTTTATTCCGTAAGTCAGCCTCCAAAGGCGAAAAATATTGCAACAATAGCTTAACATAACTGAAACCTAATTCAATGTTCAAATCCTGCCACTGTTTCAGTAATGTTGGATGAGAATCCCCATAAGTAGGCATGCAGAACACCCGCATGCCTCTGGGGACTACCTTAAAATGCAAACAAGCCTCTAAGTGCAACCTCTGCCAAGCATAACGTTGCAACTGATATAAATCATCCTCAAAAGTTTTCAACAACTTGTAAAATTCAGTTAGATTCTCACCAGTATTATGAGGAGGTATGGTACCATAGTTGTGAGCAAAATCCAGAGACAATAAAGGGTTGGAATCCTGATATACTAGTCCATTCCATAACGTAGCAGTATCCCTCGACTCCGGGCATTGAGATGGTACAGTAACTGTAGGTTCCATCGTGTGCAGAAAGTTGCAACAACAAAAAGAAAAAGAAAAAAGTTTTCAAAAGATGAATGCAACTATACCGCTAGGTAGATCTCCCATCAAACAGGAGGCAAATGAAGAAAACAGTAACGGAAGATCTAGCCACGATGACACTCAATGAAGAATTCTCGAACACCAAATAAAATCCAAGACAGGTTTAATGGTTCACAACATGTAAAAATAGATATCTGACGACACATTAATAGATCATACAAAGTATCTAGTACATTATGTATGATACTACTTACTTCACTTCGATCAATTTCCTTATAGGTAGCATGATCAGAAAGCATAGTTAGCATATTTGTCTCATAGTCTGATGTATTTAACAGTACTACCCCCCCTCCCTTGTCTGCAGGTTTTATAGTTACAGTACAGTTATACATAAGATCATGAAGGGACTTAGATTCTTGCTGTGTTAAATTGTAAAATCTTCCTTTCTTACAAGTGTTAGAAAAGAGACCATAGAAATCACATTCACATAGTTTGAGGAAACATTCAATCTGAGAAGGCATTGTTGGTGTAAAAGAACTACTACGTTTATACTGAAACAGTTGCGAGCTGATAGCTGTGAACAACTTTAGAGAGACCTGACGACAAAAAAGTCTCAGATCTATAAGGGTTTCACTAAGTGTCGCCGAACTGGCAGGAATAAAATTAAGCCCTCTGTTCAACAGACTAACATGTGAATCGTCCAAATTAAAATCAGAAAAGTTAAATACCAAATTAGTCAATGTCTTGTCCTGTTTTGTGCAAACCTCTCTCCTGAATATTTTCTTTTCCGTGGGCCTCTGCTGTTGGACCGTCCTCTCGTCTACGATGTGAATTTCCTCTGATAAGGCAAAAAAGAAGAAACATTTCCTGAATGAGCTGACTTGGGTATTGCTCCTGTAGCAAGGGCAGCCTGATTGCTGAAGAACGCCTGCTGGTTAGGTGGAGGTGTATCCGTAGCTGAGCGTTCATAATTGCTACAAACACCTGAAGGTGATTCTAGCGGGGGTTCATCACAGCCAGTATGAGGAGGTATAATCGACGCTGGCAAAACAGGTAATGGAGGAACATCTGAAACTCCGTTATTGAAAGGTACTGACATAGCTATGTTACTTTGTGACCCGGATTCAGGATGTTGAACAGAATCCTGTGTATTATGAGATCTTGGCCAAACAAACACTTGGCCCCTGGAGAAATCATTATGGTCCCTCACAAGTTTATGTTGCATATAATAAGCATATAATGTTATAATCCTATATACTTGTTCTTTGTGTTTTAAATCTACAATGGTTAATCTTCCAATTTTTGCTAAAATTATACCTGTGATCTTTACTGTATTTCTACAAAATATGGCTATCCCAGAATATATCTCATTTCCCAAATTCCAGACTATATTTTCTCCTCACAATTTATCTGTTTGTAATCTTTCTTCATTTGTTAAAAATCTTGTGTCTTCTAATATAATTACATCTACATCACATGCATTACACCACTCTAAAATCCCTATTCTTCTTACTACATTCTTATTATTATACACATTTACAGAAATCACTCTAAAATTTTTTATTTTCCCTTTTCCTCAGATTCATGGTTTCATAAGCTCAATGCCAATTACCAGGACAGTTTTCTTAATAGGCCAGTCTAAGCCTAGCCAATTTCACTTCTAAAGGGGAGAATCAAACACCGTACTTTGTGTCTGCGAGTCAAATCCTTAAACATTACATCAACTATAGTCATTTGCCATATGCATTCCTTTTCATCAATTTCTTTTTTTTTCTTTTGTACAAATCCCTTTAAAATTTCTTTTATTGTTTGCCTTTTATCCTTTCTACCAACAGATTTTTTTTCTTTTACTACCTCCCAATGTATGATTTCTTTATCACTTATTTCAGAACCTTCTTCTGTGTCTTCTTTTTTCATATAAGTTTTCTTCAGTTTCTTCTCTGTTAATTTTCTTCTCTTTTTCTTTACTAATTTTTCATTTTTGCAATCCATCCATAAATATGCATTTTTTTTTTACATTTATAACATTTCAATTTATATTTTTTGCATCACGCCCCATTATTTATTTATTTATTTATTTTTATTTTACATTTGTTGACCGGGCTAGTCTAGCTGGATATATTTCCATTTTCAGTACAGGCCCGGGGAGAAAAGCTCCACACAGATATACAAAGTATAAAATATTGTTACATGGTGAAAAAAAGGATTAAAAAACAAAATAAAAACAGGTAGTCAATACATTCTTGAGATAAAAATACTTGAGAAACGTTACCGTAAAACAGAGTAAAGTTTAAGAGAGCTAGAACAGATATAATACAGTAAGAGTTATGTACAATAGATAAAAACACTTGAGAAACAGTACAGTGAGCAGAATACAGCTTAAGACAGCTCAAAAACAGAACACGATCTTGTTCTATATTGTCACTATCTTCAAAAAGAAGCTGCGAACCAGCTCCGTTTCCAGTTGCCATCACAAAACCAAGACTTCCAAACACTAAAAACTGTTAAAACAAAATTGTGGCACTAGAAGCGATGAGAGCAGGCAGCAATATTGAAACTGTTTATTGTAAACGCTTTCGGCTCAGTTAATTCCGAGCCTTCATCAGACAAAACAGTACCACTGAAACAATCAGCAATAATATACTTCTGAATAATTGAAAATCAATTAACCATTAATTAATCCTTAAAGCAGTTATTTCACATTGGGTTTAAAATACATAAAAACTACATATTGAAATACATTTTGATCTCCAGCTCAAGCAAAAATAAAATAAATTAACTTTTCCTTATACAAATAAATAACTTTAAAATATCAAAATAAATCAATTAGTATTATAAAATAATGAACTTTGAACATTGATGACTTATTTTTGGAATCATCTATTGATTTAGATCTGTATCAATTTCTTTTAATGTTAGCTCCCACTACCCCTGCAATTTTTGGAACACCGAAAATCCACAAATCTTTAGAGGATCCACCGTTCAGAATTATAGTGGACGGACGAGGTTCAACCACTTATGGATGCGTAAAATTTGTAGACAGTATTCTCAAGCCATTCTTAGAAACAGAACCACAGATTTGTAAAGATTTGTGGGCTTTTCTGCAGACTGTTAACAAATTAGAGTTTAAGCCTAATTGTTCATTTTTAACTATAGACGTCAAAGATCTCTACACGGTCATCCCACATGATTTGGGTATAGAATGGACTTCTGAATTTCTTGTAGCAAAAAAAGCAGATGCTAACACCATTTATTTAGTCACTACACTATTAGATCTCATCTTAACGAACAACTACATGACTTTTAATAATAAGTTTTATTTGCAAAAGTCGGGGGTAGCTATGGGCTCCCCCTGCGGTGGCAGTTTTGCCAATGCAGTTATGGCTCAATGGGAGCATTCTTGTCTCTACCAGAATCAATGTTTTCAGAGTAATGTTTATTGGTACACAAGGTACCAAGACGATATGTTTTGCTTATGGGAAGGTAATCTAGCAGAGATCCTGAACTTTATCAATGATATAGCTAAGACAACTACATTTTTGAATTTTACCCACGAAGTAGGAGTTGACTCCATTAACTTTTTAGACATTATGTTGGAAAAGGATTCAGTAAGGCATTGCTTTAAAAGCAAAATTTATAGAAAGCCAACATATTCCAATATTTTCTTGCACTACACCAGTAATCATCCTCAATATCAGAAGCGGGCTGTAGTAAAAGGCCAAATGGTAAGAGCAGCACGTATGATTTCTGATGATCTAGATTTTGAACAAGAGTGCAACTTATTGGAAATTATGTTTTTGAATAGGGGCTATCCATCTCAAATAATAACAACCATTAGGTTAGAAGTCGAACAGAAAAGAGCGTGTGGTTCCTTTGCCCCTTTACTGAACCTTGACCAACATATACATCATTCTACTAGTAGCCACAATTCGTCACAAGTTGAATTAGAATTGGTTAACAACAATTTTTTGAATGACACAAACCCTAACATTTCTAATTCTTCTCCTGTATTTAGGAAAGAATAATATCAAATTAGTTTTATAAATACTTATTCTCTTGATTCTAATTCTATTAAGAAGATTTTGTATAAGAATTGGGTTTTGATTGGTAGTAATGAACAACTTTCAAAATCTTTAGGGGATAAGCCCAAGTTAACTTATAGACGAGGACTTAACTGGAAAAACATAATTGAAAGAAAGAATGACATCTGTTCGACACATTCGAAAATTAAAGGTATGTTCAAGTGTGGCTGTTGTACACAATGTAAACATATTTTAGTTAGTAATTTTTGTAACATCAACGGCCACAAATATTATCTTAATTCTAGATTTAATTGTGATTCTAGAGCCGTTACATATGTAGCTTTATGTCAGTCTTGCAATTTGTTTTACATTGGGAAGACAGAAAGAAAATTCAAACAAGGAATTTACGAGCATTGTTATGCCATAAACAGTCGGGATACTAACAACGCTTTAGCCAAACATATTATGTATAACCCTGCTCATTCATTCAAGTTTATTATTTTACAGCAGAGATGTACTGATATTCGAGGTGGCCCTTGGCATTTAAAACTTGAGTTGGATGAATTAAGATGGCAGATAATTACTAATGCTCATATGTTTCCTGGCCTAAATGAAGTCCTGTCTATTAAGTGTGTGTTAAAATTACTATCAGTAAAAAGATAAAAAGTTAAAAAGTTTATTCAGTAGAATTTGGAGATGTTTATAAGGAACTAATTATTATTAAGCGTGATATATTTAAGGTAATTGGTTTGTATCAACAATATAGTATTTATTTTAGTTGTTGATATTCCAGGATATTTTATTGTCAATATATTTATTTAATGAGAGTGGTTGATTAAAAATTTTCGTTGCTATTTTTATACGAATGCATATACTATCTTTGTAACGAATTAATAGCTTAAGGCTAATTTAATGTATTCAAAGTTCATTATTTTATAATACTAATTGATTTATTTTGATATTTTAAAGTTATTTATTTGTATAAGGAAAAGTTAATTTATTTTATTTTTGCTTGAGCTGGAGATCAAAATGTATTTCAATATGTAGTTTTTATGTATTTGAAACACAATGTGAAATAACTGCTTTAAGGATTAATTAATGGTTAATTGATTTTCAATTATTCAGAAGTATATTATTGCTGATTGTTTCAGTGGTACTGTTTTGTCTGATGAAGGCTCGGAATTAACTGAGCCGAAAGCGCTTACAATAAACAGTTTCAATATTGCTGCCTGCTCTCATCGCTTCTAGTGCCACAATTTTGTTTTAACAGTTTTTAGTGTTTGGAACTGTAATAAAGGAGGCTGTGTCTCAACTCAGCTATCTAAAATGGGGGGATGGTGGGTGGGTGCAGTTACTGTAGCAGGGAAGAAATGCAAAAAAGAAGTTATGTACTTACTATAACGTTCCATGCGAGTTGTTCTTCTTGCCTTCATTATTACTGATCGGTTCGGAGCCGATCCTTGGCTCTGAGTCGGCCAATTGGCAAAGCTCAAGGTTCCTAACAGCTTGAGGCCAAAGCCCTATCCCACAATGCACCACTACGTTCCCCAGATCTTGTTTGCTGCCAGCTAGCGTAACACCTACCCCAGATTTCAAGGAAATCATAAAAACCACTGTGAGAGGAAACTCCTCAGGAGAACCAAAACCAAGAAGGAACCTCTTGAACTTCCAGACATAGGATGGGGGTAGGTGGGGGGGGGGTGTCATAATAATGAAGGCAAGAAGAACAACTCACATGGAACGTTATGGTACATACATAACTTCTTTATGTGAAGTTGTTCAATCTCGCTTTGATTCTTACTGATGGGTAGCGTCTCCAGCACCACAACCTTGGGTGGCTCATGGGAGTACCTGCTTCAGGGCAGCAGACCCAAATGAAGCTCTTTCCCTAGAGGCCTTGTCCACTTTGTAGTGAGATATAAAGGTATGTGGACTTGATCAGGTGGCAGCTGCACAAATTGAATCAATAGTTAACCTGGTCAAAAAAGCTGCAGAAGTAGAAACTGCTCTTGTAGAATGAGCCTTGACTTTGTTATGTAATGCAATACCCACTTCACGGTAGGTAAAGGATATACAATCAGACAGCCACTTAGACAAGGTCAATTTGGAGACCAGTGTACCATTTTTAGAATCCGAGGAGGAGACAAACATCTGATCAGCCCTTCTATGGCCTTTTGTCCTGTTCAAATAGAAGCAAAGTTGTCTATGGACGTCAAGTTTGTGAAGCATATATTCCAACTGATTTGAGTGATTGGGAAAGAAAACAGGTAATTCAATCGTCTGATTAAGTGTGAATTCTGAACACACTTTCGGTAAGAACGACTGATTCGTTCTGAGGGAAACCCTATCTTTGTGAAATATTAAGTACAGTTGCTTAATAGAAAGGGCTTGCAATTCTGAAATTCTGCGTGCTGATGTAATGGCCACCAAGAAAATGGTCTTCCAAGAAAGATATTTCAGTTCACAAGAGAAGGCAGGTTCAAAGGGTGGCAGAATAATCTTGGACAGGACTAGGTTTAAGTTCCACGGACTAGTAAGAGATCTGATCGGTGGTTTTAAGTGCATCACACCTTTCAAAAATGCCTTAGCCAACTTATTAGACATAATACCATTTTCAGATGCACCTATATGAAAATTAGAAATAGCAGCCAGTTGGACTTGAATGGTTGCTACTACAGCTCCTTCATTGAACAGTTTTGTTAGAAATTCCAAAATATCCAAAATGGACGCCAGGAAAGAGTCAATGTTATTCTGCTGTGCCCAGATGGAAAACCTTTTCCACTTACTGAGGTAAAGTTTCCTGGCTGAAGATTTGTGAGATGACAAGAGAATATGTCGAGCGTCTTTTGATAAATTCTGGAACCTGGCTATTCTGGGAATTGGAGCAGCCAAGCTGTCAGTTTGATGGACTGAAGAGAAGGGTGAAGAGCTCCTGATGAATGGGTCAACAGATCTGGCACTGGGTCCAGGATCCAAGGCTCCTCCAGTAGATGAGACTTCAGGAAGGGGAACCAAATTTGACAAGGCCAATATGGGGCTATTAAGATAAGTGCCCTGCCCAGAAAACTGGCTTTCTGTAAGACTTTGGGAATCAGGGGAAAAGGAGGGAAAACATATAGGAGTCCCGGGGGCCAATCGTGGACGAGTGCGTCCCTTGGGGGTTGTCCCTGTTGAGGGATCAGGGCAAAAGTAGTGGCTGCACTTGGTGTTTGTGGAGATGGCAAAAAGGTTGCAGCAAGGCTGGTCCCATCTGTGGAAAATTATTTCCGCTGTTTCGTTCTTGAGAGACCACTCTGCTGAGTCTGTCCGCTATGAAGTTGGATTTCCCAGAATGCGCACTGCTATCAGAAAACGCTGGGCGGACTCTGCCCATTTCCATAATCTTAGAGCCTCTTCACATAAGGAGTAAGATTTGATTGTTTATGTACCAAACTACGGACATGTTGTCTGACTGGATTGCAATCATGCCTAGGGGAAGAGCATCTTGAAAGGACTGCAACTCTAAAGAACCGCTCTCATCTCCAGGACGTTTATGTGCAAATGAGACTCGTGAGCCTGCCATGTACCTTGGGCTGTCTGTCCCTGATAATACCCCCCCCCCCCGATCAGGGAGGTGTCCGTAGTTACTGTAGCAACTGGAGTCGGGAGGACAAATGGACGTCCCACAGTCACCGTCTCGGACATTAGCCACCACCGAAGATCGTCCTTGCAAGAGTTGGTAATCAGAACTGGCTGATTCATCGGTAAGTCCTAAAATGTCCACTGTGTGAATAGCAGCCAATGAAGAATGCTCATGTGAGATCTCACACGGGGTATTGCAATAATTGCTGCTGCCATAGTGTCGAGTAACTTGAGAATCTGTGATGCTGGTGCTTTTTGTCTTGAAAGGAGATCCACAATTTGTTGTCAAACGGTAATCATTCTTTCGGGAGGGAGCTTCAGGGACATGCTGTCCAAGTCTGCTCCTATAAAGACTTTACGCTGCAATGGCAATAAAGCAGACTTTTCTGAATTTATCATACTACCCAGCTGTAAGCATAGATCTATGGCAGTGTCCCTTGCTCGAATAAGTTGATGCCTGGTGGGAGTGGTAAGGAGCCAGTCATCCAAGTAAGGAAACACCCGGATTCCTAAATGTCTCAAGTGAGCCATGACCACTGCCATACATTTGGTGAAAACGGTGGGGGCTGTAGTGAGACCAAAGGGCAGGGCTGGAAATTGGAAGTGACTGGCTCCCAGCCTGAAGTGCAGATGATCCCTGGATGGCCTGGCCATTTTGATATGGTAGTATGCATCCTGGAGATCTATACAGCACATTCAATTGTCCTTCCCTAAGAACAGGAGTACAAACGGAAGCATGAACATCCGGAACTTCGTCTTTACCACTTATTTGTTGAGTCTGCCGAGGTCCAAAATAGGTCTCCAGTCCCCTGTCTTCTTTGGTATCAAGAAGAATCTTGAGTAAGTTCCGGATCCTTGCTGGTCTGCTGGGACTGGCTGGATGACGCTTTTCTGCAATAGTTTTTGGACCTCTATGGATGCCACATGCCATAGACTGGGTGGAATGTCTGGGATTCCTTTTGTTGGTCTGGGTTGTGAGAGAAAGGGGATGGAATATCCTCTGGATAAAACGTTTTGTACCCATCGGACTTCTGAGATTTTTAGCCAGGCGCATAGGTACAAAGATAAACATCCCTTGACTGCCTCCAGAGCAGGACAGTCGGGCCTCCTTTCAGGAGCGCTGATAGGGCTTCCCAAGGAACTGATCCCTGTCATCCTGGTTCTGCGAATCCCCTCTGCCACATGGGCATCATCTTCCACCACTGCATCCCCCCTCTGCCCCTGGAAGAGGCTTCACCTTGTGAGTTTGGAAAGGCTCCTTGGGTCTTATGGATCCACATTTTTCCTCCCATTTGACCTTTGGGATAAGGTCTAGTAGGGGTAGAAAAACGGACTGTTACGGAAGATACAGTCTTAATGTCTTGCTCACATATGGTGAGGGTATCTAACTTTTGGTCCAAACAAGGAAGAACCATCGAAGGGGGCATTCACAAACGACGACATGAAAGGTTCCGCAAAAGAACATACGCGCATCCATCTTCATCTTCGCAAAGCAATTCCTGTATCCGCTGCCCTACTCATTCCATCAGCTGCGTAAGACATGAGGCACATGGAAGAGTTTACGATGGAGTTGAGGGTAGCAAGCTGAGGTGTCACTTTGTCCGCCACTGAATCAGCTACTGCACCCTGGAGAGTATCTCCAAGCTCCTTCGGGAGATCTCTCTGAAGCCTAGTGAAGTGGGTTAGATAGTTCAATAACCGAAGGGCAAAGGTCGTAGAACTGAACGTGCGCTTCCCGTATCTGTCCATGACCCTAGACTCTCTGTTAGGAGGATGGGCAGACAAAGAAGTCTCCATCTCTTTTTGTAGTGGCTGTCGCCACCACCATGCCATCAACAGGTATGGGTTTGGATAAGAATGACTTATCTTGAGGTGCTGAAATGTATTTGTTGGGCCTTCTAGGAACAGGCTCCATAGAATCTGGTGACTTCCATGCCCTTCGAGACAAAAGATCCATCAACTCATCGAAGGGCGGAGACACCCAAGAGGTGGAGGGTCGGGACCCGAAAGCCTACAGGAGCACCGATTTCTCCTCAGTAGGGTTTTGGGGCTGCCAGTCACCCCTCTGCTTAAGGATCTCAAGGATATTCCTGAAGGAGATATACTCATAGGGGGAACTTGGGGACCCTTCCAATTCCTCCAAATCGGTGTCCGACATGATGGATTCCTTGGGGGAATCTAAATATCTCCTCTTACATAACCTCTTCCAAGGAACATCCACAGTGGGAATCTCTGGGGAGGTCTCGGAGGAGCAGGGTTTCCCCACAGGGGAGTCCTGAGGCTCTGGGTCCCTACGCTTATGGTGACTCTATGGTAGTGGAGAAGATTCAGGTGCCTTTAGGGAGGAGGTGGCCATATCAGAGGTTGTGGTAGTCCGGGGGAACAAAGCCCTCCTCATGGCATCGAAGGCACCATGGCTCCGATGTGAGGAAGCACCCGGTTCCGAAAACACTGAAGACTCCTCCCGCACCAGAACCGCTGTCTCCGAGCCCGAGGTAGGAGCCAAACTCATCTGTGCCGAAATCCCAAGAGGAAGAGTCGGAATTGATGTATCAGTTCCACCCCCCCCCCGAACTGACAGGAGAGTGTCGGCTCCCTGATTCCGCCGCTGGAGCAGAGGACATCAGGATTGTCGGTACCGACAGGTCAGAAGTGAGTGTCGGTACCGATGGCTCCACAAACAACTGAATAGCCTCCTTCAGCTCCAATGTCTCGATTCGAGTCGGAGGAGGAGCAGAAACAACAGGAGAGGACTTTGTCGGTTCCGAAGCTGCTTGAGTCGAAGCCGACAGAATTTTAGCAAGCGCTGGATCCTGTAAAAGTCTCCCCACCACTCGATCCATGTCCTAATCAGAGATTCTGGAAGCCCGAGAGGAAACCTCTGACGGAGCCAGTGAACCCAGAATTGGGGATGTCAAGGTAGGAGATACCGGTTCCAAGACTGAGGACCAGCTTCTACCAACAACCTGTACGGTCGGTTCCGAAGACAATGGAGCCAAAGCAGTACTGAAGAGCCCTTGGGACCCGAACTAGTGGAAGAGGCTGGAGAAGAAGGTTTTGGTTGTCCCGGAGCAGAACCCAAGTCTGATTGGAAAGCAGGCAATCAATCCCCGCTCCACTAGCTTACATTTCTTTTCAACCAAAACTCTAGAGCTGAACCCATGACAAATGGAGCAAACCTCCAGTAAATGGACCTCACCCAAGCAATACACACATGTGGAGTGGCCATCAGTTATCGACATCTTTAGATTACATTTCTTTAGATTACATTTAGGGCATCTTTTAAACCCTGATTTTGCCTTCTCAGACACTGTGACAAGTCAGCAAGGAAAACAGCAGCAACCTGTCAGTAAATGAAACTAAGCCTAACCGGCTACAAGAACTAAAAGGCAGCTTACTGTAACTTCCTAACTTCTGTTGCAAACAGAATAAGCCTAACAAGCTAAGATAAACAACGGAAAACAGACAACAAATGGCTAAGAGCCTAACCGGCTAACAAAAAATTGCAGAAAACTGCAAAAGCCTAACTCGGCTTAGGATAGGGCAAATAAGCCAAACGGCTACCCACAGAAGAAAACAGGGCCAACGCCCAAAAACTAGAGAGAGCTATATATATATATATATATATAAAATCAAAGAAGGATATAAAATCCAAAAAATGGATAAACCATCCTAACAACAATCTTATAACAAACCTAACTAACAAAAAGGTAATTATTCAGAAAATAATAGCAGAAAATATTAGACTTGTTAGTCTGAGCTGTAGAGAAATGCGGCAAACTAGATCTGAGGAATGTAGTCGTGCATTGTGGGATAGGACTTTGGCCTCGAGCTGTTAGAGACTTTGAGCTTTGCAAATTGGCTGACTCGGAACCGAAGATCGGCTCAGAAACCATCAGTAATAATGAAGGCAACTTCACATTATATATTATTATCGGTAAGTAGTACTTGCACAACTCTACTTTGTTCTTCATTTTCACTGCCTCGGTAGCCTATAGGTAGATTCCCAAAGCTTAACCTATCTGGGAGGAGGAGGAAGGATAAGACCTCAGGAGCCCCTGGAGAATTGTACTAACTAAGCCTGCCCTGGACCTACATAAGGAATCTAGTTTGTAGTGTTTTGTGAAGGTATATACAGAGCACCATATTGCTGACTATAAAATGCTTCTAGAGTCCACCCTGGTAGAATGTGCCTTTTTTAACTTTGCCTGGAACATTTATACCATGGTGGGAATAACCAAAAAAAAAAAAAAAAAAAACAGCAGAGGACAAGTATCTGGATGCAGTCTGTTTAGACAAGGGGTGGCTTTTCTTAGTCCCAACAAGGGAAATAAGCAGCTGTCTAGCCTTCCTAAAGGACTTGGTTCTGTCAAGATAGTACCTAAGCTGCCTGAACACGTCCAATGTATGCAGAATCTGTTTTCCCTTTTTTTGGCTCTGGGAAGAAAACCAAGAGACTGATGCTTAATGCACAGTAACTGAGAGAATGATAACTTGATTCAAAGTGAAATCAAAAACAGCTCTTTTGTATTAATGAAGGATTAGTGCATAATCCAATCCTATTCCTGTGAAAAGCCAGGTAGAGTTCACCCACAATCATTGCTTGCAACTCAGATTATCACCTTCCAGATGTCAGAGCAAAAAGTAAAACAGCTTTCCAAGTAATGAATTGCAAGTTAGACAGATAGGCTGGTTCAAAGGGAGTTAAGGCCAATTAGCCAATTTTCCTAGAAGAAAACTGAGATCCCAAGGAGAAAGAATTTGCTTGCAAGGCAGTCTCATGTGCAACACTCCTTTCAGCAACTGTTTAACCACAAACACAGAAGGAAGAGGGGTATCAATAAGCAAACAAGCTGAGATGGCTGCAAGATGCATCTTAATGGAAGCATAAAACAAGCCATCTTTAAGTAGCTCACACAAATATTTGAAAATCAGAAGTGTTACTTACCTTTTCAGACCTCTGTGAATGGCAAGGCACCAGCTAGGAAATCACTTCCATTTGCCAACATAAGACTTTTTAGTACCAGGTTTTCTTGCCTCCATTAGTATCTGCTGCAAGTCCTAGTTAAGATAGTGCCTAAAAGGTATTAAAACTGAGTCATCTAAGTCGTCAGTTATAGCTGACTGATGCTGAAGTGTATCAAACTCACACTGTGCTGTATGAGGAGATCAAGTCTGTGAGGAAGCTTGAGGTAATTACTCTTGGCCAATTCCATAAGAAGGAAGAATCAACTTTACCTGGGCCAAAAGGGAGTCACCACAATAATTGTTGGTAATTCTTACTTAATCTTTAGAAGTACCTTGGAAATCATTGGAAAAGATGGAAAAGCATACAAGAAAAGTACAGTTGTGTACACTTACCATAAATGTAGATGTTCGAGTGTATTCACTGTTGCAGTCATCACATTTGGGTTATCCCTGCCAGGGTAGCCCTCAGTCGGTCCATATACCAGAGGTGTAGTATTTCTGCATCGGTTGCCATCGCCCCAGGACTGACGTCAGGTCATCAGTGTTATACATTAAGGCAGCCGACACCATTACATCAGTTTTTCTTGCCCTGTCAGGAGCCCCCAATAGGGAGCTAGGTTATGGCGGAAGAAAACCACTAGTAGAAAGTAATACCAAAAAATCCTTGTAAAGATAGAGAGAAATTGAGAGAGAGAGAGAGAGACAAGGGGGATGGAGGGAGGGAAACCAGGACTGCAAAAGTGAATACACTCGAATATCTACATTTATGGTAAGTGTACACAACTGTACTATGTTCTTCGTGTTTCACTGTTGCAGTCATCACATTTGGATTGATTCCCAAAGCTGAATAAAAGGGTGGAGGTAGTCAAGAATACTGGGGGCTGGCTAGGATGCCCTGCAAAACTGCTGTGGCAAAGCCTGCCCTGGATTTGGAGAAGATAGGAAGGTGGTAATGCTTGGTGAAGGTATGAACAGATGTCCATGTTGCAGCCTCCAGGATGTCCCTGATGGGGACCCCTCTGAGGAAAGCTGCAGAGGTGGAGGTTGCTCTGGCAGAATGTGTACTGACCCCTTTGGGGGGAGGTTTCCCATGCTGTTTGAGGTAGAAATGGATGCAGTGTGCTATCCATTTGGAAATGGTTTGCTTGGATATGGCCTTGCCCTCTACTCCTGCAGCAAAGCTGACTAACAATTGATCAGTCTTCCTAAATTATTTAGTCTTGTCTAGGTAGAATCTGAGCTGTATACAACTAGAGAGTGCAGAATCCTTTCCCCCTTGTTTTGTGGGTTAGGGGTAAAAGGGGCAAATGAATGGATTGGTTGAGAGCCACACTGGACACCACTTTTGGCATGAAATATGGGTTAGTCCTAAGGGAGACCCTGTCAGCATGGAAAATGATGAAGGGCTCTATAGCCATTAGTGCTTGTAGTGCAGATACTCTTCTAACTGAAGTGGTGGCCAGAAGCAAGGCTGTCTTCCAAGAAAGGAACTTTAATTCTGCTGATGCTGCAGGTTCAAAGGGGGTTGGGTGAGCTTTTCCAAAACAAAGTTAAAGTCCCAAGCTGGGGTAGGTTATCTTCTGGGTGGCCTCAAGTTGTTAGCACCTCTTAGGAACTGTTTGATGAGAGGGTGGGAGAAAAGAGGTGGCTCTGTGCTGAAATGAGCAGAGATGGCAGAGGCATGAATTTTAATGGAAGAGGAGGATAGACCCCTGTGTAGTAGGTCAGCCAGGTAAATCCAGGATGAGAGGTAGGGAGGGTTGTGCAGTTCCGGCTCCCTTAGCCTGGATCCAGGTGTAAAACCTTTTCCACTTGTCAGCATAAGACTTTCTAGTGCTAGGGCGTCTGGCCTCACGTATAACATCTAGAACTTGTTTGCTTAGATTGGCAGCTTGTGCAGTGGTCCAGGAATAAGCCAGGCTGCCAGATTGAGGGTGTGCAAATGAGGATGCCTGTATTCTCCATTACTCTGTGTCAGAAGTGTTGGGGGTTTGATGGAGATGCAGTGGTGGCAGTGGAGACAGGCTGCGCAGCAGAGGGTACCAGTGCTGGCATGGCCAGTCTGGGGCAATCAGGATTGTCCTAGTTTTTTCATCCCTTATTCTGAGCAGTACCTTTGTAATGAGCGGTAGAGGGGGAAATGCATAGACCAAGAGGTTGACCCACTTGGAAGGATAGAGCATCCACTTTCCAGGCCTTGCTGTGAGGTTCCCTGGTGCAGAATTTGCTGAGCTGATGGTTGGAGTGGAAAGCAAAGAGGTCGACCTTGGGGTGCCCCACTTCTGGGCTACTAGGGTGAAGGTTCTTTGGTCTAGCTGCCACTTGTGTGGATCCAGAAGATTTCTGCTTAGGTTGTCTGCCAGAGAGTTTATAGAGCCTGGCAGGAACTGTGCGAACAGGTGTAATTGCAAGGCTGAGGCTGTGTGCCAAAGGGTCATGGTGAGCCTGCACAAGAGGGTACAAGTGAATCTCTCCCTGTTTGTTGATATACCACATCACAGTGGTGTTGCCTGTTTTGATCAGTAGAAACCCTGGGGACAGTAGAGGTCTGAAGGCTGTCAGAGCTTGCTGAACAGCTAACATCTCTTTTTTGTTGCATTTGGTTTGGGCTCCATTGGCCCAGAATGCACCTGCAGTATAGGTATGCACCCTAGCCCTAGTCTGATGCATCTGTGGTGAGGGTATGGGTGGTGTGGGGTTGTGAGAAGGGTAGTCCCTTGTTGTGGTAGCATGCTGCTGCCCACGAAAGAATATCTTTCCTTAAACAAGGTATCATTGGTATAAAAGTTTCCAGGTCTTGTAAGTGTTGATACCAAAGGTTTTTTAGGTACCACTGTAGTTTCCTCATATGCAGTCTGGCATATGGAATGAGTAGAATGCAAGACGCCATGAACCCCAGAGCTTGCAGGATTTTCCTTGTGGATAACTGGAGTCTGGTAGCTAGTTGAGAGAAGTAGGTTTTCAGGTAGGTTTGTTTTTTCTGGAGTAAGGAATGCCATCTGGGATGCTGTGTCCAGGCTTGCTCCCAATCTTTTGCGTGGGTACTAGTTTGAATTTCTTTTTGTTGATAGTATACCCCAGGGAGGTCAGTAGGTCCCTTACAAAGGTCACGTGCTTTAGAAGCTTTTCCTGTCTACTTGAATCAGGCAGTCATCTAAGTATGGGTAAATATGAATATTTCTTTATCTGCAAAAAGCAATGGCGGGAGCCAGGCATTTGGTGAAAACTATGGGAGCAGTGAATAAGCCAAAGGGAAGCGCAGAGAACTGAAAGTGCAGTGATCCTGCCCTGAAACGTAAATATTTCCTGCAAGATTCCCTGACTGAGATATGTAGCTAGGTCTCTTTCAGGTCTAGAGTGGCTAACCAAGCATCCTTGGAGAGCACAGGCAGAAGTTGCTGGAGGGTGAGCATTTAGAATTTTGGTATCACCAGGAAAGTGTTTAGAATGGATAGATCGAGGATGAGACGCCAGGTGCCCTCTTTTCTGGGTACCAGGAAGAGTCTGGAGTAGAAACCCTGGCCTACCTGTTCTGCATGAACATGCCCTATTGCCCTCATAGACAGCAGGGAAGGACTTGCTTTTTGGTCTCTGCCCAGTGGTTTGGGGGAAGATCTGTGAACCCTTTTGGGGTTGGCAGTGTGGAAATAAAATTTGTATCCTGGGGAACACTATGTTGAGGACCCAGCGGTCATTGGTAATGGTGGCCCAGGTGCTTGCGTGGTAGGAGAGTTTTCCTCCTAGGGGCAAGAGTGGTTGGGCAGAGGAAGGGGGTGGAAGGTGAGAGTCATTGTGAGTTCTTGCCATGAGGGGGTGGCTTAGCACTCTCTGGTATTGAAGAGGAGGAACTCCATTGCTTAGATCGCTGCATTCCCTGGGGCTGCTGCCTGGGTGGGGCTGCTTCCCCGGGGTCTGGGCTGGGCTGGGCTGAGCTGACCTGGAGGGGGCAGGAAAGGACCAGTATTTGGAGGTGCAATGCCTACTGAACCTTGGTGGCTGGACCTGCAAAAAATGTTTAACTGTCTGCATAGATTTAGTTTTTTCTTCCATCTTTTTTAAGACCTCCTCTGCCTTCGTGCCAAATAAGTTGTCTTTGTGCAGTGGTGCATCTAATAATCTGGATTTGACATGGTCTGGCAAGGGCTGTTCCTTTAGCCAAGCATGCCTTCTAAGGACAGAACCAGTGACTGCTGCCCTGCAAGATGCTTCTAGGGCATCCAAACCACACTGTAAGGTGTGCTTAGTTACTTGACTTGCAGAATGCATTAACTCTTGTAACTCTTTATTTTCTGCACAAGCAGGAAAAGAAGATATTTTTTGTTTGAGGAGTTCCGTGGTATGTTGCTGATGTTTTAGCATATGGAACTGACAGTTTAGTGCTCTAATAGCAAAAGTAGTAGAGGTGTATACTTTTTTACCCCATCTGCCTAATGCTCGGGAATCCCTATCTGAGGGGGTGGGATTCTTAGCAGAAGTTGCTTTAATTCCTTTAGGTCTTTGAGAGATAACCTCGGGGTCAGCAGTTAGATTTTTGAAAAGAAATTTGTGGGAGTCAGGGACTCTGTAGTAGCTGTCTGGTTTCCTGGGAGCAGGAGGGAGGGTGTCAGGAGTCAAACTGGATTCCATAAAAACATCATCCACAACATCCAGAACATGAGGAATGGCCAGAGGTTTCTGCTGTGGAACATCTAAGAATTCCCTGAGTCTCTTTTTTGACTGAGGGTAGTCCTGACATTCCCGTTGGAAATGCTCCCTTAAGGTATGTAGGGTTTCCCCAAAGGAAAAGTCCTTGGGACAAAGTTCTTTTTCTTTTGGAAGGGGTAGCCTGGCTTCCCCTGATAAGCATTACAAAGTCTTCCACCATTTTAAGCATCTGTGACTGAGGCAAGGAAATAGGTGCCTGAGTTTGGGTCATCAGTTTCTTGGGTGTGGTTTGTACCCTGGGCCTTAGAAACTCGGCAGTTTTCGAAAGAGCGGTAGACGTGAAAGAAGTCATTAGTCTGTGTCGAGAATCGGTAGTGCGAAGTACTTCCTCAGAAGCCGGTGCCTGCTCAGCGGCTCCGGACCCATCCAAGGTAGAGACATCCACAGGATCCTTAGGCGATGAAGAGTCTCACGGCATACCGAACTCCAAAAGGGTCTCGGTAGCGACCTGCGAATCCACAGAAGTGGGCTTCAGGGGCTGTGAAAGCACCTCAGTGAGGACCGGAGAACTGATGACTAGCTTAACGGAAGGGTTGTTGGTAGTTTTGGACCTATGCGGTCTGCCTCTGTCTTCACCTTTACATTTTTTCAGAAGATCTGCTGTCGGATGGCTTACCAAAGCCATATCAGAATTCGAGGACTGAGAGCGAAAATATCTAGCTACAGTATGGGCCCGACGACCTCTATGAACAAAGCCCAAAAGCAAGAGTGGGGGATGTCGTGGTTTGGGCCTAAGCAAGTGACGCAGTAAGAATGAAAGTCTCCGTGTGGTATTTGCTTTCCACAGGTGAGACAATTGTTAACTTTTTCTGACATCAGTTAGAGCAAGAAAAAAGGATCCCTAATGGGGTACTTAACTTTGGAAGACTTCAACTTTAATTCGGAAACAAAAAACTCAGGTAGCGGCTGACTCGTGCAAACTGCTTCTGCTTCGGGCTCCTCAGCAAGTAAGACTGATGTAATGGCATTGGCTGCCTAAATTTATAACACTGACGACCTGATGTCAGTCCTGGAGTGATGGCAACTAATGCAGAAATACTAAGGCTCTGGTATTCAGGCTGACTGAAGGCTACCCTGGCAGGGATAACCCAAATGTGATGACTGCAACAGTGAAACACAAAGAACATGTACAGTTGTGTACACTTACCATATATGTAGATGTTCGAGTGCATTCACTGTTGTAGTCATCACCTGGGGGTTATCCTTGCTGTGGTGGCCCTCTGCTGGCCCGAATACCAGAGTCAATGTTTTTCTGCGCCGGCTGCTGTCGTTTGTTGACTGACGTGAGGTTGTCAGTGCTATAAAGCAAGACAGCCAATGCCATTACATCAGTTTTTCTTGCCCTAACCAGTCAGAAGTCCAAGGAAATATGGTAAATTGGTCCTGGTGGCTAAAAGCCACAATAAGAAGCTTATGTCTCCCTAAGGAAAGAGGATATAAGTGGGAAGGAGGAAGGGAAACCTGGACTGCAACAGTGAATACACTCGAACATCTACGTTTATGGTAAGTGTACACAACTGTACTATGTTCTTCGTGTTTCACTGTTGCAGTCATCACCTGTGGGAGGATTCCCAAAGCTGAGGAGAGGGGTGGAAGGATAGGTTAGAGCGCTAGGCATGGGTCAGCAAGCCCTGCAGAACTGCAGAGGCAAACCCTGCCCTAGACTTAGAAAAAAGAGGTAGGTGGTAATGCTTTGTGAAGGTATGGACAGAGGTCCAGCTGGCAGCTTCCAAGATGTCCCTGGTGGGGACTCCTCTGAGGAAGGCTGTGGAAGTGGAGGCTGCCCTAGTGGAATGGGTACAAATAGACTTGGGGGGGGGGGTACCATGTAGTCTGTAGCAGAAATGGATACAGTGTGATATCCATTTGAAATGGTTTGCTTGGAAATGGGCTTCCCCTCTGCCCCTGAGGCAAAGCTGACAAGCAGCTGGTCTGTTTTTCTGAAAGGTTTAGTATGGTCCAGATAGTACCTGAGTTGTCTATGCACATCTAGCTGGTGCAGAATTCTTTCCCCTTGTTTTGAGGGTTGGGTAGGTGTATGGCCTGGTTTAGGGTCACATCATATACCACCTTGGGCATAAAAGAGGGGTTAGTCCTCAGGGAGACCCTGTCTGCATGGAAAATGATGAAGGGCTCAATGACCATCAGTGCCTGAAATTCTGAAACCCTTCTGGCTGAGGTGATAGCAAGTAGGAAAACAGTCTTCCAGGAGAGGTATCTCAGTTCTGCTGAAGCAGCAGGTACGAAGGGTGGTAAGGTTAGTTTTTCCAAAACATAATTCAGGTCCCAGGCTGGTGTGGGTGGCCTTCTGGGAGGTATGATATTAGAAGCCACTCTGAGGAATTGTTTAATCAAAGGATGTGAGAACAGGGGCTGATCTGTACCAAAATGAGTTGAAATGGCTGAGGTGCGAATTTTAACAGAAGAGAAGGAGAAGCCACTATTGAGTAACTCCACTAGGTAGTCCAGGATAAGAGGGATGTAAGGTTATGAGGAACTGCCCCCTCTGGACTGGCTCCCTGTGTAAGAATTTCTGGTGCTGGGCCTTCTGGCCTCTGTGATAATGTCTAGGAGCTGTTTGCTTAACAGGGACCCCTTGTTTGCTTTTAGAGTATTAGCCATGCTGACAGTCTGAGAGTCTGCAAGTCTGGGTGTAGCATCCCCCCCCCCACCTGAGTCAAGAGGTCTGAGATCAGGGGATGCTGCCTGGGAGGCTGAAATGTCAGGCTGCACTGTGAGGAGTACCAATACTGTCTGGGCCAATCTGAAGCAATGAGGAAGGCCTTTGGTCTCTCCTCCCTTATCTTGATCAGTACCTTGGAAATAAGAGGCAGAGGAGGGAATGCGTACACAAAGAGGGAGTTCCAGGGGAAGGTCAAGGCATCCACCTTCCACACTAGGTGGTGATACTCCCTGGTACAGAAATTTTTCAGCTGGTGGTTGAGGTGCGAAGCAAAGAGATCCACCTCCGGAGTTCCCCACTCCTGAGTGACTTGCAAAAAGATTTTTCTGTGGAGCTGCCATTCATGGGGGTCCAGTAAGTTTCTGCTTAAGTGGTCTCCAGGGTGTTGTTGATCCCTGGTAGGTATTGGGCTATTAGGTGTAATCCCATGGAGGAGGCTGCCAGCCAGAGGTTCATGGCTAGCCTGCACAAAGGGTAAGATTGGGTCCCTCCCTGTTTGTTGATATACCACATTACTGTGGTGTTGTCTGTTTTGATAAGGAGAACCCCTGGCCTGAGATGGGGTTTGAAGGATGTCAGAGCCTTTTTTACTGCCATCATTTCCTTCTGGTTGATGTGTAAGGGAGGGTGCTGGGCATCCCAAAGACATTGAGTGCACCTGCTTGCTAGCTGAGCACCACAAGCAATGTCTGAGGCATCAGTGGTGATGGTCTGCCCAGTAGGGCGGAGGAGGAAGGGAAGACCCTTGTTCTTGGCACATGCCCCTGCCCACCAGAGAAACTCGGCCCTTATACTGGGGATCAGAGGGACAGAGGTCTCTAGAGGCTGAGAGCGCTGATACCAAAGGTTCTTTAGATACCAATGAAGTTTTCTCATGTGAAGCTTGGCTAGAGGAATTAGAATGCCATGTACCGCAAGGCTTGCAGGAACTTTCTCACAGTGAGGTGACTTCTGGAAGCCAGCTAGGTAAAGTAGAGAGGCAGGAAGCTCTGTTTTTCTGGGGATAGGAAGGCCATTTAGGATGCTGTGTCCAGCAGAGCTCCCAAGAAAATGATCTTTCTGGAGGGTGTTTGCTTTGATTTCATCTCATTAATGGTGAACCCTAAGGAAGTTAGGAGGGTTTTGACAAAGAGGAAGTACTGGAGCAGCTTTTCTTTGCACTCTGCCTGAAAGATGCAGTTGTCCATTTAAGGGTAAGTCTGTATATTTCTATGTCTGCAAAATGCCATGGCCGGGGCATTTGGTGAATACCCTGGGAGCAGTAGATAAGCCAAAGGATAGCGCAGAGAACTGAAAGTGTTGTGAGCCTGCTCTGAAGTGCAGGAATTTCCTGCAGGATTCCATTACGGGGATGTGGAGGTAGGCATCTTTTAGGTCTAGGGTCACTAATCAGGCATTTTTTGTCAGCATAGGCAGCAGTTGCTGCAAAGTTAGTATTTTGAATTTGGGGACCACCAGGGAGGTGTTCAGAATGGATAGATCCAGGATGGGGCACCAAGTGCTCTCTTTTCTGGGAAGAAGGAAAAGTCTGGAATAAAAGCCTTTGCCTGTTTGATCTAAGGGGAGAGGACTTGTTTCAATGCCTCTGCACACTGATTTGGAGGCAAGTCTGGGTACCCTCTTGGAATTGGGAGTTCGTTGAGAGAGAATTTTATCCCTGAAAAATTATCTTTAAGACCCATTGGTCCTTTGTTACAGCAAGCCAATTTTGTTTGCAGAGCGAGAGTCTTCCTCCTAGCTTTTGGTGATTGAAAGGGGGGCAGAGGGGGGACATGGAGTCATTGAGAGTTTTTGCCATAGAAGGATGGCTTAGAACTCCCTGCCTTTGGGGTGGAAGTGGTCCACTCTTTGGTTCTCTGCTGTCCCTGGGATAGGGGGCTGGGTGGTCTGTCCCTGCAGGGCTTACCTTGCTAGGTGCAAGAAAGAGCCAGTGCTTAAGAGGGAAAATTCCTGCTGAACCTAGTAGGTTGAACCTAAAAGAAATCGATTACAGTTTGCATAGATTTTGCTTGGTCTTTCACATTTTTAAGCACCTCTTCTGCTTTTACTCTAAACAAGCGGTCCTTATCCAAGGGTGCATCAATTAATTTAGACTTGCATGATCAGGGAGAGGTTGTTTCTTCAACCATGCATGTCTCCTAATGACAGATCCTGACACTGCTGCCCTGCTTGAGGCTTCTAGGGTATCATATCCACAGTGTAATGAGTGTTTGGTCACTTGACAAGTAGAGTACAGTAAATCTGCAAACTCTTTCGAATTGGCAAAGTCAGGAAAGGTTGGAATCTTTTGCTTTAATAGTTCCAAAGTGTGTTCTTGATATTTTAACATATGGAACTGACAGCTGAGTGCTCTGATAGCTAAGGTTACAGAGGTGTATATTTTTTACCCCATCTGTCCAGAGCTCTGGAATCCTTGTCAGAAGGAATAGGATACTTTGCGGAACTAGCCTTAGCTCCTTTAGGTCCCTGTGTAATGACCTCTGGGTCAGCAGCCAAATTTCTGTACAGGTATTTGTGAGAATCCGGTACTCTGTAATACCATTCAGGTTTACTGGGAGCAGGTGGGAGGGCATCAGGGGCTAAACTGGATCCATGGAAAATATCATCCAGCACTTCTAAGATACGGGGGATGGGCCAGGGGTCTGTGCTGAGGCAGGTCTAGAAACTCTCTTAGTCGTTTCTAAGACTGAGGGAAGTCCTGAGATTCAAAGTGGAAATGTTCCCTGAGAGTGTGAAGGGTTTCCCCAAAGGAAAGGTCTTCTGGTGGGGAGGCAGAAGGAATGGATTCCTCTGCATCTGAATCCTCATAAGCAGTCAGAGGTTGTTGTTCCTCTTCAAAATCTGAATAATCAGATTCCTCAGAATCCTTTTCTGTCATTATTTCAGGAGAAGGGTGTCTCTTCCTTTTAGAAGTTGTGGCCTGATGACCCCTGATAAGGGAGATAAGATCCTCTGCCATTTTAAGCATTTGGGCTATGGATGGTGGAGCAGGAGAAAGACGGTGGCTAGAGGTAGATTTTCTAGAAGTAGCAGAAAATAGCACCAGCTACCTGATAAAGAACTGTCTCAATCAAAACAATCAGATATAGAGAAAAACAGGCTGAGCCAGTCACCACGGCTGATATAAATCCACTTTAATTGTAGAGACAAAAATAAGCGCTTTCACAGGAAGAGATAGAATTCCTTGACGTTAAACTAAGGAAATCAGATATTCTAGGGATTCAGACAAGTATTCACAGGAAACCCACGAGGAAAAATGCTTTGCTACATTAAGACAGCATGCATCCGAAATTTGTAGGTAAAAATGTAGTGAAAGGGCAAATCCTTAGGCTGATGACTACATAATGATGAGTCACAGCTTAAGGCAGCATTAAGTAAGCTTAAAGAAGAGTTTTTACAGAGAGGGTATCCTGGTGATATGTATGATAAATATGTAATTGAAATGAAGAAAGAAAAAAACACTAGAGGTAGACCCTTTTTTTCTTTGGGAGCCAATAATACACCACAGGTGAATGGCAGTAATGATGGTAAACTTAGATTCCCCCTTACTTTTAGCAGTGACATTAGTATTTTTTGTGAAGTATTTAAAAAAAATTGGAACATCTTGAAAACTATTAGAGACCTGGATAGTTTTATAGAAGATGCAACTAGTTTTGCTTTTAAACATAAGAGGTCCCTTAAACGTCAACTGTGCTCTGGCAACAAGAGTAATAGACTGAACAATTTATCTGAAAGAAAAGGCACTTGTATGTGCAGGAACTGTTCAGCATGCAAGTATATTCATTCATGTACCACATATATACACCCTGATCTGCACTTTGAATTACAAGCTAGGCAGTATGCTGACTGCAGAACAAAAAATATAGTGTATTTTGCTTTCTGCATAATATGCAATGCTTACTATATAGGAAAGACTAAATTGTATGCTAAAGGAACGCATACAGGAGCACTACAGAGATATTTCCAATAAAAAGGAAACAAATGCTCTTTTTAAGCATGTAGAAACTAAGGGCAGACAACATTCCTTTACATTTATTGTTCTACAGATTCTGCAGGAAGGAATGCGGGGTGGGGACATAAAAAACAGGACTGAGCTTTCAGAGCAAAGATGGATACTCAGATTGAATGCACATACCTCTCCAGGGATTAATGAGGCAGTGTCCCTGAAACCCTTTTTAAAAGCTAGGACACTTAAGCATCAAGGAGTTATTATTAGACAAATGTATTTTTTGCTATACTTTTTACTATTTTTTAAATGAAATCTTTAATATGACGTTTTAGCATGCATAATTGAATAACTGATGTTCTTAATTAATGTTTTAATTGATTACTGAGTGTATAAAAGTAGGTGTATGAAAGGATTTTATTTGAGTCTGATGAAGCGGTCGAGAAGATCATGAAAGCGCTTACTTTTTGTCTCTACAATTAAAGTGGCTTTATATCAGACGTGGTGACTGGCTCAGTTTGTTTTTCTCTATATTTTCTAGGAGTGGCCTGGCTTCCTAGGCCTAAGAGTATCCATCAGTCAGAGAGAAACGGTAGTCGAACGAAAAGACATCCCCCGGGATTCATGAACCTTGCGCCAGGCGCCCGCATAGCGTTATAACGCCAAATATGGCTGCTGAGTGATTCAGGTATGAATGAATTCCACGTGCACTACCGGCGTGCGCCGGACCGTCTCCGCCCCCCGGCGTAGGTATGCAAAACACACTGTGTGCGGTATTGCACCATGCAAATGAGGGCAATAGCGATCCACGAAGTGGCGCAGGCGTAAGTAACGCGGAAATGTAAACCAAAAAAAACGGTTTACATTTACCCAAACATACCGGAGGAGTAACGGAAGGCTGTCAAAGTCAGGTATCATATAGGTGCAATATGCCAATGTGGAAAGGCACCGAGAATGTCCAAAGAAAATATGCACAAAATGTAAAAAATGACATAAATGGCACGTACGTAGAAAGAACAGCAGACCCCCGGGATGTGTGCACAGAAGTTGTAAAGCAATGAAATAATATGATAATGTCCAAAAAGAGCATTAGAACACAAATCAGCTGCACAGCCACCACACACCATAGTATGTATGTAAAGCTGCAACCCCAGCGCAATGGTTGTCAAGGAGTGGAGGCGGTGTCCAGCGCCGTAACCAGGTATTAGTAGTCAATTCCATGCAAATGAGGCAGATAATAGTGAATCGCAAAAACGGCGCCAGCGTAAGGATGGAGCAAACGGCGTAGCGGTACTACACCGAGGAGTGGCCTACACCAGATACATGTCAACCACACAGGGGTGTGCCACCGTAGGAGGAAGGATATTGGAGGACAGCAAATCTGGGCTGTACAATGCACATCACAACATCATGACTGGCGTGTTAGGAAATAGATGCGCTGACAGTACAGAATGCGCGTACAAATGCATGTGCACGAGGATGACTACGTTCCCGAAACCAGTCATGTGTCGGCCTCACCGTCAACAACCAGGGATATAGGAAGGTAATGCGGAGAATACGAGGAAATGCGGAAGCAGTGTAAATGCATCCGTAACGAGCAATTAACACCAATCAATGCAGGAAGGGCAAACGCCGTCAGCTGATAAGTCTGCATGCAGACTCCTGCAGAACGGGAAAGATGAGGCATTTGAGAGCAAAGATAATAGGGGATGTAGTAGAAATGCAAAGATCAAAGAACCGAAATAGCACAGCCAAGTACAGAGGTAGCATAACTGCGGCTGCAGATAAAATGCATCATATGCCATGTGCCTGCAGGATGCAGTAATGTAAGATGCCAGGCGAAGGCAATGCAGGCAACTGTAATGTAACACTACAGGCAGTACCGTTGCAGCTGCAAGCGTAAAACCACGGAAATAATCCACGGATAGGGATGCACAGACACACCCAATGACCTCACCGGGTATACAGCACAACAGTAATAAATGTGAATGCGCACAACACACAGCGCGATTTCCCAAACGCCGCACCGTAGGGTGTAAACAGACGGGATCTTTTAACATGTATATGCTGGGTGCCGCCGTGGACGTGATGCATAGGTATGTGGCAGAGACAGACGGAGTTGCGGAGGGTGGTGCCGACAACAACCGTAGGCCTCACAGGAGAAGGAGAGTGTTCAGACCAAGGGTGACCTACCAGGGGCTGCGAGACCTGGAGATAGTAGAGCGCTACAGGGTGGACAGGGACACGTTACAGCAAATAGTGGAGCTGTGCCGGCCGCCTGAGAACAAGAGACAACAGAGGGAGCCCATCCCAGTGGACACAAAGGTATGTGTGAGCTTGCGAATACTGGCTACAGGTACCTTTCAAAGGCCCACCGGGGACATAATGGGCATCTCACAGGCATCAGCATCCAGGGTACTACACCAGTTCCTGGATGCCATGTTACCACATGCCCATGAGCACATAAAGTTCCCCACATCTCAGGAGGAGTTGGCTAGCAATATCGCCGCTTCCACCGTGTGGCACAATACCGGAGGTCCTGGGTGCGATAGACTGTACGCACATAGAAATCAAGTCACCACCTGGGGAGCAGGGTAGACGCTACATAAACCGCAAGGGATACCCCTCCATCAATTGCCAGGTCGTGTGCAATGCGCAGGGCATTATCATGGATGTGTGTGCGGCAGCCCTGGAAGCTACCACGACTCCCATATCTGGCATGCCTCCCAGCTGTACCAGGTATTCGCCAGTGGGGACATCACACAAGGTCACCTTGTGGGGATGCTGGCTACGCACTGGAGCCGTGGTTGATGACACCCATCAGAAATGCACACACACACATGCAAGAACGCCATAATGAGGCACACGCACAAGCGAGAATAATCAAAGAGGGTGTGTTGGGATGTTGAAATCACGGTTCGGTGCTTGGATACATCCGGTGGAGCCTTGCAGTACTCTCCAGCCACAAGTGCCCACATATTCATAGTATGTTGTATGCTACACAATATGATTCTGCGGAAACAGCTGCTGCAGGGACATAATGCCGGAGGGCCACCAAGTCCGCCACAACTGCCAGGGCAAGCACAGGCACAGGGCGTGCGGCGCCACGGACACCCTGAGCCAGCCCCAGTAGGTAGACAGAGGCGTGCAATATGCCTACGCCCTGGCAAAGAGGGAACATAGCACATACTCTGACAGTGTAGGCCCCATGGACTGAGACCATCTGACCTGCACACACAGTAAAATGGACGCCACACAAACATGTCCGCCCGTAATGTGTACCGTATGTGCGGACGTATGTGTGACTCCAACAAAGGCACCGGCCAAACACTGCACACCCAATAGCCAGCAGAGCATGGAACGCCAACACGTCAACGCCGCCGGTTCAACAGCACACGGCGTAGCCATATGCTGCCACTATCGCCGCAAGTTGACCACACATGTACGCATGTGCATACACAGATACGGAAATACATATCAGTACACATGTAGAAATATATGTACGCATACACAGATAGAAAGTACAACAGGGTAATATGGAACCCAGGGATGCAAGTTCACAGATAAGTAAGACGCGAAATCACCACATATTAAACATAGTGACCGACAACCCGATTATCCTGGAGGGTGGGCAGGGCAGGTAACGCCAGCCATGGAAATGTTAACCTGCATCAATACATATCCGCGTGTCGGGATGGTCACCAGTCCACGGTACAGTAACGGGATATGTGTAGGGTCACCACCTGTCCCACGTTGTGAGGACAGTCCACCTTTGGGCAGTTGTGTCCTGCAAAAACATTGACAAAATGGCAAATGTCCTGAGATTGTAGGACAAAACCATTTCCCATAATTACTTTATTAGTTGCACAAAACAGTTATATTGTAGAAGAAACATCTAAATATGATAATAAACAGAATAAGCAACTGTAATGCTACATCGTCGTATTCCGTCAAAAAGTGAATCGCTGTCCTTTGTACTGGCCGTGGGTGTGTGTTGGCATGCAAAATCAGGCGTTTCTACTAAAATTTCCCATTGGCCATTTGAAAAGGTGGCAACCCTACATATGTGCGTGTCATATCCATAGGACATGAGTGCGGAGATACGCCGCCACCGGCGTGCGCCAACGAGGTATTGTGTTCAACCGTCGGTGCGGCGGAAAGCATACCAGTGAAGTGTACGACATTATGAGGAACGTACCTCATTCGGGTGTAAAACAGTTCATGTTCCTCGCAGTACCTACAAGTTCCACATTGAAAATGTCTCTCAAACATCCATTGTTAGGAATGTATATAAATGACATCCTGGTAAATAGAATGTACTCATAGTAAGTCAGTAAAGGTTCTTCACTGTAAGTAAATCAGCATATCATAATCAACCTATGACCTACTTAGCTGAAGTTGTCACTATGCCATTACTATGTGTTCCATATTATGCCCATGTGTTTCACATTACTACTGTGTGTGTTCCCCACTCCGGAAATAGAAGGTTGACAGCCATGGCGGCAATATGTGTATGTGTGAGGTGAGGTTGTCGTGTGTTCCGCTGTGTGTGTGTAATGTGTGTGCCAGTGTAAACTGTGTATGAAGGTGACATGTCACAGGCGGAGTGTAATAACAGGCGTAGGCATACAGTACAGGAACCATAGGCGTATGTACATCAGTACCCACAAAGTAGTACTGGCATCTCCTCAGTGGCTATGCACGTGGCGACGTAAAATGATGCAAAGCGCAAATGTCCCAAAGTGTACCACAGGGCCATAGCAAACCGGAGATGCAAAGGACGCATGTACAAACCACGACCGTAGGTATGGCGGCCATAACGTAGACTCCACACAGTCTGTTGGCAACGTTACACAGCATCAGGCATGTACGGCGAAAATACGAATGTGCCATCCGGCACCGATCGTGAACACTTACGGTCCGGTAAATACCGGTGTGTTCCACGACCGTGGCGTAAGCAAGCGGCACGAATAGGAGGCTACCGGTAGCATACAGTCCGCCCCAAGTATAGGACCACAATCACCGTAACTATCAGCGACAAAGTGCCAATGGATGGTAGGCACGGACGGACATGCGCAGATATATAACCGATGTGAAGGCGGAATACGTGCAGGAAGCACACATGCAGGCGATACCGACAGCAGACGACATCAACAAAACAAACATTCCCGGAACAACAGACAGGTAACCCGCAGCTCCCCAAGCAGGGATGGAGCACACACACAAGCATATCTGGTATGTGTAAATGCAAGACTCACACCCCATACCCGTCACCCACATCCGCAGATATACCCCATTGCACATATCAAAGGGATAACAGCTAAAACCGTAGCAAACACATACAGGCAGTGAATGACAGCGGCATACCCACAACAAGCTCATGGGGAACACTAGCAGCGGCTGATGCATCCATGCATTCGCTATGTACAGGAAAATAACAGCCATGTAACACATTTGAATGCACAACGCCATCGACAGACGCCGCCAGGACACGGGGACCCACATGTCGAACACAATACCATACCCAACACACACAATCCACGGCTAACACCACAGCGAAATGTACCCGACACCACACATAGCGGATGCAGTCACACAAACATGATACAAGACATACCATCCTCACTAAGGTATTGCAAATAACCAACGGCCACACGAGGAAAGAACCATGGCCTAGTGCCGACGCGTAACGAATGAAAGGAAGGGGGATCACCGCTGATATGCGCATAAGTACACACCGAGGAACAGCTATTGGCCTGATTAACCCACATGGATCAGGCGACGACGAATATAAGGAAGACTCCCTGGATATCCAAACCGTATGTTCATACCGAACCCATACGAACTCGAGAAACAGAATCAAGGGAATTGAGTCGAACGCAGAACAAAAGGCGGAAAGGTATGTCGAACCCACGAATTGTACTGGTGTGTAACACACGATACGTATGACGAATCTGTACAGTATGTGAACGGTGTGTGTAGGTAAAGATACCTGTCCATCAGGCAGAGAGAGGCGAAGGTTGGATATGTAATGCTAAAGCGCAGCATACCAACAACTGTGGACAACGTGTGCACAGCAGTGGGACAACATGTAAACACCTGGGATAACCCCAGGGCCGGCTTGCCACCCTTTCAAAAGGCCAAAGTGGGAAACCGTCGGGACACACTTCAGATGTTACAGGTGGACACATACCCATGGTCAGTACAAAGGTTAGAACTCTACTCTTTTGCATAAAGAAAGGTGTATTCTTGTAGCAGTTCAGTTGCTTATTGTGTGTCTTGTAACAGTTAGGAATGTACATACATAAATAAGTATGTTATGCAACTCTTACATAAGAATGGGATATAGTGATGTCCCACAATCTCAGGACATTTGCCATTAGTGATAAAGTTTGTCAGGACACAACTGCCCAAGGAGGGACTGTCCCTTGCAAAGTGGCACAGGTGATAACCCTACCCCAGGTCTGCCATAGGGGTTGCAAACACAGAACAATGCCACCACCCACGCCGATGCTGGCAGTGGATATCCAACACTGAAGTGCCACAGCAGGGGATAGGACATTTATGTATAGTGTCACAGCACACATGTGCATGGGCATATACCGTCGATGTCATACGGAATGTGCACGTGCACCTATCCCACGCAGTAGGCGACTATGTCAAGTATGTGTAATGCAAAGCTGGCATGATGGATATGTTCAGAGATCATAGACAGTATCACAGGCATAGCATGCATGATGGAACGATGGGCTAATGTTATATACATACACAAGATATGTATGGCCTGCACATATGGGACAATGTAGTAGCAGAATAGGTACCCGAAATGGAGGTACCAGCAACTGACCATGTCCAAACGTTCCATAGCAGGTGCAATGTGTGCCACAATGATGTCCAGCAGTGCCGTGTGTAAACACATGTGCAATGTACACAGTACTGATACCCCCCCCCCATGGTAGTGTCCACTGAACGGCAGAACTGGATGTCAACTGTCATGTCTATACAGTACGTCCGCTGTGGTGGTACCATGGGTCAGTGTCACCCTACCAGCAAGGCAGCTATGACATGACTAGTGACACAGTGTGCCCCTGTGGGATGTGCACAGGACCTATGTCCCACAGCATGGTGTGTGTCCAGTCTGTGGATGTCACACAGACGCCGGGCTGAGCAATGTGGCATGTGTGCACACATGCAGGACTGCTCCTCCCCCCCTGCCCACAGCAAACGCCATGTAGGAGTACTACATGCATCAGTACTGTGGAGAACATGGGCCATGGCAGAGTACATTACACCCCTGTGTTAGTGGCATCTAGGTGAGCACAGATGTGTTACATGACTGTCATTTGCATATGTAAACTGTCTGAGCTGGGTAGAGAGCACAGCATGACTATACTGACACATGTAACGTTGTATCCATTGTGTAAGGTACACCACACATGTGTTATTGTAACATGGCCTGCGTGTACATGTGTGTATGGCACAGGTACAAGGGCACCCAAGGTATCAGCTACACATACGGTCCAGAAATGTGTAGTCCTGCACATGTGTACCCACTATGGTGTAATATGGCAACCACAGCACCATGTGGGCCATGTGTGTGTACATCAACCATGTACAATGTGATATGCCTGTATAGGGACAGTATCCATGTGATACACACCGCATGACTGTCAGTATGCAAAGGTGATGTGTATGCACTATGTGTGATGTAACTGATGCAATGATATCTACATGATATATCTGCCACACTGACACCTGTATGGGTGTCAGCAACATGAGTATGATGAGCTAGAATGCTGCCAGGTATGTAGAAGTGGTATATGTAGGCATGTACAGTACTGTGTGACAGTAGGTAGTGTACGTATGCAAATACTGAGCATGAGGGGCCACATGTCTGAGGAACGTGCAATGCCACACGTCCCTGACATGTTGTAGTTAGCATGACATGCCTGCACCACTGTGTGAACTGTACAGAAGGCACATGGCGTAACATGCCGATACATAGGGTACGATGTGATGCTGGATGTGTACACTGTCAATAGCATAGACTGGAATGGTGCTGAAGGGCAAAGAGCAGATCATGTCTGATGTGATACCCTCTGTACCACCCCAACCACCCATGCAATAATATGACAGGTGGCCAGCATGGGATGTGGTGTTCCGTGGCGCACAGAAGCCCAACAAGGGTGCCAGGAAAGGCATGCAGGTAGTCAATGAGTGTGTGAAGCATGTATGTCAAGATGTGGCCCAGTGCCATACTGAATGGCCCAGTCATGGGTGTAGAGATGCAGCCCCATACGTGCAATGCAGTACCATCCATGTGTAGTGTGATAGATGTGGTAGTGTGGTGGTCATGGTGCACAACGACATGAATGGGCTAGCAGTCACTGATGTGTGCTGCTGCAGAGACATGTAACAGCCAGGTTGGCGGGATACAACAACTACGGTGGTTGGAGGTGACATTGGGACTGTGTTCCCAGACATAACATGTGCATGCCAGTACTATGTATGTGTCCACAGGGTTAATACAATGTCCAGCCAAGGATTGGAACCCTGTAGTGAGTGAGAGTGTGTATTGTTGGTAGGTACCCCATTGGCAGGCAGGATGCCAGCAACATCTGTGTCGCCAATGCCTGCATGACCGTGGTATGCTGCATTGAATGTGGATGTAGTCAAACAGCAGAGACATACCACCACACTGCGTGAGGGCCCACACTGCAATGTCTGGCAGTCATGTGTAGGTAGCTAGCTGTGGAGTATGTCATGCACCAGCAGGACACACCATGACTGTCAAGTGACACACAACACACAGGTGAACAAAACTACCGTGCAACAGCCTGCACATGTGCCCATATAGCACGTGTGCATGGAACAGGAATACCACTGTGGCGTCTGTGAAAATGCCAGCACCACCATGTCTCAGTGTGGAATAGCATGGTCCCTACCAGTGTGTACATGTAGCAGAAGTGCACTGTGATCACTGTTGGCATAGGCACATAGACTGTCCATTGGACGTGGTGCCATGCCCTCAACAACCTCTGTCAGTGGATGTCAGTAATACCGGCTGTAGTGTGTATGTACCATGCATGCTGCTATGGTTGTGTGCTTAGGGTGTGGCTAGCAGGGATGGTAAGCATGGATGTTCAGCAAACAGAGGGGAGGTGTGTAGGCCTAGCATACAGACACATGTAGGTTTGGTGCATGCTGAGGGTAGTGTAGGTATGGTATGTGTCGTGTAATGTGTCACCCAGCTATGTGTACTGCATGGCCAAGCATGTGTGGGTGCGTGGGAGTCCATACTAGGGAAGGTCGTGTTGCTGGCAATACATAGCAGTAGCAACTGTCCCAGGTGCAATGTACAGCATGCCACCCTGACTGGCATGTAACCTGTGGTGTACAGTGTCTGCACTGTCGCGTGTCACAATGCGTAGTGGCCACAAACATGGGTATCTGAACATGGACCACCTATGATGCAATGTGTCATGGGAAAATACAGTATGTGTGTAAATCACGGTGCGGTGTGGGAACCACCCACCTGTGTGTGTTGCAGTCCAGGTATGTGACTGGGAGGTATGATCTGTGTACAATCTGGACTGGCAGGTGTGGCATGTAGGGCATGGAGGCAGGTCCCAGGCACTGTAGATAAGTGACATGTGTGCTGTACTGTGTGTGCAGTGCTACTGTACAGCACAGTGGAGGGTGTAAGCATTGTCACACATCACTGCATGCTGTGCCTACCTGTGACAGCACTGCCAGAGACAGACATGTGACACCGCTGCACAGGCAGCATAGCATGAGAAGATGTACATGTGGGCTGCACACCTTAGCCAGATGTCCACACGTCATGTGTGCCACGGTAGTGTGGTTCAACACGACTATCAGACTGGACAGACAGCACATGCCTGCATAACAACAGTATGACCATAGTCAACAGTCCCAGTGACAGAGTAGGCCAATGTAGACTATTCCTGCATGCAGACCAGTGGCTACTGGACACCTGGCTAGACACACACCTGGACGGTTAATTCACCATTGAGCCATCACATGTCCACGTCCATGTGGGCTGTACAATGTCATCACAGGGTGGTCACAATAGCAGGTGGCAAGGCAGACACGGTGTACCAGGTGATGCGTCATGTGTGCATATGTTGAGTAGCACAGCCGCTCACATGTCCGCAACATACTGGTGCACGGTGTATACTG